>NW_006159655.1:1139577-1172553 GCF_000334495.1 Tupaia belangeri chinensis | reverse complement strand
GGGGGGGGGACTAGCAGTTAGTGTAATGGCTATGTCGCTGGACTCCCATGTAGTAAACCACGGTTCAAGTCCCGGACCTGGTGGCTTAAAACTCACGTCCGGGCACGTGTGCGTGCGTGCACAAGACCCCAAGAGGTGAACGGAGGAGAAGGGATTGTGGTGTGGCCATCCCCCCTGGGGGGGTGATTTCTTGCTTTCTGTCTGTCTGTCTGGCGAGCACATGCGCCCTAAAAAGCAAAAACCTCTCCAAAAAAAAAAAAGCCTTGTCTATATTTAGGACTGTTTTAGTCTTATTTCCTAGACCAATTACTTGTTTGACTAATACAAATATTAAAAACCATTAGCTAGTCTTTGTGATCCATCCTCTGTGGTGAGACCACCACCAAGATGCAGATTTTTCTAAAAACCCTTACAGGGAAGACCATCACCCTATAGGCTGAACTGTCATATACAATAGGAAATATAAACGCCAAAATCCAGTATAAGGAAGGAATTCTTCCTGATCAGCAAAGACTGATCTTTGTGGGCAAGCAGTTGGACGATGGGTATATTTTGTCTAAAATATCCAAAATGAGTCCAGGTTTCATATTGTGTTGAGACTTTGTGGTGGTGCTAAGAAAAGAAAGAAGTTTTACACCACTCTCAAGAAGAATAAGCATAAGAAAAAGATGATTAAGCTGGCTGTCCTGAAATACTACCAGGTAGATGAAAATGGCAAAATTAGTTGCCTTTGTTAGGAGTGCCCTTCAGATGAATGTGGTAGCAGAGATTTCATCGCCAGCAACTTTGACAGACATCACTGTGGCAAATGTTGTCTGACTTTGTTACCTCAACAAAACAGAAGACAAGTAATTGTGTATTAGTTAACAAAAGAAATAAACAATAGAAAAAAACTAGCAAAATTTTCTGATTTATAAAGGTGACATACTGCTCCTTAAGGTATACGAAAAATGTATAGAAAAGGATAATGGGGGGGAAAAGTCTCAATTACATAACCCAGAATTAAAGAAAAACTCTCTTTTTTTTTTTCAATGTGCAAATGCATACACCCACTGTACTGAGTGTTGCAAAGTTATCTAACCTTTTTGAGTCTCAAGTTCCTCATTTATAAAAATCAACAGCAATAACCGTTAACTTTAAAGTATGTGCCATATAGTAAGCTTCCAAATATTAACTATTATTATTCTATTTAAAATTTGCCAGTTAAGGACTGATTCCATGGTCTGGTGGTTGCAGATGGATCCAACATAGCCAACCACATGGTTTGAGTCCCGGACTTAGTAGCTTAAGAAAAAACTGGGGGGGAAAAAAAAAAGAAACAAACTGGGTATATATGTATGTGTTCCCAAAATCCCAAAAGGAGGGAAAGAAGAAACACAAAAGATTGTGATGTGACCATTCCCCATGGAGGGTGATTTTTCCTCTTCCCCTGATGAGTATGTGTGTCCTTTGGCAAATGAAAAAAATGAAAAAAAATTTTTTTTTCTTCTGATAATTACAAATTTCAAGATAAAGATAAACATTATAGTCTGGCAGGTAGTTTGGAGGTTAAGGGAATTAGATCTCACATGGCTACTCTGCATTTTGAGTCCCAGAATCAGTGGTTTTAAAAAACATGCTGGGCTCATGTGCATTAAAAAATCCTGAGAAGGAAAGGGAGAAGAAGGCATTGTGGCATAACCATTACCTCTGGAGGATGATATCTCTTTCTCTCTCTCTCTCGCTCTCTCTCTGGTGAGCACACGTACCCTACAGCAAACTAAAAAGGTAAATTGAAAAGTACTGTGATTATCTTATTAAATACTGACTTATTTAACAAGAATAACATTTATTTACTTCAAGATTTAAGAAGAATGAAAACATAAGGGAGAAACCTAGCTAACATAACTCTAAACTTCTGATGTAAGAAAGCTGAAAATATTGGGCAGAAATATCCTGTTATTTTTATTTGCTTATGGTTGATTTTTCCTATTAGAATCTCAATACACACGTTCTTAAATAAAATAATAAAATCAAATTAGAAATTGTTACTAGAAATAGAAGAACCAACAGAGAGACCTTGCAATCCCAGAGACAGAGGGTAGAGCTGCTGCCCCATATATGCTGATGCTGTTCTGCCCCTCACCCAGCCAGGACCAACAGTCAGGCCCAAACCAAGTCACTTGGCTTTAGCTCATCACAAGTGACCCCACCCAGCCTGCTGTTGAGGAGGAGAGGCTCTCCAACCTGCAGGGTGAGCGCAAAGTGGTCTACCACCTTACATTCTACCTGTCAGCTCAACCTTTATCCACACTGGGAGCAGTTAGCTTTGGGTAATCAAAAACCAAAACCCTGAAAACAGGAGACTTCTAGAGGAATTTTTTCCCTGTAACTCCCCTAGCAGTATAAGGAAAGAAACTCCCCTTTGAAAACCTGAATCCCTGTGGATTGCACACTACCACTGACAGTAGAGGAGAGAAATTGGCAGAGCTTACACGTATCCTTGAGAAGTGCAGGAGCACACAGCTACAGAAACATTCTCAAAATAAGTAGGAAGAAGTATATCACCAGGTGACTAAAGATGAAAGCAGAGCGCTCTCCTCATGAGGCAGAATATCAGAAAATCTCCCTCTCAAAGGATAACTCCTTATCAATAATGAAACACACACTCACACACACACACACACACACACACACGACATTACAGAAAGTCCAGAAAATGGATTTAGAATATTCATTGTAGCAAAACTCAATGAGATGCAAGAAAAAAGACAACCAATTCCAGTAGATGAGAAAGTCTCTCCATGACTTGAAGGAGGAATTCCACAAAGAACCCTGAAAAAGAATTGAACAGAATTTCTGGAGATAAAGAATACAATGTAGGAGGACCAGCAGCTGGTGTAATAGCTATGCTGCTGGGCTCCCATGTAGTCAACTATAGTTCAAGTCCCAGACCCAGTGGCTTAAACTCACGCTGGGCACGTGTATGCGTGTGCCCAAGATCCTGAGAGGAGAAGGGATTGTGGTGTGGCCATTCCCCCAGGGGGTGATTTCTCACTTTCTGTCTCTTTCTGGTGAGCACACCCACCCTAGAGCAAAAATCTCTCCTCCCCACCCCCCCCCAAAAAATAAGAAGAATACAATGTAGGAAATCAAAGCCTCCCCCAAAAGTATCAATAGCAGTTTAGTTCACACAGAAGAATCTCTGACCTTGAAGACAAAACCTCTGATTTAGTCCAAGCAATTGAAAACAAGAATAAGTATTAAAAATAAGGACAGTGTATGGGGAATCCTAGACACAGCTCAGTAGTCACATAATAGGTATTCCAGAAGGTGAAAAGACAGGTAAAGGCACAGAAATCATCTTTCATAATATATTAGCTATAAAAACTTTCTAAATTTAGAGAGGCATGCAGTCATCCAAGTCCAGGAGACACAAAGGACACCAATTAGATCTAATAACATAAGATCTTCTCCAAAGCACATCAAAGCCATACTGGTAAAAATCAAACACAATATTCTAAAAATAGCAAGAGAGAAACTACAACTTAGTTACCAAGACGTTACCCCATTAGACTAACCCTGGACCTGTCAAATGAAACAAACCCAGGCAAGGAAAGGATGAGAAGATATATTTAAAACTGAAAGAAAAGCAATGCCAGCCAAGAGTACTATACCTGGCAAGATTATCTTTCAAATGGGAAGGAGAAATAAAATCATTCCCAGACAGACAAATGCTGAAAGAATTCACCAAAACAAAACTGGGTATTCAGGAAATACTTAAGGAACTATTATGCCAGGAAAACTAAAGGGACACAGATAGAAGTAAGAAAATACAAAACTAGTAATAAAAGGTTAAGTCCACAAATATTGATAAAGACACTGAATGTGAGGACTAAATTTCCCAACTAAAAGGTTAAAAGTGCAGACTTAACTATTTTACACACAAGCAGGTTTAAATACAAATTCACCAATTACTTGATAGACAGTTGTCTTCAATTTATATTTATTATAGCCATGTGCATTGTATAAAACTAGATAATAGAGAAATAGTCCAAAATGTTACAAGTAGACGAGTATTTAGAATGAATTTTTAAAAAGTTAAAATAAAGAACTTTTTTAAGAACTTACTTCTTTTTTTGGGGGGGGGGGAGAGCTTTTTGCTATAGGGCACGTGCGCTCGCCAGACAGAGACAGAGAGACAGAAAGCAAGAAATCACCCCCCAGGGGGGATGGTCACGCTGCAATCCCTTCTCCTCCATTCTCCTCTCTCGGGATCTTGGGCACGCACGCACACGTGCCCAGCGTGAGTTTTAAGCCACCGGGTCCGGGATGCAAACCGCGGTCGACTACATGGGAGTTCAGCGACATAGCCATTACGCTAACTGCTGGTTCCCAAGGACCTACTTCTTCATGCACAGTACAGTCTTACAAGCATTCACAGTGTGTGAGTAAAAGTGTTCTTTTTCTAGCCTCCTTGATGAGCTACTGTTGTGTACAATTTTCCTATCTCTATCTGGAGCAATGATTGATAACCCACAGATTTTTTTTCCCAGTTTATAAATTCTTATGTCCTACAGTCTTCTACATGGAAATTACAAATTATTCTTTCATTGGCTATGTTAAGATTATTTTTGTTAATTTATGAGACTTTCTTGTTGACTGACTTTTAATCAATGTTTTCCTTTAGAGTTGTACCTAACAGTAAAGAGTGTCATAGACAGTGCATTCGTAGAAAAACCACTGGAGTGGTTTTAAATATTAACATAAGATAATGTTAAATGCTAAAGGTGTTGAACATGTTTACATCCTCAGTTTATTATACACTGTATACATGCCTTTTATTTTTTCAGAGATTTTTGCTATAAAGTGCATGCACTCGCCAGACAAACAGAAACAGAAAGTGAAAAATCTTGCCCCAGGGGGATGGGCACGCAGCAATCCCTTCTCCTCCATTCTCCTCTCGGGATCTTGAGCATGCACGCACATGCGCCTGGCCTGAGTTTAAGCCACTGGGGCCAAACCACAGTCGACTACATACCCTACTTCGTGCCCAGTGACACAGCCATTACGCCAATTGCTGGTCCCTATAAATGCTTTTAAAGACCATTCTGTACCCTACAAAGATGTATAATGATTATATGTAAATCATAAATTACAGTAAGTATTTAAAGAACAAAAAAAATTTTAATTGTTACTAAGTATTTACTGAACTTACCTATTTGTTCTCCTAAGATGAGGCATTGTTTAGGTACTGGAGCCCCGAATACCATTCCCCGAAGTTTATCCATTGGAGGAGCTTTATTCTGAAGGCCTCCAAACTTCCCATTACTACGAATTCGATCTCCATCTCTGGTCAGCAGTGTAGGACAGTGTGTAATTTTAACAACCTATTGTAAGTAAATGAATATTAAGTAGTGAACAATTTATTTCAACTGTTCTAAAAAAGAAGAAATCATTCCAGGCTTACTGATATATAAGATGTACAGAGGTAGGGTGAGGGGAGGGGACTCCACAGTCAGGAAGATGAATCAGACTATGTTACAAGTGTTAGCCTAAATTAGAATAGTGACAACACCAGTGGAAAAAGTGAAACTGATGGCTTGCTTGATAAGAGGAAAGAAGAAAGAAGCCAGAGAGCTCTGTCCTCTTGAAATGCATGACAGCTAAGTATCTAGGCAGTATCACCAGCCCAGTTTCCTGTTAGATATAAGTTTTTCAGATGACCAAAGGATAGCAAAAGGAGAACATTACATTGAAGAAAAAACAGACTGAAAAGCATGAAGGGTTCAGTCTTGAGAAGACAATTCTACGGTTTCAGTTAAAGAAAGAAAAGCATATAGTAATCTGAGAGATGGAAGAATTAGAATCACATAGAAAAACCAGAGTCACAGAAAGAAAGGAAAAAAGGTTAGTGCAAAATTAAATTCTTTAAAGAAGTTAGAATAAAATAAAAATACTGTATTTAGTATTTGTTTCTTTCTTTTTAAAAAAAGATGGAATGCCAGATGGCATGTGTGCTTACCAGACAGAGATGGAAAGAAAGAGGGGGGAGAAAACACCCCACAATGGGACATGATCATGTTGCAATCCCTTCTCCATTTGTTTAGATGCTGGGATGCATGCACACATGCCCTGTGTGTGTTTTTTAAGCTGCCAAGTCCAGGATTCAAGCCACACAGATGGCTGTGTAGGATCTGGCTCCCTTAACCACCAGGCCACAGGGCTGGCTCTGGATTTAATATTTCATGATTTATAAGAATGTAATTTACACCATGGAGATGGCAAAAGTTACAAATTAAGGAACCCACATGCCCCCTACCCAGAGAGCTGTTTGCTCAATATTTAACAGCATACAAGTGTGTTTCATACATAATACGTATCCAAATATTTGACTAAACTTATAATTAGAATCTTCCAGTTTTTATCCTACTTGTTATTTCTTTCTTTCTTTTTTAAAATTTGCTAGAGGGCATGTGGACTCGCCAGAGAGATAGAGAGAAGGAGAAACTACCCCCCCAACACATATACAAGGGGAATGGTCATATCACAATCCCTTCTCCATTTTCTATTCCCTTCATGATTTTTAACATGTGAATGTTAAGTGCCCGGTGTGTTTTTCAAGCTGCTGAGTCTGGGACTCAGCCTGCAGAGTCAGCTGTGTGGGACCCAATGCCTTTAACCACAGACTATGGGGTTGGCCCTATTTGTTAATTCTACCCTCACTGGTAAGCTCATTTTCTCCAGACAGATTCAGTGCTATCAGAAAATGACATAGACATTAATCACTACCAAATATAGTAGCTCTCTCTCCTTTTCACAACCATTTTCTGTTTATTAGGTTCACAAAAACAGTCATGAAGATGCCAAATATTCAATTAGCTGTATAATTTTCAGTAATTTTACTAATTTAGCTTTCCTAAATGTGTTCATTAATTTAAAAAATTACGTTGTTCAAATAATAATGCGATTGAATGTATGGAAGAAAATGAAATGAAAAACAAATAAATAAAAATGTATAAAAAAATATTTTGTTAAAATTTGTCAGATGACTTATGTATTTGCCAGAGAGACAGAGAGGGAGGGAGAGAAAGAAAGCATCTATTGTGGGGTGTTGTCATGCTACAACCCCTACTCCTCTATTTCTCCATTCTGTTGGGATGTGAGGCAAGCACAGGCGCACACATGCACATACACACGTCCAGAGTATTTCTCAAGCCCCCAGGGCCCAGATTTGAACTATGGTCAGCCATGTGGGACCTGGCTCCATTAACTACTAGGCTATCAGGTCATTACCGTACTTAATCAGACCTAGCCCTGTTCAACTTCCAAGATCAGATGATTGTGGGCACATGCATACCAGTCACAGACCAAGTTTTCAACAAAACACCTTTTCCTTGGTAGGACATATAAAATCTAGTATTTTCTTTTTGCTAGCTGATCCTCTTCTACCATATAAACTACAATGAAGTTGTTCAAATATAGCTAATGGTTATCTAAATTGTTTCAAAACTTTACTATCAAATTATTTACATTCTAATGAATATTCTTGTATACATCTTGGTTCACTAGGAAGAATATATCTGTAAGATGAATTATTTAATACCTTGTGATATTTTCAAGATAGTTGCAAGTTCTCTGCTACTTCTCCCATGGAATAGGAAGAATCTATTCCCATCTTCCTACCACTTTCTACCTCTCCTTGGATCTGCACTGGCCAGAATTTGATCCACTGAACACAGCTATATACTTTCAAGTTTGAGACTTAAGAGACCTGCAGCTTCTGCCCCACTGCTTGGAACCTTGCTTCTTAGAACCCAGACACTACTGCTGTGAAAAAGTCCAAGCAGCTGCAAAGAGAAACACAAGGCTGCCTGCCGACAGTCCTAGGTGAGTGCCTAATAAGCTACGAAGACCACAATGGGCCAGTATGAGTAAGGATGAAGTGCGAACTAATTCATCTTCAATAATAATTTCAATAATAATTTCTAACCTAGGACTTGCTGGGCTAAAAAGTAAAACAACTTTTCACCCCAGCCTAAGGAACATTTAGCTAACAAAATTGCTCTTGAACAGGGCTGGCCCCATAGACTAGTAGTGAAGGGAGTCTGATGGCTGACCATGATTTGAATCTTGGTCCTGGAGCCTTGAGAAATATGCTGGGCTCGAGTGTCATGTCTGTCTAAAATCCTACTGGGATGAAGAAATGGAGGAGAAAGGATTGTGTGACCATGCTCCACAGGGAGGATGGATGCTTCTTACCCTATTCTGGCGCTCTCTGGCAATTAAAAAAAAAAAGTTCTTAAATAAGAAATGGTCAGCTTTAGGGCTCAGATCAAATCTAGTGCACTGTCAATAAAATGTGGCATCAGAGTCAAAATCAAGGATGTCCCTTCGTTAAGACCCAGAAAGCTCTAATGTATTGCCCTTCCTAGTTAGAAAAAGAACTTCTAAACTCTTAAAGGCATTATCTACCCTCTCTCACACCTTAATGGGTGAGAATAACTCATAAAGACTACCCAACTCAGTCCCTGGCCAATGTCAGCTGACTAGGGCTAGATGGCAACTAGTATCAACCCACAACTATGTGAATGAGTTATTTTGGAGCGCCTACCATTCCAGGGCAACCCAACATGGCAACTAGCTAACACCACTTGGAGAAACACACATGTTATCATTTAAAGCTGCTAACTTTTGGCTAGTGTGTTTGTTATATAACAAATAACTGAAACATTTTATATTGATCAATTATCCTCCAAAGCTTCCTAAAAGGAATTGTGCTCCCCCAAAATTCCTATGTTAAAATCTGAACTCCCAGTACCTCAAATGTGGCCTTATTGGTAGATAGAGGTCATCAAGCGAAAAATGTGGCCAGCATGACTGGGCCCTAGCCAGTATGACTGACATCCTTATAACCAGGGGAAAATAAGGATGCGATCGCACAAATGTGCAAACACACGGGGAAAAGACAGTCATCTACCGGGCAAGGATGGAGGCCTGGCACAAATCCTTCACTCAAAGTTCTCAGGAAAAAAGGAGCTCTGCTGCTAACTTGAATCTGGACTTGGAGCCTTCAGACTTCTTTTTTTTAAATTTTCTTGGAGACGTTTTTGCTATAGGGTGTGTGTGCTCGCCAGAAAGACGGAGGGAGAGAAAGCGAGAAACCCCCCCCCGGGGGGGTGGCCACACCACAATCCCTTCTCCTCCATTCTCCTTTCGGGATCTTGGGTATACATGCACATGCGCCTGGTGTGAATTTAAGCCACCGGGTCCAGGACTCGAACCACAGTCAACTACATGGGAGTTCAGCGACATAGCCATTACGCTAACTGCTGGTCCCAAGTCTTCAGACTTCTGAAACAATGAATTTCTATTGCTTAAGTCATCCAGTTGGTGGTCTTTGTATGGCAACCCTAACAAACTAATACACAGGTACTACTCAAAATTACACTGTCATCAACATTATCTGAGAGTACCTTTCTTCCAGTACAGTCATTGGTAACAGATACTGCTGGTCATGCACACATGTGCCCAGTATGTTTCTCAAGTCACTGGGGCTAGGATCTGAACCACAATTGGTCATGTAGAGGTCTGGCTTCCATGTGGAATCTAGGCTAGGGGACCAGCCTGAGTCATAGATAACCCCAAAATATATCTCATTTTAATTTTCTCTTGGCCCACTCATTTACATATTTTGCCCAGTTTAATGCTATTTACCAATTTGTAGAATATAAATTGTTTTGACAAGATTACGGCCATTTGTGTGTCTACGTGCCATCAAATGGAATGATTTCTATATATGGCTGCAATGTACTGAATTTTAATTTTTTAAAAATCTACTATAGGATGACTGTGCTCACTGGAGAGAGAGAGAGAGAGGGAAAGTGAGAAAGTACTCCTGGAGGGATGGCCATGCCATGATCCCTCCTTCATTCTCCTCTTGGGATTTTGGGCAGACACACCTGGTATGTGTTTTAAGCTACTAGCTCCAAGACTGAGCAATCAACTATGTGAGATCCAGCCACCTAAACCTCCATGTCACTAGCTGGTCAATTCTGAATTTAAAAAATACACATTAGTGCCAGTTCTGTGGCCTAATGGTTAAGGCAGTTGAACCCCACATGGCCAACTCTGAGATTTGAGTTGGCAGTTTAAGAACCATGCATGCCCTAAATTCCTTTTTCTTTGGAGAGGTTTTTGTTATAGGGCGTGTGCACTCACCAGACAGAGACAGATAGATAGAAAGCGAGAAATCACGTCCCAGGGGGGATGGCCATGCCGCAATCCCTTCTCCTCCATTCTCCTCTTGGGATCTTGGGAACGCACACACATGTGCCCGGCGTAAGTTTAAGCCACTGAGTCTGGGACTCAAACTGTGGTCAACTACATGGGAGTCCAGCGACATAGCCATTACGCTAACTGCTGGTCCCCATGCCCTAAATTCTGATAAGAGGGAGAAAGGGAGAAGGGATTGCTGCATGACTGTTGCCATAGGGTGGAGTGGGGTTGATATTTTATCCTTTCCACCTCTTAGTGTCTCTGTGTCTCTCTTGGGTAAGCACATGCATACTCTAGCACACACACACACAAAAATACACATTAAGGGAACAGCAGTTGGCGTAATGGCTATGTCACTGGACTCCCATGTAGTTGACCACAGTTTGAGTCCCAGACTCAGGGGCTTAAACTTACGCCGGGCACATGTGTGTGCGTCCCCAAGATCCCAAGAGGAGAATGGAGGAGAAGAGATTGCAGTGTGGCCATCCCCCCTGGGACGTGATTTCTCGCTTTCTGTCTGTCTCTGTCTTTCTGATGAGCACACGCGCCCTATGGCAAAAACCTCTCAGTCAATCAATCAATCAATAAGTAAATAAATAAATAACAAAATTAAAGCTATAAATTAAAAAAGAAATAAAAAACATACCTCTTTCCTGTAATGATTGGCTGCATCCAGATTATCCAAAATAATGGTGTCTCCTAACAGCATACCAAATACTAAAAAAGTCCATAAATGAATTTGGAAAATTACTATATATTTTTTGGTCATATTAAAATATAACAGATAACACAAACTCTCCTTTTCAAAGAATACTAATGTTGATTATTATTTTTTTTTTTAAGAGAGATTTTTGCTATAGGACACATGTGCTTGCCAGAGAGACAGAGACAGAAAGCAAGATGTCCACACCACAATCCCTTCTCCCCTTCATTCTCCCGTTGGGATCTTGGGCGCACACACATGAACCCAGTGTGAGTTTTAAGACATCCGGCCCAGGACTTGAACCGCAGTGGATTATGTGGGAGTCCAGCAATGCAACCATAACGCCACCTGCTGGTCCCACTACTATTCATTATTAATTTTACTCTACTGGGGCTGGTAGATGGTGTGGTGGTTAAGGGCACTGGACTCCCATGTGGGTTCAAGTCCTGGACCTGATGGCTTACTTTCTCACTTTCCTTCTCTCTCTCTCTCTCTGATCAAATTAAAATAAATAAGTAAATAAATAAAGTTAAATAAAGTAATTCTTTTAAAAAATGTTTACTCAACTTTCCTAACAGAAAAATAGAAATGGATATTAATAAAACTACCACCTACGAGCTAGAGGAGAATGGAAGAGAAGAGATGTCAGTGTGGCCATCCCCCCTGGGACGTGATTTCTCGCTTTCTGTCTGTCTCTGTCTTTCTGATGAGCACACGCGCCCTATGGCAAAAACCTCTCAGTCAATCAATCAATCAATAAGTAAATAAATAAATAACAAAATTAAAGCTATAAATTAAAAAAGAAATAAAAAACATACCTCTTTCCTGTAATGATTGGCTGCATCCAGATTATCCAAAATAATGGTGTCTCCTAACAGCATACCAAATACTAAAAAAGTCCATAAATGAATTTGGAAAATTACTATATATTTTTTGGTCATATTAAAATATAACAGATAACACAAACTCTCCTTTTCAAAGAATACTAATGTTGATTATTATTATTTTTTTTAAGAGAGATTTTTGCTATAGGACACATGTGCTTGCCAGAGAGACAGAGACAGAAAGCAAGATGTCCACACCACAATCCCTTCTCCCCTTCATTCTCCCGTTGGGATCTTGGGCGCACACACATGAACCCAGTGTGAGTTTTAAGACATCCGGCCCAGGACTTGAACCGCAGTGGATTATGTGGGAGTCCAGCAATGCAACCATAACGCCACCTGCTGGTCCCACTACTATTCATTATTAATTTTACTCTACTGGGGCTGGTAGATGGTGTGGTGGTTAAGGGCACTGGACTCCCATGTGGGTTCAAGTCCTGGACCTGATGGCTTACTTTCTCACTTTCCTTCTCTCTCTCTCTCTCTGATCAAATTAAAATAAATAAGTAAATAAATAAAGTTAAATAAAGTAATTCTTTTAAAAAATGTTTACTCAACTTTCCTAACAGAAAAATAGAAATGGATATTAATAAAACTACCACCTACGAGCTAAGAACTAAATTTTTCGTTATCAGTCATTTATAGATCTGTATCACAAATGTAACATCTGTGTGAAATAAAGTCATCATGTCCTTTACCTGTTTCACAATGTTCTACATTATCTGGAAATGTCAACAAATCTCGGGCAAAAACTGGATCTCCAATGGGTTTAAAATACAATTTTCCATTTCGAAAATGAGGTAGAGGTCTAAATAAAAAGAAAATTTAAAATATTAAAACAAAACACATTGAACTTTTTTAACTAAAAAAGAATATAATGCCTATCATTTTGATCA
This sequence comes from Tupaia belangeri chinensis, assembly GCF_000334495.1. Lineage (NCBI taxonomy): Eukaryota > Metazoa > Chordata > Mammalia > Scandentia > Tupaiidae > Tupaia > Tupaia belangeri. The sequence goes on along the minus strand of NW_006159655.1, from coordinate 1,159,813 downwards.
TATAATCCAAAATTCCTTATCCACAAGTGATATTCCTAAACAAGCAATTATATTCTTAGAAATGAAAATAGTATTTACCAAACCAAGAGGTCTGCTTGGGGGCTGAGGAGCAACACAGAATCTGGTGGGTAAGAGAACTGTATCCCACATGGCTGACAGTTCAAATCCTGGCCTGGCAGCTTGTAAAACATGCTAAGTGCATGTGCATGCCTGCTCACTTGTGATCATGCCCCACTGGGAGATTTTTACCTCCCTGCCCCCTCATCTCTCCCTTAGTGAGTGTGCATGCTGTCAAATTAAGAAAAAAAATCTGCTTGATTTTATCTGTACCATTATCCTCACTTGGGTTGTATTAAAAATATAAGTAAATTGCAGTTTAGTTTGACAAGGAAAGAAGAAAAGCTATCAAGCTGGCCTCAAACGAGGATGCTGATGATAAACCTATCTTATAAAGAAGGGCCATAGAATGGGTGAGGTGTTAGGACTGACACGTGTGAAGGAAGTAGCTCTCAGTACCTCAATCCCATTCATCCCACAGAGTGCAAGAGCAACTGAAGCCCATAGATAACAATGGAATTTCATAGACTTTTTCATTACAGTATCAGGAATATCCTTCCACATGGCAAAAGATGGGGTGGGGGGCTCTAGGAGATAGTTAACTCAACCCAATTAAGAGACAGAATACAGGGCCAGCTGATGGCATGGTGGTTAAGCACTTGAGTCCCAGACCCAGCAGCTTGAGGTACAAGCTGGGTGAATGCAGGTGTGTGTCCCAACTCCCCAGGGGACTGCAGCATAGCCACATACCCCCACACCTTTGAGAAGTGATTTCTCACCTTCCCTCCCTCCGTCTCTCTCTCTTCAGCAAGTACACCCACTGCACAGCAAAAACAGAAAACAAAAGGGGGAGGGGGACAGAATACCAGAAACAGAGAGAATAATCAGTTTCTAGAACAAACTTTAGCCCTATATAGCAAAGTCATACCTTCACTTAAATCAATTATCCTTCTTTTTAAATTTTTAAAAATTTTATAGGGTGTGTGCACTTGTCCAAGAAAGGCAGAGAGAAACAGTGAGAGGAAAGTGAGAGATCACCCCCCAGGGGAAATGGCTATACCACAATCCTTCTCCATTCTTTTCCTGAGATTTTGGGCACGCATGCACATGTATCCAGGGTGATTTTCAAGCCGCCAGGTCTGGAACTCAAACGTGGTCAGCTATTTAGGAGTCCAGTGCCTTAACCACCACACCATCTGCTGGCCCCAAATCAAGCATTCTTAACTTAGGTCTTCAGGTATTGCAAAGACAAAAAAAAGCCCTTCTAGAGGAAAAAGATCTTGTAACAAAAAGAATTAATTGTATCAACACAGTAATTATGAGAATTTCTCATTCTTTTTTCTTTAAAGAATTATTTTTAACTTCATTTTATATTATTATTATCATTTAATTTGATGAGAGAAAGAGAAACAGTGAAAAAGTGAGATGCCAGGTCCAAGACTTGAACTGCAGTCAGCCACGGTAGGAGTCCAGAGTCTTTAACCACCGCACCACATGCAGGCCCCTAGGATTTCTCAGTCTATTTAAAATGTTTACTGACTACCAGCAAAGTAGGAGATTTTACAACCCTGAAGATTGGATGCAAGTTCTAGCTGTTTCCACAATCTATCTTTAGTTTACATTATTAAAGAATGTGTCAGTGTAAGGATGTAGTAGAATATTCTTTTTTGGAGAGATTTTTGGCTATAGGATGTGTGCGCTCACCAGAGAGACAGAAAACAAGAAATTACCCCTCAGGGTAACTGCCCATACCACAATCCCTTCTCTTCCATTCTCCCCTTGGGATTTTGGGCATTCACGCACATGTACCCACTGTGAGTTTTATGTTGCTGGGTCTGGGACTCGAACCACAGTTGAATTTAGCAGCATAACTTTTACGTCATCTGCTGGTCCCCCGATGTAGCAGATTCTTAATGTAAGCTCCTACTTCCTTCAAGTCTTCACTCCTATCCAGTTATAAGGTCTTGTAAAGCTAGGTTTGGGACCAAGAAAATTATTGGCCAATACTGTTAAACATCCTGAGAGGAGAATGGCAGAGAAGAGATTGCAATGTGGCCACTCCCTCCACTCCGCCCAGGGTGATTTCTCACTCCTTCTCTCTGTCTCTCTCTGGCGAGTGCACACGCCCTATGGCAAAAATCCACTACCACCACCAACAAAAATGAAATTTAGCTTTATACTAAAATAAGGATAAAATAACCAACTCAGATGGTCCTTTACATTTCAACTCTGCAACTCTACTACTGGCAGTTCTATATTTGTGGACAATTGTGACTCTATATCTAAATGATGGCATTTAAAAAAAAATAATTATTAATTAATTAATTTATTTATTTTTATTTGACCAGAGAGAGAGAGGGAAAAGGAGAAAGCAAGCCGCCAGGCCTAGTACTCAAACTGCAGGGACATATGGGAATCCAGCACCTTAACCATCACACCACCTGCCAGCCATATGATGGCTATTTTCACAGGACATAAACAAGACGAATGATATTTATTTCCAGCCTTACTGAAAATACCGTGTTCCAAAATACTAATGGTGTTCCATATTCAGGAAATAATATCCTTCCTGTGGCAAACACCAAAGATTTGCTTTGGGTTTGTGTGTATAGGAGCCTGTGTGTCCATGTATCACATATATAAGAGATAATTAATTGGCAAACAAACACACTCACATAGATGACCAAATACACTTCAATACTGATATTAATAAAGTATGTTCATTTGCTATGAAGATAAAAATAGATAATTTGAGTCACTTTTCAGTTTTTTAGGTATCTTTTTAAGGAAATCATTTTCAAATTCAAGGATCTGATAAAAATTAGAAAATATATTTCAGAAAAATATCACTACTTAATTTTCTTTCCTAACCTTTTCCAATCTGGAAGAGTCTTCTTATAAATAGAATCAAGGGGCAACACCTGCTGACGACCTTGGGTTTCATCGTAGATACGACGTGCAGCATCAGTGGTTAGGGTTACTACACAGTCCATGTCACTCGCCAGGTGCCAAGAAATAACCATTGCAGCTCTATCATCTTCAATTTGTGCTAGATGTGCAATCTATAATCCAGTTTAATAAAACCAAGTAAAAATATGAAAAGTTGATGTAACATTTAAAAAGTTTCCTAAGTTCAAACAGCAAAAACATTTTTCTGAAACATGTTAAAATTCTCAAGCTGTACAAAACTCATCGACTCAGATATATTAAACTGTTTATTTTGCTGATGAACTATGGAAAAATAGATATACTCTTCCCACATTTTAATATCTTTATAATGAGGATGTGTCTTATTGATAAAATAATAATATATACACATAGAATAATCAATGCAGTTTTAATATTCAACTAAACATAAAATACGGTTCCTATACTTTTCTAGTAAGACTATAATAATATAATAATAATTATAAATATGTATTATATAATAATACTACTATAGTATTACTCTCAGGAAACAAATCTAAATGTTACATAAGTAGGAATCCTTTCTTCTGCTTCTTTGGCGCTTAGGATATATAATCACTCTCCTACTTACAAATGCTTGCCTTTGGTCACAGCTCTCTTTAATTCAGGGTCTACCAAGGTTGGAATACTGTGGTTAACATCAAAACCTCACTTATCATGCATGATCATGTCTACCCTTTATTCTTACCTGATATGAAGCACAGACCTGACTTAGCAATAAAAATACTGTGTGTCACTGTTAGAAATATCATAATGCACACTTGAATTTTAATTCTCTAGAATTCTTGATAGTGGAAGAAAGCTAAGAAATCAGGCATCCAAGGAAGTTAGTACATATAAATGAAGATTAAAAAAATGTTCTAGCCAATGTAAGAACGATGACACTCTCATGTCACTTTCAGATAACATTTTAAAAACAAAATCAGAAATACACTGCTTCTTCAAAGGCTTATATTAGATACAAACCTTTCCCAAAACATCTCCACTGCCTTTAGTATAGTTTGGAAGAGTACATGCTCTTCTAGGTTTTTTCTTTAGTTCTTCCTGTTCTGATAGTTTTCTTTTCAAAAGTGCTTCAATGTGTGGCATCTGTAATTTATAAAACCAAATTAGGTACAAGGTCAACTACTTGATTTTTAAAAATATATATTTCTGTTATAGGGTGCATGTGCTTGTGAGAGAGAAAGAGAATAAGAAAGCACCCCCCAGGGGAGATGGCAATCCTGTAATCCATTCTCCTCTAGGGATTTCTGGCACACACACCCAGTGATTTTCTCAAGCCATTGGGTCTAGGCCTTGCACTGTGCAGCTGGCCATGTGGGATTCAGCTGCCCACATACCCCCACACCTTTGAGAAGTGATTTCTCACCTTCCCTCCCTCCGTCTCTCTCTCTTCAGCAAGTACACCCACTGCACAGCAAAAACAGAAAACAAAAGGGGGAGGGGGACAGAATACCAGAAACAGAGAGAATAATCAGTTTCTAGAACAAACTTTAGCCCTATATAGCAAAGTCATACCTTCACTTAAATCAATTATCCTTCTTTTTAAATTTTTAAAAATTTTATAGGGTGTGTGCACTTGTCCAAGAAAGGCAGAGAGAAACAGTGAGAGGAAAGTGAGAGATCACCCCCCAGGGGAAATGGCTATACCACAATCCTTCTCCATTCTTTTCCTGAGATTTTGGGCACGCATGCACATGTATCCAGGGTGATTTTCAAGCCGCCAGGTCTGGAACTCAAACGTGGTCAGCTATTTAGGAGTCCAGTGCCTTAACCACCACACCATCTGCTGGCCCCAAATCAAGCATTCTTAACTTAGGTCTTCAGGTATTGCAAAGACAAAAAAAAGCCCTTCTAGAGGAAAAAGATCTTGTAACAAAAAGAATTAATTGTATCAACACAGTAATTATGAGAATTTCTCATTCTTTTTTCTTTAAAGAATTATTTTTAACTTCATTTTATATTATTATTATCATTTAATTTGATGAGAGAAAGAGAAACAGTGAAAAAGTGAGATGCCAGGTCCAAGACTTGAACTGCAGTCAGCCACGGTAGGAGTCCAGAGTCTTTAACCACCGCACCACATGCAGGCCCCTAGGATTTCTCAGTCTATTTAAAATGTTTACTGACTACCAGCAAAGTAGGAGATTTTACAACCCTGAAGATTGGATGCAAGTTCTAGCTGTTTCCACAATCTATCTTTAGTTTACATTATTAAAGAATGTGTCAGTGTAAGGATGTAGTAGAATATTCTTTTTTGGAGAGATTTTTGGCTATAGGATGTGTGCGCTCACCAGAGAGACAGAAAACAAGAAATTACCCCTCAGGGTAACTGCCCATACCACAATCCCTTCTCTTCCATTCTCCCCTTGGGATTTTGGGCATTCACGCACATGTACCCACTGTGAGTTTTATGTTGCTGGGTCTGGGACTCGAACCACAGTTGAATTTAGCAGCATAACTTTTACGTCATCTGCTGGTCCCCCGATGTAGCAGATTCTTAATGTAAGCTCCTACTTCCTTCAAGTCTTCACTCCTATCCAGTTATAAGGTCTTGTAAAGCTAGGTTTGGGACCAAGAAAATTATTGGCCAATACTGTTAAACATCCTGAGAGGAGAATGGCAGAGAAGAGATTGCAATGTGGCCACTCCCTCCACTCCGCCCAGGGTGATTTCTCACTCCTTCTCTCTGTCTCTCTCTGGCGAGTGCACACGCCCTATGGCAAAAATCCACTACCACCACCAACAAAAATGAAATTTAGCTTTATACTAAAATAAGGATAAAATAACCAACTCAGATGGTCCTTTACATTTCAACTCTGCAACTCTACTACTGGCAGTTCTATATTTGTGGACAATTGTGACTCTCCATCTAAATGATGGCATTTAAAAAAAATAATTATTAATTAATTAATTTATTTATTTATTTTTATTTGACCAGAGAGAGAGAGGGAAAAGGAGAAAGCAAGCCGCCAGGCCTAGTACTCAAACTGCAGGGACATATGGGAATCCAGCACCTTAACCATCACACCACCTGCCAGCCATATGATGGCTATTTTCACAGGACATAAACAAGACAAATGATATTTATTTCCAGCCTTACTGAAAATACCGTGTTCCAAAATACTAATGGTGTTCCATATTCAGGAAATAATATCCTTCCTGTGGCAAACACCAAAGATTTGCTTTGGGTTTGTGTGTATAGGAGCCTGTGTGTCCATGTATCACATATATAAGAGATAATTAATTGGCAAACAAACACACTCACATAGATGACCAAATACACTTCAATACTGATATTAATAAAGTATGTTCATTTGCTATGAAGATAAAAATAGATAATTTGAGTCACTTTTCAGTTTTTTAGGTATCTTTTTAAGGAAATCATTTTCAAATTCAAGGATCTGATAAAAATTAGAAAATATATTTCAGAAAAATATCACTACTTAATTTTCTTTCCTAACCTTTTCCAATCTGGAAGAGTCTTCTTATAAATAGAATCAAGGGGCAACACCTGCTGACGACCTTGGGTTTCATCGTAGATACGACGTGCAGCATCAGTGGTTAGGGTTACTACACAGTCCATGTCACTCGCCAGGTGCCAAGAAATAACCATTGCAGCTCTATCATCTTCAATTTGTGCTAGATGTGCAATCTATAATCCAGTTTAATAAAACCAAGTAAAAATATGAAAAGTTGATGTAACATTTAAAAAGTTTCCTAAGTTCAAACAGCAAAAACATTTTTCTGAAACATGTTAAAATTCTCAAGCTGTACAAAACTCATCGACTCAGATATATTAAACTGTTTATTTTGCTGATGAACTATGGAAAAATAGATATACTCTTCCCACATTTTAATATCTTTATAATGAGGATGTGTCTTATTGATAAAATAATAATATATACACATAGAATAATCAATGCAGTTTTAATATTCAACTAAACATAAAATACGGTTCCTATACTTTTCTAGTAAGACTATAATAATATAATAATAATTATAAATATGTATTATATAATAATACTACTATAGTATTACTCTCAGGAAACAAATCTAAATGTTACATAAGTAGGAATCCTTTCTTCTGCTTCTTTGGCGCTTAGGATATATAATCACTCTCCTACTTACAAATGCTTGCCTTTGGTCACAGCTCTCTTTAATTCAGGGTCTACCAAGGTTGGAATACTGTGGTTAACATCAAAACCTCACTTATCATGCATGATCATGTCTACCCTTTATTCTTACCTGATATGAAGCACAGACCTGACTTAGCAATAAAAATACTGTGTGTCACTGTTAGAAATATCATAATGCACACTTGAATTTTAATTCTCTAGAATTCTTGATAGTGGAAGAAAGCTAAGAAATCAGGCATCCAAGGAAGTTAGTACATATAAATGAAGATTAAAAAAATGTTCTAGCCAATGTAAGAACGATGACACTCTCATGTCACTTTCAGATAACATTTTAAAAACAAAATCAGAAATACACTGCTTCTTCAAAGGCTTATATTAGATACAAACCTTTCCCAAAACATCTCTACTGCCTTTAGTATAGTTTGGAAGAGTACATGCTCTTCTAGGTTTTTTCTTTAGTTCTTCCTGTTCTGATAGTTTTCTTTTCAAAAGTGCTTCAATGTGTGGCATCTGTAATTTATAAAACCAAATTAGGTACAAGGTCAACTACTTGATTTTTAAAAATATATATTTCTGTTATAGGGTGCATGTGCTTGTGAGAGAGAAAGAGAATAAGAAAGCACCCCCCAGGGGAGATGGCAATCCTGTAATCCATTCTCCTCTAGGGATTTCTGGCACACACACCCAGTGATTTTCTCAAGCCATTGGGTCTAGGCCTTGCACTGTGCAGCTGGCCATGTGGGATTCAGCTGCCTTAACCAACACAACACTGGCTGGCTCCCAAGGTCAATTACTTTTTTTGCAGGCAGCCCTTAAGAACAGCAGGAAAAACAATCTACAACTTGGACAAATCAAGAACATAAAGATAATAAGGAAACAAACAAAACGGCTATAATAATATAAAGCGTCCATGTTACTGACACTTCTTTAAAATCTTAGTTAAGAAATATACTACCTTGGGACCAGCAGTTAGTGTAATGGCTATGTCTCTGGACTCCCACGTAGTCGTCTGCGGTTCGAGTCCTGGACCCGGTGGCTTAAACTCACGCCGGGTGCGTGTGCGTGCGTGCCCAAGATCCCGAGAGGAGAACGGAGGAGAAGGGATTGCGGCATGGCCAACCCCGGAGTGATTTCTTGCTTTCTATCTCTCTCTCTCTGTCTGTCTGGCGAGCACATGCGCCCTATAGCAAAAACCTCTCCCCCCCAAAAAAGAAATATACTACCTATATTATTCTTTGAAAGTGAGATATACATGAAACTTAAAAAAGTCTACTGTTTTCTGTTATTTTCTCTTATTTTGCTTATTATCATGGGTATTGGTTATTACTAATACACACTCCTCAACGTAGTACTTGAGTAGGTGTGATGTTAACTGAATCTACTGGGTTCACTGCATTAAAAATACAAACTACAATTTCTTTGAAAAGAGCACTCTATGAAATTGCTAGTCTCTTTTAATGTCTACTAAGTGACTAGACTATAATACACGTCTTTTTACCCAAAAAGAGAGTCTCCATAACATTTGTAATAAAACACAATGTTTAATAAAACCTGTAAAATAGATTTAAAAAATAGTAAGTGCCAGAGGGCATATATGTTTGCTGAAGAGAGGTACAGAGAGAGAGAAAGTAGCACCCCTCATGGGGAATGGCCATGCCTCAATCCCCTTTCCTCCCTCAATCCCTTTTCCTCCTCTCTCCCTCCTTTCAGGATTTTGGACACACATGCACACACCTGACATTTTTCTCAAGGTGCTGAGTCTGGGACTTAATCTGCGCAGTCGGCCATGTGGGCCAGCCACCTTAACCACCACACCACGGCTAGCCCACAAAATAGAGTTTAATAAAAATAAAACATCTTTCACATACACTAGTAAACTGTACCTGTTGTGCTATAGGAATGTCAATGTTATGTGTTTTTAGTTCATTTCGCAACTGGGCCTCTTTCAATTTTGCTTCTTCAACTTGACCTAAAAAAAAAAATGAAAAAACTGCATCAATTTCTGATAGTCTCCAAAACACAATTTAGAAAAAAATAATTTAATCTTCAATTCTTTTTTTTCCATTTAATGCTTGATGCTAAAATGAAAACTGATAGGTGACTACTTTAGAAATTCAAAATGAAAACACGAATTGTAAAATTCAATCCTAACAAAAAATGAGAAACAAAATTCATGCAACTAAGGGAGATATTATAATATCATACTATAAACTCCCAGTGATCTTAGATAAATATTTTATCTTAATGACTATACATAATTTATAGATAATTACAAGGTTATTCTTAGGACCAAGCAAGACTTAGGTGCTATACAAATAGTATTCAATTTAGCACCTATTGTTTTTTAACTTTTTGAAGTCCCTCATGCAGCCTATGACTCGAGAACTAAAAACTAAATTATATATATAGAACTCCCTTAGCAAGACCATCCAATATCTTTTGCCAGAAGATGGTGTGAAATAAACTTCATTATTATAAAAAGCTTTAAATTTTCCACAGATGCAGATTTCTAACTGAAAATCTAAAATTTGGGAAGGTAAGTAGGATACAAATTTATTTAAAATGAGAAATACTTCATCTTAAAAACTATCAAATGACAAATAACATAAACAACACTTTCAACTTTCTGCAATATTCTGCGTTTACTTGTAGTTCAGGAAAATAGACACGTTTGTGGCTCACTATTCCCCAAAGCATAATGTTATTATTGCCTTTGCACATAAAATGACTTACATTTCATTTCATTAAGAAGCTGTTTGCTGGCTTCAAATAGATTTCTATACATAACAATAGACTTAGATAATTGGTCCTTTTCTTTTGTAAGTGCTGCCATTTGTTGTTGCTTCTTAACATCTGTGGGAAAAAATTAAGGCAATTTAAAATTTTTGACTTTTCATAAATATGTTATAACTAGTTAACACCATGGAAAGTAAAGTTATCTAAAGTGCCACTGATACACTTTTCCTAGAAACTTACCATTATAAAACATAAACGGTAGGATATATGGTTCTAATCTTCTTGATAAAGGTGGTAGCCGAGGCTCAAATACAATAAAATATTCAGTACTATCCCTCCCAGGACTATTTTCTGCCAGCACTAGACTCTATAAATAAAAAGGCAGAAAGAAAAAAACATTTTAAAAGATATTTCTCACTATATAAATGATCTGCTTTCAAATAAGTAGTACATTTTAAAGGCAAAATGCATCTCAATTCTAACCTTCAAGTTGAAGCAGCTGATACAGCGAAACAGCTGATAATGTGAAAGTTAAAGAACTATCATGAAGAAAAACCCAAAGCCCAATGCTGAGTTTAAGTTACAGCTGTTACCATGGAAGTAAACCTACCAATCCCAGGTGATGGAACAAGAGATCCTGAAAAGCTCTAAAGATTTTTTTTTTTAACACACAAAAAAAACTTCTGATATACTTCAACTTAAGACCATAGTATGTAACTAATAAATGGTACAAAAATAAGTATTTTAATACTAATGATTTTTCTTGGTTCTATACAAAACAACAGATACAACAGATACTATAGCTGCTTTGTTTATCAGAGGATGGTAATATAGGCGGAGAAGTAAAATTTAAAAATATCTAAATCAAAAGAACGCTGTAGCTCAATTCATGAAATAAAATTACGAACCACAACTAAAAATTCTTCTGCTCAAAGAATATACAATTGAATACAAGCCCCTCATTACACCAATTTCCAGTCCCATTCAGTTTCTGGAAACTTTCAATGTATTTATATGAATGTAAACACATTTTTAAAAATTTGCATTTTAAAAACAGCATGAACTTTATATTTTAGCAACTTGCTATGGCACACCGTTTCATCTGTTATCAATTCACGTGAATGTACAAATAACAATTTAAAAAATATTTGCATAATAGTTTTACTACCCTATAACAACTATTTATTAAACAATTAATGTTTAGTTTCCTTAAAAAATTTTAGTGATTATTTGTATTATAGCAAAGAATATATCTTTGACTGCCTTTTATGTAAATGTTTTTGACTAGTTCCAACAATTTATTATAATAGGGAAGTATCAAATTTCCCTCCAAACAGTTGTATCAATTTATCTTCTCACTAGCAACACAAGAGCACCCAATTCCTGTGTTGTTGCCAAATAATTACCATCAATCAAGTATTTTTTTTCTCTAAAAAGAAGGGATTAAAAACGAGACAATCATTGTTTTAACTAGAATCTCCCTGAGCAGCACTGAGGTCATGATTTTTTATGTTTACTTCTCATTTTTACTTTCTCACTAATTGCCTGCTCATAGTCTTTGCCCATTAATTTTTCTACTGGATTGTCTATTTTCTCATTAATTTGTATAAAGTTCTTTAGGCGGTTTTAAAAACATAATCACTATACTAATCTTCTATTATATATACATAAATATACAGAGAGCAATGGTTCCCCTCAATTTATTACCTTTTAAATTTTTACTTTTCTATTATAATATCATACGAAGAACCTCTAGGTACCCACCGCCCAATACCAACAATTATCACTACAACATACTGCCTTTTTAAATTCTGCTTAAGAGATGCCTATGGCACATAAAATTTAACTTCTATATCCTATCTCAAAGATTTTCCTGCTCCTTTAGGAGAGAGAAAGGAAGAGAGAGAGAAGCAGAGATAGGCATTTTTTTTTTTGGAGAGATTTTCACTATAGGGCACGTGCGCTCGCCAGACAGAGAGAGACATAGAGACAGAAAGCGAGAAATCACCCCCAGGGTGGATGGTCACGCTGCAATCCCTTCTCCTCCATTCTCTTCTCGGGATCTTGGGCACGCATGCACACGTGCCCAGCGTGAGTTTTAAGACACCGGGTCCTGGCGCGAACCGCGGTCGACTATGTGGGAGTCCAGCGACATAGCCATTACCCTAACTGCTGGTTCCCGAGATAGGCATTTCTATTACGGTCTCACATGTTGTGATCCTCCTCACCCAGCTTCCCCACCTGCTAGAATTTTAGGTGGGTGCAGTTGTGCCCAGCATGCTCAGATTGGCCAGAGAATTGAACCTGGGTCTCCTATGTGGTTTCTAGCCCCCCAGGTAGTAGTGCTACCTGTGCATTGTTAGAGGTGAACCTATCTCAAAGTTTTATAGTTTGTTATCACTGATGTACAAACAATGATTTATCAAGCGAAAAGGATACACAACAGAATAACAGAAATCAAGAGAACTGAAGAGTCCAAAGCTGGGTCCAAGTATAAATGGCACATGAGAAATGGACAAATGCATACTGGAATTAAATTTAGCTCCATCAGAAATTTCCAGATCAAGTATGAAATAATAAAGAATTTAACAGCTAACAAACTTATGCAATTATAACTTTAGAGCATTATAACTTTTTAAACAAAATAACACACATCTTTCCAAGCAAACGTGGAACACTTACAAATACTGGTTGTGTTCTGGGCCATTGTTTTCTAAACTTCCCTAATGACAAAAATCGCCTGCTTGTTAAAAATCAAGATTCCAGAACTGCAGGTGGTGTAATGGTTTTGACTCCCATGTAGTTGACCATGGTTCAAGTACTGGGCCTGGTGGCTTAAAACTTATGCTGGGAACATGTGTGTACATGCCCAAAATTCTGAGTGGAGAATAGAGAAGGGATTGTGGTGCGGCCATCCCCTGGGGGGTGATTTTTTGCTTTCTGTCTCTCTGGTGAGTGCATGTGCCCTATAGCAAAAATCTCTCTTACAAAAAAACAAAAACAAAACAAAACAAAAAAAACAGAATCCAGAGCCCAGCTATAAATCAATATCTGGTGCAGAATCCAAGTAGAACTTGCTGTCTGCTTATTCAGTGAGATATTGGGGGCCTCTAGTGGCAAGAAGAAATACACATGTATAATATGAAGTTTAGATTTTTATATGCAGTTGCTCAAGGAGAATAGCTAAGTCACTGTCTTAACCTCAGATGTATATACTCAGGATTACTGATTTCAAATGCCTACGGGAGGCCAGGAAAATAAGATATAAACAGAAAACTGGTGAAGTAGTCTAGATATATTCTTCCAATACAAACTCATTCTGCATGTTAAATGTGTCTCCCCCCTCTTTACTTTTCAACATGTGACTTTTATTACCTGATTTTTGTTAGGGTACAGAAAATTTCACTTTATTTTCCACTGTAGTAAAACTAAAAGAGTGGGAGCCAGCAAGTGGCATGGTGGTTAAAGGCACTGGACTCCCACATAGCCGACCATGGTTCAAGTCTCGGACCTGGTGGCTTACTTTCTCACTTCCTCTCTCTCTCTCTGTCTCTGATCAAACTGCAAAATAATAATGATAATAATAATAAAGTTAAATAATTAAAAAAAAAACTAAAAGAGTAACTATGGGGACTAACAGAGGGAATGGTGGTTAAGATGGCAGAACTCCCACATAGCCAACTGTACTTCGAATTCTGGATCTGGTGGCTTGACCATCACGCCGGGCACATGTGTGTGTGTGTGTGTGTGCCCAAAATCCTAGAATGGAGGAGAAGGCATGGTGGCCTGGCCATTCTCTCCAGAGGGTGATTTCTTACTTTCCCTTCTCTGTCTCTCTGTGAGCACACATGCCCTATGGCAAAATCCTTAAAAAAATAAATAAATAAGAGTAACTGTGAATATAAGTGGCAACTGACATCTGTTCTCAATGTCAAGAGATGAAAAGTGGCATAGATGTGGGTGACAGTAAAATATGCATTGAGAGAAGTAGTCACTATTTAAAGGCCCCACATGTAATTCCCGTAAGAGAATCCTCATCCAGAGTAACCAGATTTTTAGACTTCTCCAGGTAAGTTAGAAAAGCAAATCTTTATGTAAAAACTCAGAGTAATAAATGTTGGAATTAATTAAAATGAACATGTATTGGTGAGACATTGCCAGACCAACCTTTAGGCCCAAACAGCTGGCAGACTCCTAATTCAGAAGTCAAATGCTATTAAAACAATGTGATATTAGCAACAGATTTGATAAAAAAGATGATCAATGACAAAATATATAAAAAGGTAACATTTAAAATTTATTCATTCATGAGGAATTAATCAATAAAAGATACCAAGAAAATTAGTCAATGAATTTAGAGTCAAAGATAAATCCAGACACGTAAAAGATTAAAGGCCTAAGAATATTAGATAGTTCTGTGAATATAATTTGTCTTCCCAATATAATGAAAGGTAAAAATCTAAAATAAATAAATAAATAAATAAAAAATTTTGAGAAATTAAAAAAAAATCAGGAAACAGTACTGGGAACCAGCAGATGGTGTAATGGTTACATCACTGGACTCCCACGTAGTCAATTGTGGTTTGAGTCTTGTACCCGTGGCTTAAAACTCATGCCAGGAACATGGGCATGTGTGCCGTTCTCTAAAATCTCAAGAGGACTCTCGTGTAGTCGACCGTGGTTCGCATCCTGGACCCGGTGGCTTAAACTCATGCCGGGCGCATGTGTGTGTGTGTGTGTGCCCAAGATCCCGAGAGGAGAACAAAGGAGAAGGGACTGCGACCTGGCCATCCTCCCTGGGGGGTGATTTCTCGCTTTCCGTCTCTCTGTCTCTGTCTGTCTGGCGAGTGCACGCGTCCTATAGCAAAAACCTCTTAAAAAAAAAAAAGGAAAAAATGTTCAACCTTACTGGTAACAAAGGAAAAAATTTTAATAGTAAACTTGATGAGATTTAAAAACTGCTCATATCTAATGTTACTAATATGAGAGGATACACTGTGGTGGGAATATAAGCCAAAAGCAACTGGCAATAATTATCGTAAAGCTTAAAATGTGTATACCCTGTCTTTTTTTTCCCAGAAATTTCTCTTAAAAATTGATATATGGAAAAGAATATAAATACAAGAAAGCTAATGAAGTACTGTTGATAAAAATAACCTTTGAAAAAAACAATTTTCACTAAAGACTGATCAAATAATTGTGACCATTAATACAATGATGTAAGCTCATATTTACTGATGCAAAAATATATCAGATATGTTAAGAAGAAATTTTTATAAAGCATAGAATTACACACATAGGGCACACTATGTACACTAAAATTGCTAATTATCATGATCTTGGAAGGGTGATGATATCAAGATTATTTAGAAAAGTTCTTGCATTATATATTTTATATAAATAAAACTACTTTTATTTTAGGAAAAAAAAGAGTACTAAAGAGGTTGTTTCATTAAAGTTTATCTGGGCTATGTTTAATCCTGTTTTTATCCACATAAATGGCAACTTTAAAAATTATTTATTTAATTTTTATAAGAATTATTTATTTAATTTTATTCATTTATTTTAATTTGACCGGGAGGCGGGGGGAAGGGGGGAGAGAAAGTGGGAAAGCAAACCACTAGGTCTGGGATTCGAACCATGGTCAGCCATGTGGGAGTGTCCAGAGCCTTAACCACCATACTACCTGCTGGTCCCAAAGCAACTTTTAAATTAAACATGAACATCATATTGTCACTAAAGCTAAAAACTGTAAGAATTAGAGAAGGTTTACCTGTAATCCTAAAGGGAAAAAGGGGGTCTTACTAATAGGAATGATTCTGAGTTCAATTTCTAACAGTTTAAACAAAACAAAATATTTCCGTTGATGCTTAAATTGAATACTATAATTAGAACATTTTCAGAGCTATATAAACAAATGACAGGTATTTTAATAGGTTTTTTTAAAATATTAAATTCAGAATCTTATCTACCAAAAGAAAGAAATATTTACCGTGATTTTAGCTGAACCATTCACAAAGGGAAATTCAAGTGTTCTAACTTTCCCAATAAAAAGTGGGGTATCAGTATCTTCCTCATTAGAACCTTTAATGGTAGCTACTACCGTGCCAACCAAATCAATTCCAGTATGATTGCTGTATTCATCCTTAAAATAAACAATGGAAAATATCTAATTACAAGAACTGTTTACAAGATTAAACTCTGAGACAGACGTGTATAAGTCAAAAATAAGACATACATTCAGACTAGAGCCCACTGCATTCTCAACCCATCACCAAATTCAGTTCCAAGTTTAAGTGTTCTATAGGCAGGAAACAGTTCTAGAAACTATAAAAATAACCAGAAACCTCCATCTAATCCAATGGCTCCTAATTTTCTAAATGACAAGGACTCCCATCTTAAAATTTCAACGTTTTATATATTTCTAACATCTATTGATGAGAAAAGTAAGTAAAAGAAAAACATCACAGATGATTTTAAATTTTTTCAGCATCTGTATACATGTGAAAAGCAGAGCTACATATATGTGAAATACGCTATGCTCTTCAGAGAGTGTCAGGTGTTTATATAGATTCAAAGATCCCTGCAGTAATCCCACTACACTGTTTACTCCCAAGATGTCTGGAGAAGAGAAGTTAAAAACACAAGTTATAATAATAAGTAATCTGAAATAATAAACACTCACAAATAATCTGAAAGGAGTTAAGTATCCCACCAACCACATTTTTCATAAAGATAAGTTCCACTACTGTTTACATGTTTTGCTAGTATTTTCAGCAACTCTTAAGCTGCTTACTTTCAGGGAATAGGCAGCCCAAAGAGCTCTGATTTTCTTCTTTACCTTTAATCAGACATCAGAACAGATCTCTCTCTCCTCTCTTTGAATTGTCAGAGGTCACATGTGCTCATGAGAGAGATAGATACTGAGCATGCACACCCCCTATTGGGGTGTAGTCATCTTGCGATCCCTCCATTCTTTCTTCTCATTAGGACTTTGTGCACACACATGTATGTGGCATGATTTTCAAGCTGCTGGGGCTAGGGCTGGATCTCAATAGGCCATGTAGGATCCAGTTCCCCCTAAACACTGTTTTGTAGGATTAGCCTATTAGAGCAGACCTCTTGAAAATACTCTCCTCCTCCTGTTCCTTGTGAACTAGACACTGAGGAATAAATATGGTTCACACATATTCGCAATACATAAAGGAAACAAGAAAGTAAAGGTATGTGGTTTTGAGATACTTAGCATTTCTAAATTTATTTTGTGCATAATTTATACACTGTATTCAAACACAAAAATGTTCATAAATATATAATTCATCTGTGTATATTTTCCCGATAACCTTAAACTGAGTAATCAATCTGCCTGTATAATAACCACTGTGTTAAAGATAAGTTCAAAAATAATTCTCATTACTATTTGTAGTTTCAGAAGAAAAGAAACATTACCATAATATTGAGATGTAAATCTCTGACCAAAGTCCTACTGGCAATTGAGCGAACATTAGAAACAGCTGGTGTTGCCGGTTGAATTTCAGGAACTAATTTCACAGGTTGATTAGGCAGAACTTCAACTAGAATCTTACAAAACAAAACAACATATTGATGCTTTAATATTTTATTTTTTGATGCTTTAGTATTTTAAAAGGAAGAAAACATGGTGGCATATACTAAATAAAAAGTTACCTTCTAAAATTTATTAAAGTTAATCCTCTAAAATAATCAATTTGCTTTTAAAATTGAGGATGAAAAGCACATCAGATTTTTTTTTTTTAATTTGCTATAGGGTGTGTATGCTCACATGAGAGAGAGGAAGAAAAAGAGAGAAAAAGTGAGAAAGTACCCCTCCTATCCCCGGGGGAATAACCATGCCGCAGTCCCTTTCTGTCAGGATTCTGGGCACACATGCACACATGCCTGGTGTGTTTTTCAAGACTCCAGGTCTGGTACTTGAACTGCACAGCTGGCCATGTGGGATCCAGCTGCCTCAACCACCATGCCACTTTGTTGGCCCAATTTCTGAATGTTTATAACCATTCAAGAACAAACTTAGAGGCATTTAAATATATATAATTTTTAAAAAAGATTTATTTATTTATTATTATTATTTAAATTTGATCAGAGGTGGGGGGGAGTGAGAAAGTAAGCCAACAGGTCCAGGACCTGAATGGTGGCTAGCCACTTGAGAGTCCAGGGCCTTAACCACCACACCACTTGCCAGTCCCCAAAACACTGGGCTGTCAGAAAAGTCATCAAGTATTTTCCTATGTTTTTCTATGCAAAAATGGGTGATGACTTTTCCAACAACCTAATATATAATTTTTTAAAACTTAGTACACTGACAATATTAGAAATGATTTAAGTTAAAACTATTCTGAACTTCACTATCCAGCACTGTAATAACTGAAATGGTATTAACATTTTTTTCATGTATGGCTGGTGTAGGTAACTTTGCCATGACATACACTAAAACGTTTACTACTTGGGAGCCAGTAGGTGGTGTGGTGGTTAAGGTGCTAGAATCCCATTTGGCCAACTGTGGTTTGAGTCCTGGACCTGGTGGCTTGTTCTCACTTTCTCTGTCTCTCTGGTGAGCTTGTGTGTCCTGTGACAAATTAAAAATAATGATGATGGATAAATAAAATTAAATGCTAATTCTTAAAAAAAAAAAAAAAAAAAACACTTACTGGGACTAACAGTTGGCATAATGGCTATATCACTGGACTCCCATGCATATCACTGGACTCCCATGCAGTTGACTGTGGTTCAAGTCATGGATCCGATGGCTTAAACTCACGTCATGCGCATGTGCGTTTGGGTGCGTGTGTGCCCAAGATCCCGAGAGGAGAATGGAGAAGAAGGGATTGCAGCATGGCCATTCTCCCTAGGGGGTGACTTCTAGCTTTCTATCTCTCTTTCTCTCTCTGTCTTTCTGGTGAGCCCACACGCCCTATAGCAAAAACCACTTAAAAAACAAACAAACAAACAAAACAGAACAAAAACAAAAACAAAAAACCCAAAACAAACAAATAAAGCACTTCATAATTGAATCACTGATATAGAGATGGAAAAGTAACTTCTGCATTAGGTCAAATTATCAAATTTAATTCCAATATATTTTATTCTAATTTCTCTAAAAATACCATTATTTAAGAACTATTTTATTTAACTTTATTTATTTATTTACTTACTTATTTACTTTTAATTTGACCAGAGAGGGAGAAGGGGGGGGAGAGAGAGAGAGAGAGAAAGTAAATGAGAAAACAAGCCTCCAGGTCTGGGACTCAAACCACACAGTCAGCCATGTGGGAGTACAGTACCCTAAACCATGACACCACCTGTTGGCCACCCAATAATTTATTTTTAAAACAAAATTACTCATCAAGTGAGATGATTTATATGAAAATAAATTATTTATACAAAATATAAACAAACCTGTTCACTGTTGAGAATGTTTGCTTTATCCATCATAAAACCAAACTGGATACAATATGTCCCCACTGTGTTAGGAATTACTTTATCCCTAAATTACAAAGAAAAAGATAAAATAATTAATAACTTTTAAACAAAGTGGGAAGGTATTCAAAACATCACCATTTCTGTTCCTTCCACAAAAAGTAAATGAGGAAGAATAAGATAATTACTGATAATAACACATTCGATCATTCAACAAAATTTCTTACATATTAGGTTTAATTTTTGGCCCCTACTATCTGTATATTCTTTCTCAAAACATTCAGAACAAAAAGCTCTGAGACTAGGCAAGGTATGGTCATTAAGGCAACGGTTTGAATGCCAGACTGGGTAATTTGAAAAACACACCAGGCACATGTATATGCATGCCTAAAATTCCTAGAGGAGAATAGAAGAGATGGGACTGCAGTGTAACCATCCTCCCTAGAGGGTGCCTTTTTACTTTCCTTCTCCTGCTCTCTCTCAGGTGAGTATGTATACCCTATAGCAAAATTAAAAAATAAAACAAAAGTATCCTCTAACCCCCCCCCAAAAAAAAACAAAAATAAAAAAATACCAATGGCCCTGGATATGGCAAAAATTTTAAGAATAGAAATATCAAGTTGAGAATGCAGTGAAATGTATAAAAACAATGATTTATGTAAAAAAAATTGCTTCATTTCTGTTTTATAAATTTCCAACTGTTTTATATTTCAAAATGATACGACATCCTGCTGATCATGTATGTTGCTTTATTTTCCAGTCATGTACTACTATTCTGACTACTTGGGCCTTATCTACTCAATGCACATGCCCTAGGGCAGAAACCTAAAAAAAAAAAAAAAAAAAAAAAAAAAAAAAAAACACCAAAAAAAAAACAAGAC
>NW_006159655.1:1104343-1139281 GCF_000334495.1 Tupaia belangeri chinensis | reverse complement strand
CAGTCGACTACATGGGAGTCCAGCAACATAGCCATTACACCAACTGCTGGTCCTCATATTATTATTTTTTTAAGAGGTTTTTGGCATAGGGTGCATGCACTCATGGGGGGGGGGGCAGGGTGGGGAGAGACACACACAGAGATAGAGAGAGGGAAAGTGAGAAATCACCCCCCTGGGGGATGGCCCACCACAGTCTCTTCTCCTTCTTTCTTCTCCTGGGATCTTGGGCCTGTACACACACATGCCTTGAACTGTGGTCAGCTATGTGGAAATCCAGTGATGTAACCACTAAGTCATCTGCTTGCTTGAATATGTTTTTGTTTTTTTTTTCTAAGTATACCTTGAACATATAAAAAGTTGACCCTACATACACAGTATAAAAACAAGTGCCAACTAAAATTAAAGGATTGAAACCACGCAGAAGGTAGGTTCTCTGACCAAAGTAAAATTATAGTAGAAATCAATACCCAAAAGAAAACTAAAGAGACCAACAGATAGTATAATGGTTATGTTGTAGGACTCCCAAGTAGTTGACTGCGGTTCAAGTCCTGGATCTGTCAGCTTAAAACTCATGCTGAGCACTTGTGTGTCCATGTCCAAGATCCCAAGAGGGGAGGGGGAGGGACTGCAGTGTCACCAGCCCCCTAGGAGTGCTTTCTCTGTATCTCAAGTGAGCGCAGGTGCCCTATAGCAAAAGCCTCTCATTGGGGCTGGCAGATGGCATGGTGGTTAAGAGTGCTGGACTCCCACATGGCTGACTGTGGTTCGAGTCCTAGAGTTGGCAGCTTGCTTTCTCACTTTCTCTCACTTACTTTAGCTCTCTCTCTCTCTCCCCCCACACCTCTGGTCAAATTAAAATAAATAAATAAATAAAATAAAGTTCAATAAAATAATTTAAAAAAAAAAAACTAAAAAATCACACAACTTAGAAATTAAACAATGTAAGGCCAGCAGGTAGCACAGTGGTTAAGGCAGCTGGAGCCTATACGGCTGACTGGCTGAATCCTAGACCTGATGGCTTGAGAAACATGGTAAGTGCATGTGTACATTTCTCAAAATCCTGAAAAGAGAAAGATGAAGGACAAGGGATTGCAGTGTTCCCACTCCCCAAGCGGGATGCTTTCTCACTTTCCCTCCCTCCTCCTCTCTCTGTATCTGGTAAGCGCACATCGCTCCGGCAACATTCTAAAAGAATACACACACACACACACACACACACACACTCATTTTTCTCTATATAAGGATGCAACTATCTCCAAGAGTGAATTACTCTTTAACAATATATGTATAAAAACATGAAATGATCTGATAAATACCTGAAGTAGAAGCAGCCATCTTCCTTGTCATTATCTTTTATTTTATTACAACTAAATGTTTCTACCTAGAAAGACAAGTAGAAAGAAGGGGAAATGGGGGAATTGACAAACTTTAACATAGTATTTTTAAGATGAAAACGTATATACCTGAACTGAATGTGAATTCAGATCAAATCAGAATTTATAAATATACAAGTACACAACACATACATGTATATTCTGACAATACTTGTAAGCACAATGTAAGAGTAGTACAGTGGAAAGACATTTCATTCTCGAAGACATAATAGATATCTATAGTGATAGTATTATTTTAGGATAACAGTTTGACTGGAATGACCATCTAAATTAAGTAAACAAAGATTCAGGTAGCTAAGTCGGTGAACTTGTAGAATACTAAATTAAGCAAGATAGCTTCTAAGCCAGTGGTTAAAATTAACCATAACTGAAGTGGTTTATTAAATCAAGATGCTCTGATAAACTTTAATATATGGTTTCCAAGGCCCAGCCAAGGTGGCATGCGTAGTAAGGATGCTGCTACGGGATGCTGGTGGCTATGTGGGAACCTTTGGGTTTGTATCCTTGGTCTACCTGAACGTGCTGGGCATGCCCATGGTCACACCTTGTGATCCTGGCTCACTGTAGAGCTTAGGGGAGGATTACGGCATAAGGGCTTTACTGGGGGTGCCTGTCTTTCTATATGATGAAGGAAATAAGTCAACTTATAAAAAAACAAAAACACATCAGCTCTATAGCACAGTGGTTAAGTGCTGTGTGGAGTGAGCTAAATCCCACAGGCCCAAGCTCATTTTACATCTCAGCCTTGGTGGCTTGAAAAATATACTAGGCACATGTGCACACATGCCCAGGATCCTAAGTAAATAGGAAAAAAAGAAGAAAAGAGGATTGTAGCATGGCCAGGCCCCACTGGGGACACTTTTATTCTCTCTCAGTAGCACATGCCTCCCGGAATTAAAAATAAAAAAATTTCCAATCTGAAATTTTTTTGAAATTTGTGTTGTCTAGTATGGTAGGCAATAGCTGCTGAATGTGACTTTTGGGTACTTAAAATGTGGCTATTCTAAATTGAGAAGTGGTATTAAATACACAACAAATTTTGATGATCTGAAAAAATTTTAAATAATTTTAAATATTTTGAGTATATGATAAATAGTAACTTTGGTTACATTAGGTTAAAAAACATTAAAATTAGTTTTACTTATTTCTTTTTCCCTTTTTAAAAAAATTGGCAGAGTGCATGTGTGCTCACCAGAGACACACACACTAACACCACACAGAGGAGAAAGTACTCCTTGCCATGATGAATGGTCTTGCTGTCATCCCTTCTCCTCCATCTCTCCCTCTTTTCAGGACATGCACATGTGCCTGGCATGTTTCTCATGCTGCCAAGTCTGAGGCTTGAGCTGCGGGTCCACTATGTGGGATTTAGCTGCCTTAATCACCAGTCCATAGAGTCCACTCTCTCTTTATCTTTTAAATGTAGCTACTAGAAGTTAAAATACCACCTGTGATACTTATGTTAGACAATGCTGCTCTAGACCTCCAAACTTTTCTCATTCTCATCTCAACCCCTACACCCTGTGTCTGTCAATCACATCTCTTTGTATCACATTTTCTATTGGGTCGTCGGAAAAGTCATGAAGCATTTTTGCACAGAAAAATACGTCATGAATTTTCCAATGACCCAATTGTCCCTTCATGATAATTAGTGGCTTTCACCTTGTGCTACTATCCTTTAATAAAGTGTAAAATATCTTAAAATATTAAGAAAAATAACAATGTAGGCTATTTTTTTTTTCCCAATTAGATCAACACTTAATTTTAAAGCATATGCTGATTTTTCCCCCCTTGCGTGGGTCAGGAATTGAACCTAGATCTCCCATGTGGCCTCAGCCTCCAGTATAACATAAGTGCCTACTAACATACAACGACACAACTGGGCCTGATAAATATTTTTGAAGTCTGAAGAAATAGAGTGGACTAATTTATAGTTCTCAAATATATGTAAATTTTATTTTTACATTAAATTAGACTTAATTTAAATGTAATTGCTAGTTTTAGCTTCTAAAAATGCTTCCTATGACTCACATTTGCTGGTTGCCGGTTCCCAGTGCTGGATAACTTCCACATTTTCATGGAAATACGTGCTGGATTAATATTTTTAATGATACTGTCATCTTCAGAAATAACACTAATCATAAAATCTGTCGTGGTAAACATTAAAAAATTATTTTCTTTCTAATTTTATTAATGGAAATGGTTAAATGATCACAGGGCTTAAAGCATACATCTTAATTAAATGTTAAAAAATCATGAAGAAAATAAAACTATTCTTTTAATCATTCATCTATAAAGTTATTCCCAGAGATCCACTTATAAAAGTTATGGATCATGACAGATAACCCTCTGGTGCTAAATCTGGACATCAAGTTCTCCCCTAGAAATCTAACAAATATAGCTGTGCTCCTACCAGTCCCTTATTTCATTGGGTCGTCAGAAAAACTGGAGAAGTCATGATGTATTTTTCTATTCTAACAACCCAATATTTTCACAATCTGCCATGCCATAAGTTCTAGTATGCAATACCAAAAAGTCTAGACTATATATACTTAGCAATTTAGAATTAGGCCAACTTGTCACTCAGTTCTCTTCATTACATTGTGGTCAGAGCTTGTGCAGTCTGAGGTGTGACAGTAAAACTAACACAAATTTCATTTCCCTTTTCACAATTCTTTCTTACCATAAATCTTAGCAACCTTGGCATATGACTAAGGAAATGCTCTAGGATTTTTCTTCGGCATATGTGAATTGCAAATATCACTACCCTTGTACTTAAAAAGTATAAGACCCTTAAGTAAAGTAAGGGTTACTTGAAACACAGCACTGTAGTACAGTTGATTTGATAACCAAACCAGCCACTAAATAATTAGTCGGCATTACAGTGCAAAAGGATGATTCATATCCCTGAACAGCATGACAGTTCATGGTAAACAGAATGGTCCACAATTTAAAAATGATAAAGTTTATTTCTGGAATTTTAATATTTTTGAACCACTGTTAGCCCCACTGAAGAAGTGAAAAACAAAACTGCAAATAAGGGGGAGCTACTATATTCCAGGAATAAAGTATCTTTCTTTTATAGTTTTCAATAGCATATGATATCTTAAGTATTATTATATATGATATTTCCATTACATTTACTATTTTTTTTTTACTTTTAATTTTTTTTAATCAGATTTTTGCTATATAGGGTGGGTGCGCTCGTCAGAAAGACAGATAGCAACAGAGAGAAAGAAAGTGAGAAATCATCCTCCAGGTGGGATGGCCACACTGGGGCCATTTCCTCCATTCTCCTCTCAAGATCTTGGGCATGCATACACACACGCCTGGCATGAGTTTAAGTCACCAGGTCCAGGACTCAAACTGCGGTCGACTACATGGGAGTCCAGCGACACAGCCATTACGCCAACTGCTGGTTCCAACATTTACTATTTACAACATTCATTGGGCACTTTTTTTTTTTTAGAGAGATTTTTGCTATAGGGCATGTGCACTTGCCAGAGAGACAGAAAGCAAGGAATCACTCACAAAGGGATGGCCACTCCACAATTCTTTATCATTTCAGGTATGCACACACATGAGCCTGGCATGAGTTTTAAGCCACCAGGTCTGGGATTTATACCACAGTCAATATATGGGAATTTAGCAACTTAACAGCTATGCCATCTGCTTGTCCCACTTGGCACCTTTTATATAGTTTTTCACATCACAGGAAATAGGTCTTATCTCTCCAAACACATTTAAATGTATATAAAATATACTTTATAAAACAGAAAGAGCTATGTGCCTGGGCTGGCAGGTGGTGTGGTAGTTGAGGTGGCTGGACTCCTTGTAGAACTCTTTGGCTGCCTATAGTTCGAGACCCAGACCTGGCAGCCTGCTCACTTTCTTTTTCTCTCTGTCTCTCTCTGGTCAACTTAAAAAAAAAAAAAAAAAAGTGAAATAATGACAATGAAGGGAAGAAAGCATATATTGGAAAGCCTAGCCTACTGCATTTTCTTTGCTATTTCAAAGGTTATAACACGCATGATTTTTAACCATACTGAACACCAAGAACAATTTTTTTCACTAATGTAAATAGTTATTTATCATTAAAAGTAATTTAAAGACTGTGAATTACTCACCAGTGAAAACACCCCCTGCTAAAAAGCAAGCATCTTTGTCATATTTAACATTGAGACGAATGGGTTTTTCAGGGTCTGGAAGAATCATTAATTTAATTGTAGGTCCTTCTATGTTACTCTTGTTATACACAGCTTTAACCTGCATAATATGCTCTCCTCTAAAAAAAAAAGGAGAAAGAAAAAGAAAAAGGGACGGGTTCAAATTGTATTAGTTATAACCTAAAAATTCTGAAACAGTTTACACAAAATTTAATGCTTTTAGTTAAATAGAAAATCGCTTATTACTCTTCACTAAGTGAAAAAAAAAAAATCAATCTCTAGGCTATCAATAACTATCAAACTTTCAATTCTTACCTTGGGGCAAAAACACTGAACACTCCTAAATTAGCTCTGCCCTTCTCATCTGTTTTATGCTGTTGGTTTGATGGCACGAGCTAAAAGCAAAACAAAATAAAAAGATTAATTAGAAAATTCTAAAGGTCAATTATACTACTTTATTCTATTATAATGTTTTCTTCTATTCTAGATTGAAATTTTTATTTGCACATATTTCTAAAATAAAAATTTCAAATGTGAACTAAATGAAATAAAGTAGTATGTAATCACATAATCCGGGACCAGCAGTTGGCGTAATAGCTATGTTGCTGGACTCCCACGTAGTCGACGGCGCTTTGCATCCGGACCCGGTGGCTTAAACTCATGCTGGGTGCGAGTGCGTGTGTGCCCAAGATCCCGAGAGGAGAATGGAAGAGAAGGGACTGTGGTGTGGCCATCCCCCCTGGGGGGTGATTTCTCGCTTTCTGTCTCTCTGTCTCTCTCTGTCTTTCTGGCGAGCGCATGCGCCCTATAGCAAAAACCACTCAAAAAAAAAAAATCACATAATCCAAAAATTAGTAATATATATTTTAATTTACCAGACAGTGTGTATGCTTGCTAGAGAGACAGAGAGGGAAAGGGAAAAAGTCTTTTCCATGGTGTATGGTTATACAGCAATCCCTCTTCTCCATTTCTCCTTCCTTTGGGATTTTAGGCACATATGCATAGCATGTTTTTTTTTTTCCTTTTTTTAATTAAAAAAAATTTAATTTATAATTATTTTATTTAAATCTATTTACTTATTTTAATTTGACTAGAGAGGGACAGAGTGAGTGAGTGAATGAGAGAAAGAGAGAAAGAGAGAGAGAGAGAGAGAAAGTAAGTTACCAGGTCTGGGACTCAAACCGCGGTTGGCCATGTGGAAGTCCAGCGCCCTTAGCCACTATGCCACCTGCTGGCTCCTGCCCGGCATGTTTTCTAAGCCATGGGGCCTGGGACTTGAACTGTAAGATCAGCCATATAGGATCTAGCCAGCTTAACCATCAGGCCATGGGCGGGCCTTCACTCATCTTTTTGTTTTTATCCTAGGGTACACACTTGAGTAAGGAAGGGGAGGAAGGCAGACAGAGGAGGAGGACAGGAGTGAAAGAAGGAAAAAGCAACCTCATGACAGGTTTTGGCTCGCTCGCTCGCTCTCTCTCTCAAATCTACTCACTCACTCACTCACTGACTCACTCTGTCCCTTTTTGGTCAAATTAAATTCAGTAAATAAAGTTAAATAAAATAATTATAAATTAAAAAAAATTTTTACCAAGAAGGAGTGCCTGCATGTCCAATCATCCCAAGAGCAGAATGGAGGAGAAAGGGTTGCAGCATGACCATTATCCCATGTGTCTCACTTTCTTTTTTTCTTTCTCTCCCTCTCTGTTTCACTGTGGTGAGTGTGCACATCCTATAACAAAAACAAAAAAAAAAAGAAGAAAAAGAAAAAGCATAAGAACAAATTTTTTTTTTATTTTATTATCATCATAATCTTCTTTCTATTACACTAGATTACATATAACTTTACATTGACTTCCATTGCTTTTTCAAAAGGGAATGCCATGCATGTCAGTCAATACAGAGATATCAATCTCCCCGCTTTATCATTCAATATCTTTTCCATGCTTTTCCCAATAATTATTATTATAATTTTTTTAAACAGTCAATCACTGTTTCTCATTTTGCTTATTAAAAAGACTTCACCCATCATGAAATACTTTCCAGACCGGTTCAGTTGAGAATACTATACATGTCATCCTCAACAGGTAATAAACCATATCTATTTCTCATTAACATCCTGCCTCTCTATTGTTCACTGCTGTCTTTATCCTCTTCTCTCTCCTTTTTTTTTTTTTATACTTTGTTTTTTTTTATAAATTTTTTTTTTTTTTCTCATCCCAACACACATATGAATTTTCCATCCAAAATACACTGTGCATTGGCTCAATCAAGCACATCAACATATATGTTCTCAGCAAATGATTTCCCAATTTTTGTGTCCTGCATACCTTGCCTTTTGTTTTGCCATCCTAGGTTCCCCATCCCCACCCTCTGCCATGTCCCATCTTCCTCCTCCATTGTCCCTGACATTCATGATTGCCCTCAATGCCTTCCGCCCCCCCATTCAATTGTTCTACCAATGAACTCAATTAGTCTAAGTGTATCCACTAGCTAGCACAGCTGACATATCCTTACACATGTATCCAAATCTGATCCTAGGCATAAACCCCAGGGAGTAGAATGCACATACTATAAAGTAGTCCCCAGTTGTGTCCATACACCTCTCTTCAGTCATCAAATGTGCATTTTTTTTTCTCCTGCTTATTATTATTATTTTTTTTATATTAAATTATATTGCCTAACACTCATTCCCTGAGTATCATCACAACACACCAAGTGTAGTTTCCCATCTAGGATAAACTGCATAGTGTCTCAATCAAGCATGTCGTCACCAATACTGTTCCATTTCTACTTTCATACATATAAATATGTTTTTTATCCTATGTTTGACCCTCAGCCCTTTTCCCCTCTCCCAATTACTCTATCTCTTCTATAGACAGCTATCCTCCAGAGGGGTCATTGAAAATGTGATACCTGCGAGTAGAGGGAGAGGGGCCAGGAGTCCAAAGTTTTTAACAATAGGGAAACCTCTGCCATAATCCTTTTCCTCCAATTTTTCATCTCTTTAGGTCCTGAGCACATGTACATGTAACCAGTGTGTTTTTTCATGCCAAGGTGATCGGGACTCAATCCCTGGTTGGTCATATGGAAGCTGCCTTCCTCTGCACAGTGCCTAACTACTGTTTTACAAGGCCAACCCAATAATCACTCATCTTAATCAATTAAACTAGAATATGTTCTAGTTATTAAACTGCAGAATTGTGTTTACTGATTTGATATCACAGATTTATCAAGTAAAGTTTGGTAACACAAACCATGAAGTATATCCCAAAGCTACAGTAAGAATAAAGGACAGAGTTGAAGAACTACATATATTCAGGTTGAGCATCCCTAATACAAAAATCTGAAATCCTACAAAGTTAAAGACTTTTGGGGAACTGACATGATGCCAGAAATGGAAAATTTTACATGTGACTTCATATGACAAATTTCAATGAAAATGCTGCAATATAAAAATAGTGTATAAAATTATCTTCAAGCTGTAAGTATAAGGTGTATATGAAACATAAAATGAACTTCATTTTTAGATTTGGGTCCCATCCCAAGATATCTCAGTATATATATACAAAGATTTCAAAATCTGAAATCCCAAATACTTCTGGTCCTACGCATTTCAGGTTAAGTGATGCTTAACCAGCACGCAAGCACGCACACCAAGACATCATGGTATTATTTTCATTCTTATTTCATCTTTGTCTTGAATATTTACTCAAATGTGCTTCTCATATTTTCCTGCAATTTTACCTTTACAATGATAACACCAAGGTTTCCCTCTGAAGTGATTATGAATCAACTGCCACATTTCCAAATAATTGGAAGGAGAGTCTCCTTCTCATTTACAGATACTTTCCTAGAAACTACAATCACTGCCTTATTTTGAGGTTGAAAATAATCAGTGTTTTAACTCTCTAGGAAAGAAACATTCAGAACAAAAGTAAATTTGTAGGTCCTAGCAGCTAAAAATAATGACTCTCCTAAGCATAACACCCATCTCTACTTAATGGAACCAAAAGAGTAGGTAATTTGCAGAAAGAAGCAATAGATGAAGAGAAAAAATTAGAAGAAATAACTGAAATGAGAAAGTCCGAATTTATAGAGGGTCCTATTCAACCTCTGATCCGTAGTCTCTCAACCTATCTTTCTCAAAAGTATTTCTCCTAGCCAGGTCCCAAACCCTTGGGAGTTAAGAGAAATCTTGATTGTATAGCAACAATACCATAGTCTTATTTGACAGTCTGAAGAACCCTGACTGATTACTTCACTATAAAAAGAGGTCCATATATAACAAGCCATTCTTGGCACTTGAACTTCCTAGATGACTTTTAAGATCAATTCATCAGGGGCGTGCTTGTTCGGTGAGGACCTGGTACCTCTTTTGTGAAGCAGCAGCTGAGGAGACTCCAGCGCTTGCCATGGCTGATGAAAAGCCCAAGGAAGGAGTCAAGACTGAGAACACGATCACATTAATTTGAAGGTGGCAGGACAGGATGGTTCTGTGGTGCAGTTTAAGATTAAGAGGCATACACCACTTAGTAAACGAATGAAAGTCTATTGTGAACGACAGGGTTTGTCAAACAGTTGGAAATGGAGGATGAAGATACAATTGATGTGTTCCAACAGCAGACAGGGGGTGTCTACTAAAAAGGGAACCTGGCGCCGGCAGTTGGCATGGTGGTTAAGTTGCTGGACTCCCATATGTCCAACCACAAGCAGAGTCCTAGACCTGGAGGCTTGCTTTCTTACTCTCCTCTCTCTCTCTCTCTCTTTCTGGTCAAATGAATAATAATAAATAAATAAAGATAATTGAAAAGGGAACCTGCTACTTTACTCCAGACCTGTTCTTACAGACCAAGAATACATTCTCAATTAGAAAACCACAATTTGGTTTCACCACATCCTGACTACCACAGTAGTTTTCTCTATTCTTTCATTTTCCCTTCCCCATTCCTTTATCATACATAAAGTAACTGGTGTATGTGCACAAGCATATTGCTTTTTTTTTTTTTTAACTAAATGGCCAATGGTATGTTTTAATTGACATCAAATGGAGATGGGATGGGGAAAAATACTGGTTCTTTAAAAATACCCCCTTTCTCCATTAGTGGCAGCTCATTCAGCTCTTATCTATATTCCAATAAATTATTTTACTCTCATTGTTTTAACAAAAAGAAAAAGAAAAAAAAACTAACAACATAAAACCCCTTGCATATCTTGTTTGATTGGAGAATTTTAATGTTTTTCATTTATCATTGTAAAACCAAGGACAATTTTATAACTTTTTTGTACGTAGCTGTTACATGTAGGGCAATCTGTTTTTAAGTAGGGGTAAATTACTCTTAAAGAAAAAAAGGAATCCTAGATAGTTTTTCCTTCAAGTCAAGCATCTTGTTGTTTAAATAAACTTCTAGTTTAAAATGAAAAAAAAAAAAACAAAAAAAAGATCAATTTATCAGGTCTTGGGAAATCCTTGTTGGGATTCTGACTGAACCAATTTGAAGAGGACTGTCATCTTTATATATAATATCAGCTTTTCTAAAGTATTGATTATTGAGGAATATTTTCTTATGGAATGACTGAGGGACATCCAAGACTCTGAATATAACCCCAGGAACTCTCTCTGGGCTGCCTACCAACACCTGGCTAGGACCAATGAAAACCCTTCAACCAACAGAAAAGTTTTTTTTGTTTTTTTTTTTTAATTTATTCATTTTCTACATTAATTCACTATACACCATCACAACACACAAATGAATTTTCCATCCAAAATACACTGTGCATTGGCTCAATCAAGCACATCAACATACATGTTCTCAGCAAAATAATTTTCAAATTCTTATGTCCTGCATCCCTTGCCTTTTGTTTTGCCATCCCTGATTCCTCATCCCCCCCCCTCTGCTATGTCCCATCCTCCTCCCCCATTGTCCCTGGCATCCATGGCTGCCCTCCATGCCCCCCCCCTTCAATTGTTCTGCCAATGAACTTAATTAGTCTAAATATATCCACAGAAAAGTTTTTATAAAAAACACATTTTGCAAGGACTAGCATCATCTCTTTTTTGCTCTAGCAGGAGAGACTCTCAACTTCACATGTGACATCCATACTCTCCACTAGATCCTGAGAAGTTGGCTGTCCTAATATTCAAGAAAACAGATGATACCTATTTTTGAACTTTCTGGTAGCCAAGCACTGTTTGTCACCAAATTTCACAAGGCCATAATCATACTTGTCCCATTAAAAAAAAAATAATAATGAAAGAGATGAGTCTCACCCTAGAATACAAAGTACAGTCCAGAAGCTCTGCATGGTGTCTGATAGCTCTTCACCAGATAAGCAGAGCACAGGTACCTGCATGACTCTTTGCTTAGTTTCAGCTAACATGTTTCCCCCCATAACAGCTGTTCCTTAACTTGCACCATAGATCACTGCGGTATATAGTCTTTATTTACCTTGACGGTGTTAATTATCTATTCGTCCTAATTGGAAATGCAATCACTAATACTACTGGGCCATTGGAAAAGTCATGATGCATTTTTCCATAGGAAAATATGTCATGACTTTTTCGATGACTCAATATATAATAAACATTCAATAACTATAACTATAATGTACCTTGTTAAACTGTTTGTAAGATATGAACTTTTACTTCCTCAAAATAAACATGACACCTAAGGATATTATCATGAGAATAAAATTCAGAATTTTAATTTAAGTAAATGAAAATTATTTAAGAAAGTTTAAAACCTACCTTTAAATTGCTAGCTTTTATAATATTTATTTTAACATGTGGTACCGGTGCTGGATTATCCCACTGATCACAAAGCTGAATGGTAAGAGGATTCTGTAATTCTCTTCCATTAATCACTGGAATGGACTGAAATAGATACAAATATTTTAATAAGCACTAAAACGTATGTGGCAAACAATATAATTACTAGCACACTTGTGAAACGATCACTTAATTCATCTATTTTATTCACAAATGGCTCCTTTAAAGAAGAAAATAAACTTCTGAAAGTCAATTATATTGCTGCAAATGGCCCTCTTAAATAAAGAATATGGAAGCAAAGTGAAAAAGGAAAGCTGATTTATCAGTTCTCTCCTACTGGTAATGTTCCTTTTGTTTCCTCCAGATCCCATCTTATCTGGGTAGTTGCTTACCAAATTAAGTTGGGAGGTTGCTGGAAAGAGAAAAGAAAGGTCCCTTAAAAACAGGGACACATGATGGACCAGCATTTGGCGTAATGGCTATGTTGCTAGACTCCCATGTAGTTGACTGCAGTTCGAGTCCGGGACCCAATGGCTTAAACTCACGCCGGGCGTGTGTGCGTGCCCAAGACACCAAGAAGAGAATGGTGGAGAAGGGACTACAACGTGGCCATCCCCCCTGGGGGGTGATTTCTTGCTTTCTGTCTGTCTCTCTCTGTCTTTCTGGCGAGCACATGTGTCCTATAGCAAAAACCTCTCAAAACAAAACAAAACAAAGCTAAAAAAACCCAAAAAAACAGAAATACATGAGACTGGCTTCATTATGCCTGTCTTCCATGATTATATAGCTGCAGTTGACCACCTTCTATCTGCTAAAGTTTATAAATGCCTGAATTTTAAGAAGTACTGACTTGGGAACAGCAGATGACATTATGGTTGCATAGCTGGACTCCCACGTAGTCGACCAGGGTTAAGAGTCCTGCACCTGGTGGCTTGAAACTCATGTCAGATGCATGTGCATGTGTGCCTAAAATCCCAAGAGGAGAATGGAGGAGAAGGGATTGTGGCAACCATCTTCCCTTGAGGGTGATTTCTCACTTTGTCTTTTTCTCTGGTAAGAAGGCACTACCCTATAGCAAAAATCTCTCTTTAAAAAAAAAAAAAAAAGTACTGTTTCCACATGTAAACACATAGAACTTTATTCCCTAACCACATAATTGTCTATTCCAACTACTTTGACAGGACTTCCTAACTTTCTTTAAGGGCTGCTATTTTTAATGGATATCTTTCAGTAAATAACTTGTAGCCCAAGCTGTTAATAATAAAGTTTTCTGGGAAACAGTGGAAAAAGTAAAATTTCTAAAATCAAATCTTTTTTTTTTTTTTTTCTATGTACATCAGGTAAAAGCTTTATTAGACTGTTGGGTACCATTTGATGGGAATTAAGATAAACATTTGTTAAAAACAAGATGTTTTGCCATAAAGATATAAGTAAAATATATAAATATGTCACATGATGCAGAGGAACAATACTCATGATCTTCACATTTACAGGAATTTATAAAGTCTTCTCTGAAGGAAATGTGTTACAATTCAAACTTCTCATCTTGAAAGTAATCCGCAAAATTGAGATATTCTTCAAGTTGACCATATTTCTGCTTAATCCACCCATTTTCTTTTGACTGACTGAAAATTCTTTCCACTGTTTCTTTAACCTGTTCATCTTCAACTTCTTCTGTCTTTGCAATGAAGCAACATTCCTGGTACAGTTTGAATTTAAAATGTTTCAATTTATGATAAATTCTGGTACGATTAGCACAAATTCTGCCAACAGTAAACACCTGTTTATCATGTGACATGAAATCATCTGTTTCCATGGTCCTGGTGTTATACAACTTTCCTGATAAATGCACTGAAAATCTACAGTAGCCATGCAATCCACAAGCCTGGCAGGAACAGTTTTCAGGAGTCTTCCAACGGATACTTACATTAGAATAATTTTCTACCCGCTCCTTATACTGCTCTTTCCAACGACTTCTAGAAGCTAAACTCTCTAGACGAGGCTGAACAAAGCGGTTATCCAAATAATGAAGAGACGTCAACATGTCTTGTGCGTATGATTTTTGCCTGGTGCCATCATACAATGTTCCCAGAAAAGATTCATCTAAGGCATTGATTAGAAGGGCCTTCACAACTCTTTCAAAGTGAGTATAGTGGTCACTAAAAGAATAAAGAGAATTCTGTTTTACTAATTTCAGTTGTGATGTAGTCAATTGTTCTCTCCGTTGGTTTTTATTTTCATCACTCTCTTCATCTTGTACTACAAAATCATCAATAATATAATCATCTCCATCTTCATCATATTCATAATCCTCCTCCTCTTCATCATCATCTTCATCACTACTTGGGCATGATTCCTTTTCATCATCCTCAAAATCTCTACCACTATTGCGTCTCTGATGAGATCTTTGTTTTGAGAGTTCTTTCAGCTTCTGGAGTTGTTCTCGCTTTCGTGCAGCCACTGTTTTCTCAGGGTTGTTTTGTTCCATTTCCACTGAAGAACATTCATCCTCAACTACTCTTTGAGGACGTTTAACACCTACTTTTCTAATTAGGATATCACTGTCATCACTCTCATCACTGTCATACATTACAGAAGAGATCCTTTTTCTTTTCCCTCTCATGATGTGTTCTTCTAAATCCTCCTCTATTGCTTGTCCAGTATGTTTGAGATCATTGTCCTCTTGGTTTGGATGCTTTTCATAATCTGCTAAGTGAGTACTTTCATGCTTAGTTTTGTTCATTTCTTCTTCATTTATTAAACTATTTCTAGTGTTAATTAGATGCTTATAGTTTTTTCCTTCGCTTTCAACTTTATTAATTTAAGCTCTCTTTCATTTTCTGGTGTTTTATCACCATCAAGCCCCTTGTTACTATCAAGCTCTTCATCATCAACACTTTCATCACTATCAAGCTCTTCATCACTTTCTAGCTCATCATCACTATCAAATAACTGTGAGATACTATTTCTTTTAGTCCGCCTCCAATCGACTCGAGATTTCTGCTCAGGCACTTGAGTTTTAGAGTTTTTCCTTGTTTCATGTCTTCTAACATGTACCATTTTCATTTAAGCTTGCAAGCAGCTCTGATTCCACAAGCCTTCTGGCCAAGAGGAAGTCCATGAAGCCATCCATGTATGAGGAACTGGACAGAGCAATGCTGGAGTGGTTCAACCAGCAAAGAGAAAAAGGGAATCCCATATCGGGACCAATTTGTGCAAAAAGGGCAGAGTTCTTCTTTTATGCCTTGGGAATGGATGGTGATTTTAACCTAAAATCAAATCTTCACAAATACGAATCTTCCCTTTGTCATTTTTTAATACTAGCATGGTCAACATTTCAGAATTTTTATTTTCTTGTTTATAAAATAACTATGTGTGTGTGGTGTTGAGTATGTATATTTTTCTATTTATCATATTTAGCTCCTATGGGGAAGAAGTGTGCCAAGAATAAAATCTGGGATTTGGGGCCAGCAGGTGACATTGTGGTTAAGGCAGCTGAATTCTACATGGTCAGCTAAGTAATTTGAGTCCTGGACACAGTGGCTTGGAAAACATACCAAACATATGTGCAGGCGTGCCTAAAATCCTATAAGGAGAATGGAGGAGAAAGGATTATGGTGTGGCCATCCTTCTCTCTCTCTCTTTCTCAGGTGAGTGCATGAATCCGGGGGGGGGTAAAAATTTTAAAAAAAAAATTAAAAAAAAAAAAAAAAAGAAAAAAAAAAAAAAAGAACCAAAAAAGAGAATTAAATTAGAAAGATCCCAGGAAAATCTAATATTCCCTGTGTGTCTACAAATAGCCATATCTGTAACAGGCTGACAATTAATTACAGGTTTTATTTTAAAGTTTCCAAATTATCATGGTATCTGCAAATAAATTCTACAAATAAATAAATTCTATAAATTTTTGAGTTAGAATTTCACATAAATTTTTATATTTATCTTTAAAAAATTCATACAAGGGCCAGCAGGTGGCATAGGGATTAAGGCACTGGACTCCCACACGGCCAATTGCAGTTCAAGTTACAGACTCAGCAGCTTGAAACTTATGCCAGGCGTGTGTGGGTGTGTGCCCACAATCCCAAGAGAATGGAGAAGGGATTATAGTATGGCCATACCCCCAGGGGTGATTTCTCACTTTTCCCCTATTTCTCTAGGTTTTTCTGGCAAGTGCATGCACCTATAGCAAAAATCTCTCTTAAAAAAAAAAAATACGAAAACAAAGGATTGCTGCATGGTCAATCTCTCTGGGGGATGCTTTCTCACTCTCTTTCCCCTGGCGAGAGTATGCACCCTAAAACAAACTAAAAAATTAAAAATAGAAGTACTGGCTTTTCAGTGAAACCTATCAGTCACATCGCTAGTCTGGGTACAATAGCATCTGGCTAATGGTGCCCATCTCTTATCAGCCAGGGACAAAAGCAAAGCAACCCCTTGTTTGTCCTAGCCCATGCCTGACACAGGGTTCATGCTTCAGACACATGGAACAAAATAAAAATAAAACCTGTCAGTCATCACACACACTGCTATTAAAAAACAAAAACAAAACCAAAACAGAACAAAACAAAAAAAACGATCTTGGGCCAGCAGGTGGCATAGTGGTTAAGGGCGCTGGATTGCCACATGGCCAACTGTGGTTTGAGTACCGGACCCGGCAGCTTCCTTTCTTACTTTCTCTCTTTTCTTGCTCTCTCTGGTCAAATTAAAAAAATAATAAATAGGGAACCAGCAGTTAGCGTAATGACTATGTTGCTGGACTCCCACGTAGTCGACTGTGGTTTGTGTCCTGGACCTGGTGGCTTAAAACTCACACTGGGTGCGTGTGCGTGCGTGCCCAAGATCCCGAGAGGAGAATGGAGAAGTGACTGCAGCGTGACCATCGCCCCGGGGGGTGATTTCTCGCTTTCTGTCTCTATGTCTCTCTCTGTCTGTCTGGCGAGCGCACGCGCCCTATAGCAAAAAACCTCTCAAAAAAAAAAAAAGTTATTTTAAAAAATGGCTACACTGTCATGACCAGTTTATGTTTTTTAACTCATGAATCTAAAACTAGCACACAAGTACATAAACTTTCCTAGGATGACTTGCTCCTATACTAAAACAGTTTCACGTACTACTGTAATTATGAGTTCATTTTTCTTTATTTAAAAAAAAAAGTAAGCTATATCAACACTTAAAATTCTGTTATTTCATAACTAAACACCTGAACTTTTTTGGGGGGGCCCGAGGGTGCATGTACTCACCAGAGAGGGACAGAGAAAGGAGAAATATGAAATCACCCCCAGGGGTAGGAGGGTAGGTGGTGGCTATGTTGTAATCTAATATCTTTTCCTCCATTCTCCTCTCAGGATCTTTGGCGCACACACACACATGCACCTAGCATGACTTTCAAGCTGTCCAGGTCTGGGACTTGAACCATTTTCAGTCATGTGGGAGTTCAGCACCTTAACCACCACGCCACCTGCTGGCCCTCAGCACCTAAACATTTTTCAATTAGAATTCTGACAAAATTTTAGCTAGACAGGAAGAATACGTTTAAGGGATCTATTATATATTTAGTTGACTTATGTTCATAACAGTATACAGTATTCCTGAAAAGTAGATTTTTTAAGTGTCAATCACCACTACCACACACACACACACACCAGAATGTATATGTTTATTAGCTCAAATTAGTCATCCCACAATACACATATTTTAAAACAACGTGTATACAACAAATGTATAGGATTTTTATCTGTCAGTTTAAAAAGTATTAAACATTATTATTAGAAAAAAAAAAAGAAAGAAATATTAAGGGACCAGCAGTTGGTATAATTGCTATGTTGCTGAACTCCCATGTAGTTGACTGTGGTTCGAGTCCCAGACCTGGTGACTTAAACTCACATTGAACAGGTCTAAGTGCGTGCCCAAGATCCTGAGAGGAGAATGCAGGAGAAGGGATTACGGCAAGGCCATCCCCATCCCCCCAGGAGGTGATTTCTCACTTTCTGTCTCTGTCTCTGTCTTTCTGGTGAGCACACATGTCCTATAGCAAAAACCTCTGAAAAAAAAAAATTATTATTAGAATAAAATCTGCAAGGGTAAGATTTATCAGATATTTGCAAAATTAGTATATAAGATTTAAGTACTTGCACAGGAAGGTACACTGAAGTATTTAAGGTTGTAATAACATGATATCTTGCACGTGCTTTAAAACATTCTAACAAAAAAGGTTTTAAGTTAATGTGAGACAAGAATGAAATTAAACTGGTAAAAATTAGTAACTTCCAAAACTGGACAATTGGGACATGAGTGTTCATTGTACCATTCTTTTTACTTTTATGTATGTTTGAAAAGAAATATAATTAAGTTTTTAAGATTTTAGTTATTTCATTCTTTTTTAATAATCTAGGACACAATGATAGATTAAATAAAGCATTAAGACTTACACTACTTGCTCTTTCGTTGCTAGTATTGTTGCTTTTTTTTTAATAACAAAATATATCTATTTTGATCCACTGAAAATCTGAAAGTTATAAGTTATGTGTTATTAAATTTTCAACCAAGACAGGATATTCCTTACCTCCTTTAGGTCAGGCCAGTCTATAAGGAGAAGTCTGGCTGGAGGTCCAGAAATTAGCTGCACTCGAATAAAGTCAGAAAACTCACGCCAAGTAAAACAAAGATCCTTATTTCCAGGAGGACCTGGAATAAATTTGATCCCTCTTACACTTATACTGTGTGTGTTTTCCTACCGAGAAAAATAACATTGAGAAAAGGAGATAATTGCTTAGTTTTCAGAAAAATAAAAATAAGGGCCATTAACCTATGTGCATACTGATGCATTTCTGGTAAATAATGGCAAATAAATTATACCCTTGCCAATAGCAGCATGACATAAATTCTATTTTCTCAAGAGGAGAAACAATTTTTCCTTTTCGGAGAGGGGGTGGGAGGCACAATCTAAGAGGTGCTGGCTATGTCTTTTTCCCTTATCTTTTCCAAATTTCCCTCCTCCTCCTCACTATGCCTCTTTTCTCTTTACCCAAATAGCCAAGCCAGCACCTGTCTGATATCCTTTGAACTTGTTTTTTCCCCTATGTTTTCTACATTTTTTTACCAGTTCTTTTTTTTTTACATACGATACCTTAATAACAAGGACCTTCCATAACCATCCTATATAGTGCAACACTATCCCTTTCTCTATTTTTCTTATCACTTATCTAGTACATGCTCTCCCATGACAAGATGATCTCCACAGGGGTAGGGGCTTTGCTCTGTCACTGCCCAGTCTGTTACTTAGGATGATGTCCAACATATCCTATTAATGGCAATCAATAGAACTAGTTGATGACAGAATGATATAAACTGATTCCACATTGGCATGAGCACTATAGCATTCACATTTTAATAATAATTAATGATTTAATCACTTTAAATTTCTAAGTATACATCTACTTCATCAAAGTTTTAAAATCAGAGATAACACTTTGTCTTGAAACAATTATTTGTAGAACACTTTACAAAAAAAGACACTGTAAAAAATAATCAAAATTGATTTCTCTTAAAATCACAAAGAGCATGGGAAATTTTTTCAATATTTAGAAAACCAAGTAAGACTAGATATTAGTAAAATGTATAAAAGTTCAAAATATGTAAAATCTATCTTAAGATTATACAGTTAATAACGAAACAACAAAAATCCTTTGTAGACACGATGTAAGTTATGTTAAAAGCTGTTCTAGTTTTACTTGAAATCTCAAAGATAAAACTGCTTTTGTTATATATAAAGCAGTGGTATTTTTTTAAAAGTGGTATAAACCAACTGTTAAAGAAAGTAACCATACCTGAAAAGTAGTTTTCAAATTTGAGCTATCAAGCCCAGGCCCAGTGACTGACAAAGCAGATAAAGAACTTGGGGAAAATGCTTGAATCTGATTTCCATATTGATCTGTAACTATTATAACTAAAAAAAGGAAAAAAATTTAAGTGTTACCTTTTTAACAAAAGATTTAAATATCAATATCTACAACATGCTTACTGTATACTCCTACATAAGTAATTTCGATATAAAATGATTATATTAATTTCTTTTATAACTACCACAAAAAAATCTAGAATCTACATAAATACATTTAAATGATATATATGATATGATACAAATGTTAATCAGATATAGTAAATATAAGGAATATAAGTATAATAAGTATAAGGAAATATCATACAAGTGTTATAAGGAAAACAGGCCATACTAACCTATTTCTCCTTGAAGTTCTTGGCCCATCTGTACTGTTTTTCCTCCTTTTAACTCACATTTTAAATGTTTAGGTTCATCAGGAAGCGGTCTGAAATGAATTAACAAGTTAAAAGAATTCAGTTATACAACTAATTGCAGAAAAAAATTAACACAATTCCAATATGCTAAAGACAATACATTAAAATATAACAACTTAAAACTTTAATAACAACCCTCGAAAAACTCTTCAATTCACCAAACATAGACTACCCAAAAGGGAAGAGGGAAAAGTCATCTTACAAAGAGAGTACAGAATACAGTTCAATTTATGTGAAACGCACTGTTAAGATACTGTGCTCTGCAGGCTGGGACCAGAGCAGCCTGGCAGGCTCTGGTTCAACAACCAGTCCAACCTAAAAGTCAGGTGTGATGGTATGTACTTGTGTTTTTTTTCAGAGAGAGATTTTTCCTATAGGATGTGTGCATGTTTGCTAGAGAGACAGAAAGCAAGAAATCACCCCCCAGGGGGATGGTCATGCCACAATCCCTTCTCTTCCATTCTCCTCTTGGGATCCTGGACACACACGCATATCCGCCCAACATGAGTTTTAAGCTCTTGGGTGTGTGGGAGCCCAGTGACATAACCATTACACCATCTGCTGGTTCCCATGATATGCACTTGTAATCCTAGCAACTCAGGAGACTTAGGCAGGAGGATGATGAGCTTGGGACTGCCTGGGCAACAAAGCAAGATTCAGTCTTAAAAAGAGTCAGTACAGTGGCATGCACCTACAGTCCCAGTTGGGGGATTGAGGCAGAAGGATAGAAAGACAGCAAAACCCTGTCTTTAAAAAAAAAAAAAAAAACTAGAAAATATGCGTCCAAACAATCACAGACATGTTAAGTGATAGTATCTATGCTGAATTAAAAGGAAAATATGACAAGAAATCACTGAAAAAAATTGATAAATTAGTAAGAATAACTTGTCAAGAGATCTGGCTACAGTCATCTGAAAATATTAACACAAACATGGATCTGGTCTAAGTGGTAGAGAATATATGGAAACAGGAAAAGAAATAAAAATGCAAGAGGTCATTGGAAAAGAGGGAGTCAAGGAACTGGCAGGTTAGAACAGAAGACACGGTTGTCTTTTGTTTTGAGTTCTACTTTCTTTATTCATGATAGAACATGTGTACATAAGAGTGAGGGAGGGAGTAGAGAAAGAGAAAGGAGCACTTTCCATAGGATGTGGTTACTCCATAATCCCTTTCCTCTAGTCTTCCAGATCATGGGCATATGCCAGATATTTTTCAGGTCCCTGGGCCAGGGATGCAAACCACGGTCACCACATGGGATCTGGCTTCTCTTGAACACTACATTACCTGTGTTACAGAGCCAACCTAGAATTTTTTAAAAATGGATTTACTTAAGTTTTTTCCTTTTCTATGAGTTCGACACACTAAATATGGTTGGATTCAGCTTTAAAAATCATCATTAACTTTAATCCCATACTGGCTGACCATACTGTATCTTTTGTATTTTTCCTATTTTTGGCCATTCTGCCAATTGTTTTATTGTTGCTTTTATTAAACGGATTTTATTAAATGAAGGACCTAGGTCTTCTAACTACTAGAGGGCCAATTCAGTGCAGGATTATAATGATAAGAATTAAGCACTGTCTCTAATAAAGCTTTATTCCAAAGACAACCTTTTATATATCATAGAAATTGCAGTATTTCCTACATTAAAAACAATGTTCACATGTGTGCACTGGAGAAAAGTATTTTTTGATGCCATATGATAAATTCTAAAATACTTCCAAACAGAATAAGCCCACAAACCTTACTGTAAATGCACTTTCCAAAGACACATGATCATCTTGGAATGAAACCTGGCAATAGCGCATATCTTTTACAGATGTTGGTACTTGTACATCAGGAAGCAGACCTT
The DNA here is from genome assembly GCF_000334495.1 of Tupaia belangeri chinensis. Classification (NCBI taxonomy): domain Eukaryota; kingdom Metazoa; phylum Chordata; class Mammalia; order Scandentia; family Tupaiidae; genus Tupaia; species Tupaia belangeri. The sequence continues at coordinate 1,116,790 of NW_006159655.1, read as the reverse complement.
GTAGCAAATGTTCTTTGTTAATCTCAGGAGTCCAATTAACCTAGGAGCACATTATATATTTAATTACATATTTTTAAATAATATAAAGCTTAGTCTGTGTAATGCCCTCACCTACTGACACTTAAGTTACTAGACTCTTTAAATTATAAACAATCTGCTTCTCCCTCAATGAAAAAGAAAGCAACTTGCTTTATGATCAGAAACGATGGTGCCTTATAAAATTCCTTGTCTTTGGTATTAATGTTATCACATCTTTCAATTTAATAAAATAAAGATTAAGTTACTTATTTAGAGTTTTACCACAAGATTTTCACTCTGGTCATTGTAGTTTAAAAATAATGTAAGATCAGATCATGTGAGCAATGCTCAAAATATTCAACTGTTTTTTGACAAGAATCTTATTTATAGAGGCTCTGATATTTAGGTGGATCTTAATCAGCAAAGAACAAAAGAAATCAGAACCACTGATGTATGCCTTTTTGGCTACTCTTTGGTCTTAATTCCTTCTTGGGTGCTTTAGCTCCATCTTAATTTTACATTTCTTTCTTCCCATATTTTGTTACATAATCTATATCATTTAAAGTTTATTATCCAACTCTGTTCTTTTGAACTTCCAGTGCTTTCTTTTTAAGAATTTTAGCTCTACTTTTCCTTTGCTTTTAGCCTTCCATCATTGTGATTTTTAAGTCACTGACACTATAAATTGTTTCTCAGGTTTTTTGGTCTGTCTTGTTTCTTTTTTCAGTTTTTGCCATAGAGTGTGTTCTTTTGAGGGGGTGGGAAAAGTCAATGCCAAGGCCACACAACAATTCCTCCTCCTACAGTCTCCTCTTGGTATTTTGGGCACCCACGAACACAAGTTGGCATGATTATCAAGTCACTGGGTTTGGAACTCAAACCATGCAGTCAGCCTTGTAGGATCCAACACCTTAATCTCCATACTACCTACTGGCCTATTTCCTAGTTTTGTTGTCCGTAAGTCTGTATTCACATTTTTTTTTGCTGGGGGAGGGCAGTGAGAGGGAAAGTGAGAACAGCCACACCTCATTCCCTTCTTCATTCTCCTCCTGGGATTTTGGGCATGCATGCACACATGTTCAGCATGAGTTTCAAATCACTGGGTATGGGACTCGAATTGCAGTCAGCCATGTGGCAGTCCAGTGACACAACTGCTATGCCTTCTGCTGGCCCCCTGTATGACCTTTTAAAACCATCTTTATTCTCTATTCTCCTTTACTGTACTTCTTATTTTAAATGGAATTATCGATAAGCAGCATGCCAGAGTTAAAGACTTTCTTCTCTCGACCCTTAGCTACACTACCCCCTCAATAGGTTCCTAGCTCAGTTTAGTTGACTTCTCTCAATCTCAACTCTCTGAGGATCACAGAACCACTATAAAGATTGAACATGTAACTTATGAGTAGTAGTCACTATTTTTCACTGTTATAAAGACATTTTTAAATTTTAAAATTATTGGTATGAAGAAAACAAGTAACTTTTATATTTGAGGTGAAGTATTTCAATGCAAGCTTTATGGTTAGAGAATGGCAAAGTGAAGGTGTACAGGAAGCTCTCCAATCAATGTGCTTTCTTAACCTGGATAAGAAAAGGGTAAGTGGAGATGTAGAGGTCCCTGTATCACCTATAAGCCACTTACCTTTGAATCTGCTAATAAAGATAAAAATGGATTGTCTCCCTTCCAAGCAGGATCAGGATTATTTTTCTCTTAATCTTCCCTTTCCTCATTATGGAGGGAAAAAGATAAACTGGATGGAGCAAGGGTTATTCCAACTAAGATCTTTTAAAAAAAAAAAAGTCAGTTGCACCCCCTGCTAAATGATCAAATCCTGTATTTGGATATTCAGGATGGGTATAATATGTAGTATGAAAAGGTTATTCCTATATCATGTTCCATAATGGCAACTCTCCAAAAATTTAGTTAATTGGAACCACTTTTATACAGGGTCCACAAATCTTGGCTCTTTAAACATGAATGTTTACCTCTGACTGTCTCAAAGAAACCTGAATTTATAGAAAAATATTTTCCCACACTCAAGATTTAAGGGATTCCATCTCTATAGATATCAAGGTAAAAAATATAGTCAGTTTTTGGGCCAGCAGTGGTGTGGCGATTGGGGTGCTGGACTTCCACATGGACAACTGCAGTTTGAGTCCCAGACCTGGTGGCCTGCTTTCTCACTTTCTCTCTGCTGTCTATAGCAAGTTAAAAATTAATAATGATAATAAATAAAACAAATAATTCTTAAAGTAGGTAAACACAGGAAATTATACCCAGCTGAACCAAACCATGTGGGAAACACATGAACTGCCACACCTCAATCACCTACCTGTCATGTCAGTTGACTATGTATTATGAGTCACATTGGCCCACATTTAGTATTAAAACATTTCATTCAATTTCAGTTAACTCTTCCCCCCACCACTTCACAGTAACTCAATCTGCAACCCTTCCTGCAACTTTCACAAGCAAGATAAACTATCATATTATTTATGTAATTTTAAATCATTTAACATGTATTACTGTTATTGTTTTGTCACTATTTTACTAAGTTACTATTTTTTAAAAAAAGACAAGTTACAGATGCAGTTTGAATGTTAGGCCTCTAATTCCCATTTCCACCACAAACCCTGTTATTTTTATTGTACAACTGCACAGCACAGTGATTTTAAGGAATAACATGTGCCTCATTATAGCAAGACTGACTGAACTTTGAAAGAAGAAAGTATAGATTCCCCACTATTCTTTCAATCATACTGAGAATCTACAGAGCTCTCTATTTTATGTCATAAGAAAAGTTCTTAAGAGTTTTGATTTGGGTCTCTGTTCATCTGTTCAACGAGATGTTTAGCTTCTACATGCTGATTCAACTATATTGAGGTGCAAATGATATATTTAAATGACAGCACATTGATGAGGACCAACAGAACTGTTTTCTAAGGATCACGTTTTTACAGTGGGATATCAATTTCAAACAACCAAATCAGGGCTCTGTAGTTAATAACAGTTTCACTGCTCACCTTCAATATACCTTTAGTTTAGTGCCTTTCAGAACAGTTACGAATGCATTACTTGGTAATGTGGTAATCGTGACTGTGACAGCAGATATGCAATTAGTTGGGAAGTGCACAACTAAACAGAACATTTTAAGTCAAAATCATCATCTAAATATAAATTTTTCTGACAAGTGAGTCATTCATTTTTCTGTTATGTTTTATTTCTTTTATTATGCCTGAGGGCACATGCAGTGTGGATCAGTCTGAATCATTCACACTTTAATCTAATTCATAAAAAAATTAACTTATTTACTCTAGAATTTTAAATAGAGGAATATTTTTCTGTGGAAAGTTTTTTAAGAGGCTACCCATAAAACTCTTTGTTCAATCTTTCAAGTAGAAATTGAAAAACGTTCTTACAAATAACCAATCTATTTGAGATATTTACCTTAATTTTTTCTGCTAAAGCTGATGTTATATCAATTTCTCTCTCTCCTTCATCATACATTTGAAAAATAAGATTATGCATAATATCTCCTGCTATCCAATTAACCTCATCCTGATGTTTGATCTGGATTGCCTTTTGTCCTTCTACGCTGAATATCTGTAGTCTTGCAACATGGCTACTAGGCAGCAACTTAATAGTCTTCTCCACAGGTGCCACATCTTTACAACTCTAGGAGAAAAGAAAACAGCAATACACATTGAGTGGCATCTATACTGAAATCTTTCCAATTTAATGGTGAATCCTTTACACTGTTGAAGAAGTTAGTTTGACTATTATGGGATATTATTTCAGATACTGTTACACGCACAGGGGTTTTAATTAAGAAGGCATTCTACATCACATATATTACAAAAAGAAGGCATTCTATTGTGAATAATTTCATATTTTATACCATAAGATTATAAATGACAGTGCCTACCTTCACAAAATTGAGTATATTTGGACGGAAAGGATTTTCATACCCTATTTCTAAATTTACTTAAAAGCACTGCAAACTTATGAAATTTTAATCACATCACAAATTCAGTGACTAGCACTTAGTAACAAGAGTAAGAATATAAGAAATTAAGAGCTTTTCATAAAATTAGAGATAAACAGTTATCATAAAACACATTATTTATGGCACCAGCAGATGGCATAATGGCTACGTCGCTGGACTCCCAAGTAGTCAGACCACCGAATCCCAGACCTGGTGGCTTAAACTCACGCCGGGCACACGTGCATGCATGCCCAAGATCCCAAGAGGAGAATAGAGGAGAAGGGACTGCAGCATGGTCATCTCCCCCAGGGGGTAATTTCTCACTTTCTGTCTCTCTATGTCTTACACGCCTTATAGCAAAAACCTCTCCAAAAAAAAAAAAAAAAAACAAAACCCCAAACAAAAATCAAAACATTATTTAGTGACACTAGTTTATATTAAGGCTTTCTTATTTTTTCCAATTCATAATACATTCAGGTAAGTGAAAAAAACAGCTTATAGCCAGTGAAATGCTCTAGATACCCAAAGGTGAAGCTGGTAATAATATATTGGCATATTTACAATTTATTATTGCCACAGCAACGTACCACAGACGAGGGATGAGCTGGATTATACTAAGTAAACTGACTGTGGGCATACAAAATCAAACATTGCATCATTGTTATGAATAAATTTAAAGTATGTTTAATGCTAAAATATATTTACAGTCTCACTTAATTCAAGTATTTCTCATTTACTTGCATCCATACTGAGGAAAGCCCATATAAGTGACTGATCATAAATTTAAATCTCCTACTTCACAAAGTACTAAATAATCCGTCCTTTATTATAAGGATATTGCTTTCTTGACTCCATCAACATGAGTTGTTGCCTCTGGATAACATTTTCTAACTGTATATTATAGGATATACCTTGGTCTCTGTTTTAACTGACCTGGATTCTTGCTGTTTCATAATATTCACATAAGTCCTACTGCCTGTTACTCTTGCCTCCAAGTCCAGATTCTTTCCTAATTCCATATTCCATACTTAATAATCTGCTGAAAGATAAATATGCTCAAAAAAATGTCACTGGACTAGGGCAATTGAAGACTTTCTGTCCAGACTTCACCCTACTCCCCTCTCCAGATCTAGTCAGGAAAAGCCAATCACCAGCCATCTATAGTTGAGTTCTGAGTGGCTTCTTTCAGGGACTAGGACAATTGAAGACTTTTTGCCCAGACTTCACCTTCCTGCCCCCCAAATCTAGCCAGGGTTGGAATAATCCTCAATTTTCCTAGAATTTGCTGCACAGGGAGAAAAATGGTACTGCTTAGAGATCACAGATAACCTCCTCCTGCATTCCTCTGAATGCTCAGATTTAACTTCAAAAACTAGGGGAAAATGTATAATCCTTCAAATGACCACAAAAAGCACAAGACTTATGAGAAGTCAGGAAAACATCTCCCCCCTAAGGGAAAAGAATAACTCCTCATCCTCCACAGACAATACATGGGAATTTGTGGAAATGTCAGATAAAGAATTTAAAGTATTCAGTGACAAAGATAATGGAGATACAAGAGGAGAGAGATAATGAGCTCCAAAAGATGCAGGAGAAAAGAGACAGTTTCAAGAGGTGAGGAAGTTCTTGCATGAAATGAAAGAGGAAATATACACCACAAGAAAGAATCAAACAGAATTGTTAGAGATGAAGGCTGTAATACAGGAAATCAAAACCTCCCTTGAAAATATTAAAAGCAGATTACATCATGCAGATCAAATCTCAGATGTAGAAAACAGAACTTTCAACCTAGAAAAATCCATCAAAAAGACTGAGAATATAACCCCCAAAAATGAGAATAATATATGAGTAGAACTAGATATCATTAAACACCCAAACATCTGGTTCATCGGTATTCCAAAAGGTGAAGAAACTAATAAGGGCATTGATAATCTATTCTATGAAATCCTGGAAGAAAACTTTCCAAACCCAGAGAGGCACTCAAATATCCAGACCCAAGAAATACAAAGGATCCCACATAGAATCAACCCAATAAGACCTTATTAAAGGCACATCATAGCCAGACTGACCAAAACCACAGACAAATACAAGATGCTAAAATTGGGGAGAGAGAAACGTCAAGTTACTTTCAAAGGATATACCATCAGACTAATGTTGGATGTCTCATCAGAAATAATGCAAGCAAGGAACCAGCAGTTAGTGTAATGGCTATGTTGCTGGACTCCCACGTAGTCGACCGCGGTTCCCCTCCTGGACCTGGTGGCTTAAAACTCACGCCAGGCGCGTGTGCGTGCATGCCCAAGATCCCGAGAGGAGAATGGAGGAGAAGGGATTGCGGTGTGATCATCCCCCCTGGGGGGTGATTTCTCACTTTCTGTCTCTATGTCTCTCTCTGTCTGTGTGGCGAGCGCACGCGCCCTGTAGCGAAAACCTCTCCAAAAAAAATAAAATAAAATAAAGAAATAATGCAAGCAAGGAAAAAAATGAGAAAACACATTCAAAGTGTTAAGTAAAAAACATTTTCAACCAAGGATATTATACCCAGCAAGATTATCCATATGGGAAGAAAAGACAAAAATATTCTCAGAAAAACAAAACCTGAATTTACCAACACCAGACCAGCTATCTAGGAAGTTCTGAAAGGAGTGCTATACAAGGAAAACTGAAGTCTGACACACAGAAATAACAGTACAAAAAACAACCAAAAAAATGGCCAGCCTAATGGTAGGGACAAGTTAGGAGCTGAATGTTAACTTCCAGAGTTTAAATGGAAAGATTAGACCATAGTAACACTGCAAATTCAACAGAAGAGACATTAATTACATGAGACTGAACTAGTCAAACAGAATTTTATGACTTTTGACCAAAACATTACTGATTTTCTGCAATGCTTTGTCTTCCATATTTAAGTATTTCTGTCTTCTCTTGAACTGTTGATAGGTTCATCTACCTACTATTTGAATTGAATCCTAACATTTTTCTTGGCTTTAAGTCTTAAGCAAATTTCTCTTCACAGTGTTTGAGCTATTAAAACTAAAACTGTTTTTTCTTGAAATTAAAAAATGCATTAAAAAATACCTATTTAGGGACCAGCAGTTAGCGTAATGGTGGTCACAGAACTCCCATGTAGCTGACTGCAGTTTGACTCTCGGATCCGGTGGCTTAAACTCACACTGGGCGTGTATGCGTGCTTGCCCAAGATCCTGAGAGGAGAATGGAGAAGGGATTGCAGCGTGGCTATCCCCCCTAGGGGGGTGATTTCTCGCTTTCTATCTCTCTGTCTCTCTCTGTCTTTCTGGCAAGCACACACACCCTATAGCAGAAACCTCTCCAAAAGAAAAAAAAAAAAAAACCTATTTAATGACTGCAGTAAGCTATATAGCCCCAGCTAGGTGTTATTTTATAGCATGTTCATTCTACTCACTGAGGTTTATGTTTAAAGTCAGACATGTGTTCAGAGATATATATCTATCAGCTGTGCTTGTTATTTAAAGTATTTAGATTATTAAGATCTTTAGTGAATCAATAAAATGTGGAAAAAGAAATAATAAAAGGCATGAAAAGCAACTGTAGATACCAGAGACAGTGTGCGAGGAGGGTGTGAAATGGCAGAGGACGAGAAGCAGAGAATCAATGGGGGGAACAAAAGCCAAATATGTAAGAAGAAATGGAAAATTATTTGTTGACGATAACACGTTTGGTAATATTCTTGATTGAGCCAATATAGTGTATTCTGGATAGAAAATCTCATTTTGTGTATTGTAATGATGTGTAATTAATAAATGTAGATAAATAATTAAAATAATTTATTTATTATCATTATTTTAATTTGCTATAAGATACATGCACTCACCAGAGAGCGAGAGAGAGAAAGTGAAAAATCAATTTGCCAGGTCCAGGACTCAAACCACAGTTGGCACCCCAACCACTACACTACCTGCTGGCCCCATAAAAAATTTAAATTAAGAAAAAAATCACCCACAACACTGCATAAAAGAAATACATAATAAATATTTTAAGATGATCAAATATAACTAGCTTGAAAAGAAGTGGAATAAGCCAAGGTCATCTCATTCTAATTTTTTTAAGGAAGAGTTTTGGAAAGGCTTGAAATCACTCCAGACACATGTGCACGCTTGTCCAAAATTCTGAGAGCAGAATGGAGGAGAAGAGACTATGGCATAGCCATTCTCAGAGGGGTGGATTTCTCACTTTCCCTCATTCTATCTCTCTCTGTCTCTGTCTCTCTGGTGAAAGCATGTGCCCTATGGAAAAGCCTTACCAAAAAAAAAAAAAAAAGTCTTTCTCTCTAGAGAAAGACCCTAAAAAGAATCTCTTATCATGATCCCCTTTAGTCAGCCAGGACCATGGACATGTGTGTGCACCAGACATAAACAGGTTGACCCAGGAATGAAACCAGGATCTTCCATATTGCTTCCAGCACTGCAGAGTTATGCTACCGGTGCAGCACAGTGGCTGGACCCCCAACTTTAAACGTTTTGAGGCTTAAGATATATTAATAATCACTGTAAAATTAACAGGAACATAAGAGCTAACTGATTAGGTTATAACACAACATCTGTTATTAAATCACATTTAAATGTTTACTTAAGTATTAGTTATCCCATCAGCAATCTTAGGAGCTCAACTGCTTATAGCATTCTCTCTTCATGTTGGCTTCACCATCAAGCATGATGTGTCCCCAATTATAAGTATCTTACTGCACATTACATAGAAACCCATTTATGTAAAAATATTAGTATGAAATTATGCACTTATAAAAATAATACACATAAATTAAAAGTTTATATGTCTTTTTGGTTTAAGTGATATTTACCAAACTAAGACAAAAATGGAAACAAGAAAACAAAAAGACAAAAAGACGAGACACTTAAAGCAAGAATTGAAATACCTGTAAGTTGTTATTAGTACTCATTGATAAAACTCTCTCTCTCAGAAAAAAGAAAGATTATTTGCATAAAGACTCCATAAAATCACTAACAATAACAACTTACAGGTATTTCAATTCTTGCTTTAAGCGTCTGGTCTTTTTTAAGGAGAGGAGAGGGCATACTCACCAGAAAGAGAGAAAGAAAGAGGGAGGGAGTAATGGAGGGACAGTGAGAAAAAACACCCTCCTAGCGGGGCACAGTCACACAACAATCCCGTGCCTCCTTTACACATGCCCATCAATATTTTGGGCATCCATGTACACACACCTGGTTTGTTTTTCAAGCTGCTGGAGTTGGGATTAGAACCATGGTTGGCTATGTGAAATCTGGCTCCTAATATACATGGCTTAACCACTGCACTATGGGGCTGGCTGGCCCAGAATGATAACTATTTAATTGAAGGAAAAAGTAATTTTAGAGAAACATAAATCAATAATTGTTAACAAATATTGTAAAAGGTTTGATCGAGAATTACTGATTATTATTATATCTGATACAAAATGTTAAACTTTTCAATATATCATTTCATGTACCTTTTCATCCCTTTGGCTAAAAGAATCATAAATAACTCTCATTTTTAAAAGTCAAATGATTTAAAGCTGTTAAAGAATATTTGTATGGGGACCAGCAGGTGGTATAGTGGTTAAGGCTCTGGACTCCCACATAGTCAACTGTGGTTCGAGTTCGTGACTCAGTGACTTGAAACTTGCATCAGGTGCATGTGCATGTGTGCCCAAAATCCCAAGTAGATGATGGAGAAGAGACAGTGGCATGGCCACATTCTCTGGGGGTGCTTTCTCATTTTGTCTCTGTCTCTCTCTGTGTCTCCAGTGAACGCACGCAATATATTTTCTATACCAAAACAAAAACAAAAACTCTCTCAAAAAAAAAGATTATTTGCATGAAGACTCCATAATATCAATAAGTAACAATAACAACTTACAGGTATTTCAATTCTCGCTTTAAGTGTCTGGTCTTTTTTAATATTCTGGACTTGAATTGGAGATCCTGTTAAAATATTGGTTCCAGTACTGCTGCAATCCACAACATAGACTGGAAGATTTGGAGCACCTAAAAACTATATTGAAAGGATACAGTTTTAATTTAATTTCTCAATAAAAAGTAACTGATTATTCAGTAATGCTTCAAAATTTTAAACAATTCACTATAGCTATTATTTCTGGCTATAAGTTGGAATAATTCTAAATAGAACTCACTAAAAGTCTAGAAAATTTCTGAATAAAAAGAATAATTTTTATAATGCTAAAAAAATGTATTAGCTTTAGAAGGAAAACCAACTTCCTAAATCACTATTCTTATCTTTAACTTCTTTATTTAATTGGGTTTCATTTCCATTTTTATATTTTATAGTCTTTTACCTACCTTCATTTATCCATCCATTCCCAAGCCTGAAGGACACTTGTATCATTCTAGCTATATATATACAATACTTTATCTGAAATGAGGAGGATGGAGGCAAGAGAGAAGGGAGGGAAAATTCATGCATAAATTTCTTTATGAAATTGGGCATTGCTGGCATCTTTACTGGCTTTGGAATACTAAAAAACTACTGGCAATGAAAGATCCCAGTATTTTTTCCACAGAATAATCATTAGAGTTAGATATAATGTAAGGTTTACTACAAAGTGTAGCTAAAGAAACAGTCACTGATACTACCTTGGGATACAAAATAGGTCTATTCTTACCTACAGTAAGCTTACCTTACAATGAACAATCAACTTTGGTTGTGCTGTTATGTTGTCTGATTCATCTAAAACTTCCACTTGAAATGGAAAAGCTGTTCCATTTTCTATAACTAAAATTTCAGAATCAGGTTTCACTTTTAATCGACGAGGAGGACCTATCAGGAAATTATACAATGAAACACATATTCAGGTTTCAAAGACTGAAGTACTGAATTATCAAAAGAAACAACCAACATTCAAATATTTGAAATTTTATAAATAATGCCAAGAAGATAAGCAATCTCCATGTTCAATTATTTTATCCCAAAACACACAAACTCTACACACGACCAGTTGTCTCCACTGTATAATGTGGCTTAGTTTTATGCTACAAGTTATGCGACAGTACTCACACTAGAAATGATCTAAAAACCTTAAAGAAAAAGGTTTCTTAAACTTTTTTTTATTGAATTTTACTAACTTTAACTTTACACAGTTACTCATTTATCTGGCTGTCACAAGTAACTACATGACTTTTTTTTTGTCATTCAAAGGCCCAGTTTCACAATCATAAAATCAGACAATATATTTGTCAGATTGCCAATTACACTTTGATATGTCATAAGCAAGTTACAGAACAAATTTCCTTTAAGATTAATTTTTAAAAAGATATAAATACTTCTGTAGTGAGCTGATCTGATTTGCTCCATAAACACTGGCCATTTTAAAATTCAACTTATGTTAAATACTGCCAACAAAATTATACAAAGTCAGTTACCGGAAACACTTATTTTACATTGTAATAGCATTAATAAGAGTTATTGGCTACATTCCAGGCACTGTGTTACAATTTAATTATATTTTAATTAAGCCCTTTTTTCTTCTCTGAAGACAGATTTTTTGCTATAGGGAACGTGCACTCACAAGAAAGACAGAGAGAGACAGAAATACGGAAAGTGAGAAATCACCCCTGAGGGTAGGTGGCCATAACACAATCCCTCCTCCTCCATTCTCCTGCTAGGATCTTGGGTACACTGAGTTTCAAGCCACCAGGTTGATGACTGAAACCTCAGTCAAATGCCGTAGTCCCAGCGATGTAACCATTACACAATCTCCTGGTCTATAATTAAGCACTATTCTTATATATAAACCTCATTTCATAGGTGACTGGGATCCTGAGAAATTTAAGTATTTTTTTCCAGATCACAAGATTGGTACGGTTTAAATCCTAGCTTGTAATTTGAAAATCTCAAACTTTTATCACTATGTTATGTTACTTGCTGTCTTATCAATTTTGCTTAGAACTATTTAGTTACTAAGAACTTTACTATTGGAACCAGCAGTTAGCATAATGGCTATGTCACTGGATTCCCATGTAGTCGACTGCGGTTCGCGTCCCGGACCCGGTGGCTTAGAACTCACGCCGGGCACGTGTGCGTGCGTGCCCATCCCCCCTGGGGGTGATTTCTCACTTTCTGTCTCTATGTCTCTCTCTGTCTGTCTGGCGAGCACACGCGGCCTATAGCAAAAACCTCTCAAAAAAAAAAACTTTACTATTCAAATCCATACTGTTTAGCTAACCTCTAAAGTAAATGATGTTTAATAATATGTAATGATTTAAAAACAAAACAAAGTACCCCAGTCAACCTGAAGGCAGTAAGTAAATCAGAAGGAAATGTTAGCTTTTAAAATTTTTATTTATTAATTATCTATTTATCTATTTATTTATTAATTTAAATTCGACCAGAAAGGGATGGTGTGGAGGAGGAGAGTGGAAGAGAGAGAGGGAGGTAGAGGGAGGAGGGGGAG
>NW_006159655.1:1103607-1104324 GCF_000334495.1 Tupaia belangeri chinensis | reverse complement strand
AAGCAAGCTGCCAGGTCCGGGACTCGAACCACAGTTGGCCACGTGGGAGTCCAGCACTCTTAACCAACACACCACCTGCCGACCCCCTGATATTTTCTTATTCTACCAATGTTCCAGTTTTTACTTCTTTATCAATTTATGCTTGAAAGAAACCTCAAGAACTTAAATTTGTGGAACCAAATAGCTAATATGTTTCTTCTGCTTAAAACTAGTACTAAATGTCACTAGTATATGATCATAGAATTATTAATATCAGAGCTAAAATTTACATGATATAGCACTGTTCTAGTAAGTGTTTTATAGGTATAAGAAGTTCCCACTTAGCACAGTACTGTGTTAATGAAAATCCATGCATATTGAAACTGTATCCTCTGCTTAGTTAGGAGAACAGTGACAGTGCCAAGTACAGTACTAGTAACAATACTGTACTAGTACTAACTGTATTGATTCTTTAATCCTCACAACAACCATGTAAGAGTAGACCATCTATCTCATTTTACAAGTGAAGAAACCGAGGCATAGAACAATTTTAGTTAAGATTCTAACCCAGAGGATCATTTTAGAATATATTATTTGAACCTTTACAGAAGACTGCTTTGGAAATTAGCCAGTATATTATATACTATGTAACTTCTTTCTGTCCTTTTTATTTCCTATCTCTCTCTCTCTCTCTCCCTTCCTCCCTCCCTTCCTTATGTTTTTGTCTTAGATGCATGT
>NW_006159655.1:1097644-1103596 GCF_000334495.1 Tupaia belangeri chinensis | reverse complement strand
CCAACACAGTAAGAGGGAAAGTGAGAAATCATTTCCCAGAGGATTGCCACACTGCAATTCCTTTCCCTCCATTCTCCTCCTGGGATTTTGGGCACACATTCACATGTACCCAGTATGATTTTCAAGCCATCAGGCCTAGGCCTTGAACTGCAGTTGGCCATGTGGGAGTCCAGCACCTTAACAACTATGCCTCCTCCTGGCCCCACACGCTTTTGTAACTTTAATACAACTTCATATTCTTAAGTCTTTTTTTTTTTTTTTTTTTTTTGAATTTTTCGATTTTCGCTATAGGGCGCGTGCACTCGCCAGACAGAGACATGGAGACAAAGCAAGAAATCACCCCCCGGGGGGATGGTCACGCCCCAATCCCTTCTCCTCCATTCTCCTCTCAGGATCTTGGGCACGCACGCACACGCACCCGGCGTGAGTTTTAAGCCACCGGGTCTGGGACGCGAACCGCGGTCGACTACGTGGAAGTCCAGCAACATAGCTATTACGCTAGCTGCTGGTTCCCATTTTCTTAAGTCTTTATCAAATCAATAATACTGAAATTAGAAAATTTTCTTCTTAAAATAGTTATATTCACAAAAGGTAAAGGACAGAGCCAATTCAACTGAATGATAAGTGTACCCCTATGAACAGTCCCCAAACCTATTTTGAATATTCAAAATTTTCTCTCAACATTATTTCTAAAACTTCACTAACATCTTCCTAAAAGTTTTTCTAGATTAAATTTGTTCATTTCTATTACTGCTAAGTTTGACATTCGAATATATTTTCATGACTTAAATCAGTACCAACCCCCAATCCTCCAACTTTATAAATATCATGAGAATGGTATTTAAAAGATAAACATCAGGAATTTCTTAAAATAATATTACCAGGTAGTAATCTACTTTTCAAAATCTGTGAGTCTTCTTTAAAACCAGGAAGAATAACCTTCAGATTAAAATTCTGTTGAAAAAGATTGTAGAAATTAAACTCAAGTCCTAAATGCATATTTAATAGTTTACTGCCTCAATGTTGATCTATTTTTTGTTTTTCATTCTTGTATCATTATAAAAATCTACTAATTTCACATTAAAATTATCACATATATGTAGGAGATTTAGAGGAAAAAGAATTGACCTCTGACTCCTTGAAAGTAAATAGTCTCTTTAAACCCAAATGGCATAACCTCTGAATATTATCTGAATCAAGATGAGTATTATAAAAAATGTAAAATAGTAAATTAGAAATAACAAAAATAAAATTTAAAACGCAATGTAATATTCTGGACTGGATTCTGGAACAGAAAAATAACATTAACTGAAAACATTTGAACTAAGTCTATAGTTTAGCCATAGCATGGCATCAATGTTAACTTAGTCTGGATAAATATATGAGGTTCTGTAACACATTAACAGAGAAACTCTTTTAAAAGACAGGGTACTATACATAACCCAGGTCAGCCTCAAAACTCCCGGCCCTGCCTCAGCTTCCCAAAATGCTAGGAACTTTCTATATGTGACCCCTCAAAGCTATCTTTGAAATACACTATGAAAGTAAAACTATTTCAAAGAAAGAATTTTTAAAATACTCAGTCTTTCTGGCCAGTTTATCTTACTAAAGTAAAATTTTCCATTAATTTCAAGTCCTTTTTCCAGAAAAATCTGAATACAAAAAAGTATATAGAATCAATTTGACAACACACAGTAGTATACAGAACTTGAAGAAATTCACGTTCTACTTTAAACATCATATTCACAGGAAAAAATTTTAAGTATCTCTGTATTAAGGGTAATGATGCATTGAAAAAAGAAAGTAACTTATTACTTAAGTCACCTTTGGTCATTTAAGTCTATTAGTGACTTTATGACCTAACTGGAAAAATTATTAGACTCCATATTTTTACTTCCCCTTAAGTATGCATACCCTTCAAACATTTTCATTTATCTAAATATCGCATCAATATATTTAAAGATGTGAGCTATAGTCTCTCAGATTTAAAATTATATTTTTTTCATTTTAAGAAAAATATTCAATAATGGGGGAAAAATCGGAAGAAGGAAAAGAGTGTAGTAATGGATAAAATTCAACTACTGTTGAAAAAAATGAATTTGAATGTGAGAAAACTGGAGTGAAGAGAAAAAAGTGTAAACAATATTTAATCATAAATATTTAACCAACAATAATGTGAATGTGCCAATTTTAGTTACTGATATGTTAGATGACATGATGCTAATTCCTTAAAAACCCAGTATTAGTCACCTTATCTACAAAAAAAAGTCATTCAACTTTATCTTTTAATTGCCAAAAGGCACATGTACTCACTCGGAGAGACAGAAAACGGGGAGGGAGAAGAAAGTACCCTCCAGCTGGGTGTGGTTACACTGCAATCCCTTCTCCTCCACTTCTCCATCAAGTCAACATGTTACACATGAAACACACAGTGCCCAGCATGTTTTTCAAGCTGCCAGAGCTGGAATTTGAACTATGAGGTTGGCAGGGTTGAATCAGGCTCTCTTAACACCTAGGCTACAGAGCCAGCCTTTCAATTTTAAATTTCTGATTTCATTTTTACCATGTAAGAAATATGTAACAGGTATTAAAACATTTATGTACACTGCTTACCTTGCCTTGACAAGAGTTTACAGGGCCCTTAGCTGTAACACCTTGAATTACACAATTTGGTCCTTTGGTTATTTCTTCATAATGTACAACTAAACCACTGGGGAAAAAAAAAATATTTGTTAATTTTTCCTCCTTTATCTACAAATAAGCTGCAAATACGCATTAGCATGTTTAATTCATCTTTCTAATAAAATATTTTTTAACTATAGAAATAACAGATGTACAATCCCTCGAATATCTTTTACAAAGAGACCTGAATCCAACAAGTGTTGACTGTGGTATCAATGGGCTAAAAATACTGAAAATAATACAATAAATATATTGCAAAATTAAAAAGGCATATACTAAATTAGTAAAGATAAAAGCAGGTCATTCAATGCAAGACCATTACAGAGGCCTAAGAAAATACACCAACAGGTCAAGTTTAAGAATGTTTTCAGGGAACCAGCCTTTAGTGTAATGGCTGTCACTGGACTCCCACGTAGTCGACCACGGTTCATGTCCCGGACCCGGTGGCTTAAAATGCACGCCAGGCACGTGTGCGTGCATGCCCGAGATTCCCGAGAGGTGCATGGAGGAGAAGGGTTTGTGGCGTGACCACCCTCCCTGGGGGGTGATTTCTTGCTTTCTGTCTCTATGCCTCTCTCTGTCTGTCTGGTGAGCACACACGCCCGATAGCTAAAAACCTCTCAAAAAAAAAAAAAAAATTTAAAAAGAATGTTTTCAGACACTGCCATAGATTTTTACAAATCTTTTACCCAGTTGAGATTTTAGAAAATTTTTGGTAATTATTATTAAATTGAATAGCAATTTTAGATAAAGTCCAAATAATCAAAGACAACATTGTCAAGCTGTTAGCTGGTTATGTACGATACATACCAAGATCCCTCAATCTACTGCCATGAACAATCTGATTCCTAAATAAGCATTGACCACTTGCAGATCTTTGCAGTGGTAACATCTGACTCTCTCAAAGGATAAAAAAGGGGGGGGCCACTTTAAATACACTATGACTGAGAAAAGCCCAATTTTTTTGAAGAATGGCATTTAAGTGTTTAGAGGTATTTCTTTGAATAAAATCACTTGAAAAAAGGTGTAAAAAGGCACACAAGACAAACAGACTCCCTAAGAAAGATGCCACATTAAACACACATATTGGGGTTAGCAGGTGGTGTGGCAGTTAGGATGCTAGATTCCCACATGGCTAAGAAAATGTAGTCTACAGATACAGACTACATACCACCTACCAGACCTGGAGGCTTGAGGAACATGACTGGCACACGTGCATGAGCCCAAAATCCCAAGAAGAGAATGGAAGAGGGATTGTGGGCATGGCCATCCCCTGGTGGGGGTGGGGGGATTTCTCACTTTTCCTCTCTCTGTCTCTTTCTGGCAAGTGTACACGTCCTACTGCAAAAATCTGAACTCACTATCTCTAAAAATCCCATTACTATGATAGTAAAGGAATGTCTTTTATTACTTAAGGCAAACATAAGGAAAAGGTAGAAATGAAGAAGAGGCAAGGACGAGACCTAGAAAATAGAATGAGACAAATGGCAAGTGACTAAACAGTCCTAAGAAAGATGAATCCTAAGGGCTGGCAGGTGGTGTGATGGTTAAAGCACTGGATTCCCACAAGGCTAATTGCAATTCAAACCGCAGACCTGGTAAGTTGCTTTCTCATTTTCCTCTCTCTCTCCTATTCCCTTCTCTCTCTGCCTCTCTGTGGTCAGATTAAAAAAATAATAACAATAAATAAAATTAAAGAAAATATACTATTTTTTAAAAGAATTATTTTTTAAATTTAATTTTATTTATTCATTCATTTATTTTAATTTGACTAGAGAACTAGAGAGAGACACACATGGAGAGAGAGAGGAGAAAGTGAGAAAGCAAGCCGCCAGGTCTGGGACTTGAACCGTGGTCAGCCATGTGGGAGTGTCTAGCACCTCAACCACAATGCCACTTGCTGGTCCCAAGAAAATATACTATTAAAAAAATAAAGTTAAAAAAAAAAAAAAAAGATGAATACTAAAGCAGTAACAGAAAAAGCCAGAAAACAAGCTATACCACAGAATCCCCAGGTACCATGCAGGAATTGGTACATATATAAGTGAGGACAAAAGGGAAAAGTTAAAAAAAAATTACTTGAGAGTTTAGATCTCAGGCCCCAGATCTCCCCTCTCTGCCTCTGATAGATGACTAGATTATTCTCTGAGAAGGTTAAAAGTCAAAGATTGAGGAGAGTGTTAAATACTAAAATGATAGGAGTAACCATGAATGAGTGAATATGATGCTGAGATCTCCCCCCACCCCTGCCCCATTTCTACCCCAGTACATTCCTTGGCTGGCTAGGTGACTGGCTAGGAGCTAACTATTCCCCTTCCAGACAAAAGACTGAATAGTCTTTTTTGAGAAATCTGCCTCACCCAAGAAAAAAAGCCTAAAGATATTTACAAGAGGATTTCTCCCCTGACTACTCCAGACAGATCAGCTTGCAGCGTAGCTCAAAGTAAAATGCCTCTTCCACACTCTGTCTCATCTGAATTACACCTCTATTCATTTAGAAACAGATGATTGATGAATACCAGATGAAGAAAAGAGATCAAAAACAAACAAGTAAACTGCAACTAACATGGAGACAACAGAGTATGTGGGTAAGTAAAAGAAAGCTGGAACAAACAAACACAGGGGAGTGCCTGCCTGCGTTGGCGGGATGAACATGGGATACTGGTCTTGGAGTCGGGAGAGCCCCTGCTAGATGCCAAATCCAAAGTCACCAACCAGCTTAGGGACTATTCAGTGGAAACTGGGTATGGCATGAGCTCCAACAGTTGTGGATAGCTTAAGAGTCCTTATACTGCAGTGATGCTAAAGTGGCAGATCATTCAGGCCAAGTTAAAGGACAAGTGCTTTGAAATGACAATACCATAGTTTCAGAATTTCTACAGACAGTTCAAGAAAATTGTTACAGTTATTGAAACTGTCTGAAGACTTATTATTTGGCTGAAAACTTGTTATCATCCTCAGTATCAAGGACTTTATGTTCTACAGGAATACTGCATAAGGATCAAATGATATTTACTGAATGAAGACTGTACTTCGTTGATATTTTTAAAATAATCAACCAGATGAACTGGAATCAGATAGTGATGATTGATGTACAACTTTATAAATGTACAACACATGACTGAGTTGAATGCTTTAAAGGCTGTACTTTGTGAAACATGAATTATGTCTCAGTAAAAAAATCAAACAGATGAATGATTGGTACTGAAGGCAACACAAGCTTAATGTATTAGAATAGTTTTGGTTTTTTTTTTTTTTTTGGTTTTTGCT
>NW_006159655.1:1044534-1097613 GCF_000334495.1 Tupaia belangeri chinensis | reverse complement strand
ATAGGGCGCATGTGCTCGCCAGACAGACAGAGAGAGACAGAGAGACAGAAAGCAGGAAATCACCCCCCAGGGGGGGTGGCCACGCCGCAATCCCTTCTCCTCCATTCTCCTCTCAGGATCTTGGGCACATGCACCCGGCGTGAGTTTAAGCCACTGGGTCCGGGACGCGAACCGCGGTCGACTATGTGGGAGTCCAGCAACAAAGCCATTATGCTAACTGCTGGTCCCATGTATTAGAATAGTTTTAAAATATATTAGTAATAAAGACACTACAAAAAAAAAACCTTCATAGAATCATATGTATAAAATACCGGGTTGTCAGAAAAGTCAAGAAGCATTTTTTGTATGCTTTTCTATTAAAAAATGCATCATGGGACCAGCAGTTAGTGTAATGGCTATGTCGCTGGACTCCCACTTAGTTGACCGCGGTTCGAGTCCCAGACCCAATGGCTTAAACTCATGCCGGGAGCGTGTGCGTGCGTGCCCAAGATCCCGAGAGGAAAATGGAGGAGAAGGGATTGCGGTGTGGCCATTCCCCTGTGGGGGGGTGATTTCTCGCTTTCTATCTCTGTCTGTCTCTGTCTGTCTGGCGAGCGCATGCGCCCTATAGCAAAAACCTCTCCCCCCCCCCCCAAAAAAAAAAAAGCATCATGACTTGTCTGACAACCCAGTATATGTATTGGCACTTTAATGACTCAAAAAAGAAAACCAAACTGCCACTTAATTTATCAGTGAAAAAAGGTATTACAGAATAAAAGAACAGCCATTTACAAAAGAACACTCAGAAAACCATGAAAATTTAACTGAAGCAAAATTCACTGTTTGATACTGATTCTTCTTAGATTTACAACAACAAAAATTATATGAAGAGGCTTAGATTATACTTTCCTTTAGGGTTTTAATTCAGTGTCCACATCAAAGATGCAGTGCCTATGACAACCGACTCCCAGATCAATGGCCAAATATAATTCTTCTTGCCTCAATGAAAATAGACTGTGAATTAGATCATTCAAAGTATCTTCATTTCTAGTACTAGATCACTATTGGAAATTTAAAAATATGAAAGCATGGGGTCAGGAGGTGGTGTGGTAGTTACAGTGCTGGATTCGCATATGGCTGACCACAGCTTGAGTCCTGGACATGGTGGCTTGAAACTCACACTGGGCAATATGTGCATGCATGCAGAAAATACTGAGAGGAGAATGGAGAAGGGATTGTGACGATGGGAGAGGATTTCTCACTTTCCCTCTATATGCCTCTCTGTTTTCCATAAGCATACATGCCCTATGGCAAAAACCTAAAAATAATAATAATGATATGATAGCAGAAAGGAAAAACTGAGTGGAAAATTTGTAAAAACAAGGCTGAGAAGGACCAGCAGATGAGGTAATGTTTACATTGCTGGACTCCCACATGGTCAACCACAGTTCGAGTCCTGTACATGGTAGCTTGAAACTCATGCCAGGTGCATGTGCATGTATGCCGAAAATCCTGAGAAGGGATTGAAACATGGCCATCCCCCCAGTGGGGTAATTTCTTGCTGTTTTTCTGTCTCTCTGGTGAGTGCACACACACTATAGCAAAAATCTCTTAAAAAAAAAAAAAGAGCTAAGAAAAATCTGTCTGAAAGTAAAGTAGAGGGCAGAGGAAAATCACAGAATGACAAGCCCAAACAGAGATGAACAGTTATCTCCCAAACTGATGTACTATCTATGCATTTAAACATCTTGAGAAGAGACTGGTAATGGGTGATAAGTTTAGGGTTTCATTTATAATGAACTTGAAAAAGAAAAAAATATATATAGTGACAACAAAGTTGTTAAATAAAGTGCCTCGAATTCATGAAATTGTAATAAAGCACTAAATACTGATCAAAGAATATAACTTTATTGAAGACTAAGGGAAACACAAAAAATAATTTGTAATGGAGGCACCAACAAGAAAATATATATCATCTGCTACAATCATAAATCAAGAGGTAATGCCTAAAACTGAACACTCAATAAATAACAAAATAGGGGTCAGCAGTGGGGGTGGTAGTTAAAGTACTTAACTACTACATGGCCAACTGGGGTTAGAGTCCAAGACCCAGCAGCATGAAAATTATGCTGGGTGTTTGCATGTGCATGCCCAAAATCCAAAGAGGAGAATGGAGAAGGGATTTCAGCCAACCATCCCCTCTAATAGATGATTTCTCATTTTCCCTCTTTCTGGCAAGCACACACACACCCTACTACAAAAACGTAGAAAAAAAAAAAAAAAAAAGTTCACAGCAAAATAAAAGCTACCTAGATATATGGTAGCAGTTACCAAAAGAAACCTGAAAGAGGTTCTCTAAGAAGTGCCCTGTAGGTAAGGAGGAGAAGAAACCCCTTTACTTTATAACAAGTTTTATGCGTGTATTTAGATCTTTAAGCTGCATACATGAATGAATGATTTTTTTAAATTCAATCACTGAGAAAAATTTTTAAAAAAAAAAAAAAAAAAAAAGAAACCCACCCATCCAATGATCTTAGTCTGTGGACAATAAGTTGACATTCATATCGACAACACCAGGATGTTTTCATAAGTCCAAAATCTTAAATATCATTATGTAGGTATGACAGAAATTTCAAATGTAAGAATATCCTACCAAGGATAAGATGAAAGTTGTAACAGAAATAGGTATAGGGCCAGGTCAGGTGGCGTGGTGGTTTGGGCAGCTAGATCCCACATCTAACATGGCTCAAATCCCAGACATCGCAGTCTGAAAAACACACCGGGCATGTGTACATATGTACCCAAAATCCTAACAGGAAGAATGGAGGAGCTGCAGTGTGGCCAATCCCATCGGGGAGTTACTCACTTACTTTCCCTCTCTGCTTAGCGCATGTGCCCTACAGCAAAACTTTAAAAACAAAAACCAAATAGGTATAGATGAGTGCACTAATATTTTCCATTTGTGACTAGACTGCATACTTTTAGAATTTTATTACTTAAGTAAATGCTTAAGTATCCAACTGTTAGACTGCTGTTTAATATTCAAATGAATAAGTATCTCAAAAAGACAAGAAAGGGTCTTTGTAACCGAAAAGAACATAAAACTATAAAAAATTCATTTTAAATTTGTTTTATAGCCATGTATTGCTTTTCAGGAATTTACCCATGGTATAATTTTGACACCAACTATCTCACTCATCTGTACATAAGCTGTTAGAAGGTTAATGTACTTATATAGTGCCAGCTACCAAGTGCCTGAAATATTATACATACATAGGTGACTGAAAGAATAAATGATTCCACCACAAGGAGAAAAAAATACAGACAACAAAATGAAGTATACATAAAAAGTGGGCACGCAAAAAGACCAATTTGGCAGCCAATGCAAAAAAGATATACTTAGCATTTATGCAAACAATTGTTTTGAAGAAACATAACTCATGCTCTTGAGGCCGATCAGAACTTCTTCCTAAGCATTTCAATAAGAAGTGATGGTAAATAATGAGCATCCTCAATAACATCATGAATACTGCTTAAGTTTCAAAAACTATTTCTTTCCCTCTCCCTTGCTTTTTTGAAAAGGGAGGAGGAAGAGAGATAGAGACAGGTATTTCTCACAGGATCTTGATGTGCTGCAATCCTTTTGCCCCCACCTCCCAATTAGCTAGGAATACAGGCATGCACAAATGTATGTAGCATACTCAGGTTGGCTCAGAAACTGAATCTGGGCTTTGCATACCACATCTAGCTTCTCAAATGATGCTGCTACACATGAACCACCACAGCTGGGCCAGAGCTATTTCTTAATATAAACCAACCACATCACTTTCTAAAGGGCTATTAAGTAAAGGCAAATTCTAAAGAAGGGCCCCTAATTTCTATTGAAAGCATAAACTTTATTGTTATGGCTTTTATAAACCCCAATTAAATTGCATCAGCAGATTGAAAACCTACTAGGAGGTAGTACACTAAGTTTAATGGCTATTAACTCCTAAACAAACAACATCAAAATGAACAGTGATATTACTAACAGACAGAAGATATTATTCTACTTCTAAAGGAAACAGTAAGAGCTAAACAGCTCAACAACTTCAGTAGTTAATTCAGTCAAAAGATTAACTGCAGTGAAACAATGTAAGATACTGTAGTCAGTATAGTTTGGGGCTAAATAAATCTCGAGATAGTGTAAAATTCACTGAATATATTAAATACTAATACTTGAGTTACCAGGAAGTAATTTAAACTAAAAAAAAAAAAAAAAAGAGTGAATGCTAGGCAAATATGAAAAGACAAATACAAGGTGATTCTTCAAATTACCTTGCTTCAAGAACTGGCTGAATATCAGTTACTAGTTGACTAGTGTGACCAAATTCATCCTGAAACTCCAGAGGGATATTGAATGGAACTCCAACACGAAAAGGAGGATCCAGAAGACCAAATGAAAATTTTTCTGGCTTACCCTCTTTAACAAAAACAAAAGTAAAATTGAAAAGTAAATTCAATGGTCAGAAAATTCACTAGAGGTCAGAAACAGACCCACTTACATATGGGAAATTAGATTATGATAAAGATGGCATTTTAAATCTGTGTAAAAATTATATAACTTTTATCAAAAATTCACCTTGGTAAATAAAGTTAGATTTTTATCTCACACCATACATAAAAATAAATTTTGGAGGTAGAGATGAATTTACTTTTGAATTATAAAATGATTAGACTATAATGAAGACTATATTTACAATCTTATCACAAGAAAGAAGTTCTATGATCAAACACAATACTCAATGGCTAAAAAAGAATACATCTAACAAAGTTATAAAGAAGCTTCATATGAGAAAACATTTACAATGAACGATTAAAATTCACAACACGTTAAAAATCTCCTATAAACCATAGTTTTCAAAGTGTCGTCTCTAGTCTAATAGTCTGAACTACCCCATGGAAAATTTATTAGAAATGGAAACGCTAGGCCTACTTCAAACCTACTAAATCAGAAACTCTACAGATGAAGCCTAGTAGGTTAGTTTTTTTTTTTTCCTTTAGAAAGAAATTTTTGCTATAGGGCGTATGTGCTCCCTGGAGAGACAGAGAGAGATGCAAAGCAAGAAACCACTCCCCAGGGAAATGGGCCTGCTGTAATCCCTTCCACTCCATTTTCCTCTCTAGATCTTGGGCATGAGCGCGCACACGCACTTGGCCTCAGTTCTATCCCACCCGGTCTGGGACTCAAACTGCAGTGGACTACGTGGGAGTCCAGTGACATAATCGTCATGTCATCTGTTGGTCCAGCCTAGCAGGCTGTTTTAATAAGCCCTTCAAATGATTCAGTACAAACTCAAATTTGAGAATCTTAACTTTAAGCTATTAAAAACAGGCACAGTAAATGAACAGGTTTTCAAATCATGTGTAGTCCAATAAAGGCCAAAAAAGGTGCATAACCTAAAAATTAGAGAAACAGTTTATTTAAGGCTAAATAAACAATATGGCCAGGAATGAGCAAGAAGAAAACTGCAACTTTCAGTCCTTTGGTAAGAGTATTATGGTAGTGTCTTTTAGGACTTCTACTTCTTGGTATCCACCCTGGAGAAATTCTAGTGCACATACACAAAACAGCATAACTGTTTCCCAAACAGCAATGTTTCATAATAGCCAAAAAAACGGAAACAATCTAAATGGTTCACCAACAGAAAACTGTTTAAACTATAACACATTCATACTATGAAATAGGTTTTCACAGCTGTTAAAAGAATGTGGTAGATTTATATGTATAAAAAGAAACTATCTTTTTTTTTTTTTTTATAGAGAACTAGCCACACGAAAACAACAAGAAAAAGACAATATAGTAAAAGAATTTGAAAGCCAGAGAACACATAGGAAAGTAGAAACTAACACAGAAAGACCTAAGAGCATAAAATCCTCAAACAACAATAAAGTAACAAGAGACCCAATCTGATTCATACCTTAAGGAAATCTGAAAGTTTCAGAAATGGCTGTTTTAAATTATAGTGAAATTAGCATAAAATTGGAAGATTTGTTGAAATTTGCTTAAGTCTGAGAAATCTGAACAGAAAAAGACAGAAAATCTAAAAATTATCATATAATAATTTCCTCCAGTGAAATAAAAATTTCCCAGTGATTAATTTTTTTACCTGCTAGAGGGCATGTATGCTCACCAGAAAGAAACATGGGGGTCGGGGGTGGGGGGAACACACCCTGTATCAGGATGTGGTCACGTTGGAATCCCTTAGAATCCCTTACGGTCCTTTCCTTTAGCCTGTCAGGAATTTGCGGAATGCATCCACATGTGCCCAGTGAGATTTTCAAGCTGCTGGGGCCTGGATCTGAACTGTATGATCAACCACGTGGGATAATACCCTTATTCATCAGACTACAGGGCCCACCCCTCAGTGATCTACTCTTTTTTTCTTAAAGACAAGAAACGGCTTTTTAAAAAATACTTATTTAATTTTACATATTATTACATATTTTTTTAAGGAATTATTTTATTTAGGGGCTGACAGGTCCTGTGGTGGTTAAGGGTGCTAGACTCCCACAATGGCCAACTGCATTTCAAGTCCCAGATCTGGCGGCTTGCTTTCTCACTTTCTTTCTTTCTTCTTCTTCTCTCTCTCTGATCAAATATAAATAAATAAATAAAGCTAAATAAAATAATTCTTTAAAAAAATAGAGTTCAGGATCAGCAGTTAGCATAATGGCTATGTCGCTGGACTCCCACATAGTCAACCGCGGTTCGAGTCCTGGAGCCGGTGGCTTAAACTCATGCCAGGTACGTGTGCATGCGTGCCCAAGATCCCAAGAGGAGAATGGAGGAGAAGGGATTGCAGCATGGCCATCCCCTCTGGGAGGTGATTTCTCGCTTTCTGTCTCTCTGTCTCTGTCTGTCTGGCGAGCGCATGCACCCTATAGCAAAAACCTCTCCTCCCCTCCCCCCCAAAAAAATAGAGTTCAGGGACCAGCAGGTGGCATTGTGGTTAAGGTGCTTGACACTCCCACATAGCCAGCCACAGTTCGAGTACTGGACCTGATGGCTTTATTTCTCACTTTATCTCTCTCTCTCTCTCTGTCTCCCTCTGGTCAAATGAAAATAAATGATGAATAAAAGTAAATAAAATAATTTTAAAAAAAGAGTTCAATAAAACAATTCTTCTTAAAGAATTATTTAATTGAACTTCATTATTCCTACTATTTAATGTGATCAGAGAAAGAAACTGAGAAAAAGTGATAATTTAAGAATTATTTAATTGAACTTTATTATTCCGATTATTTAACGTGATCAGAGAAAGAGAGAAAGTCCCAAACCACCAGGTCTGGGACTCAAACTGCCATCAGTCATGTAGGAGTCCAGCATCTTTAACTACCATGCCCCATATTATATTTTTTTTTTAGACCAGAAGGAGACAGAGGAAAAGTAATAAAGCAAGCTACCAGGGCCAGGACTCAAACTACAGTCGACCATGACGAAGTACAGTGTCTTAATCACTATGCCAACTGTCGGCCCCAGTGGATCTACTCTTAAATGTGTATGAATCACTAGTTATGTAAGACTGCTCAGAGCAAACGGGGGGAAAAAAAGCAACATGGAAGTAAGTAAAAGCTTCAATAAAAACCCTCACTTTTATTAATATCCTAAGAGAATTAATATACTGAATTCATGAAAAAGAGAATGCCTTAAAAAGAGAATAATTAGGGACCAGCAATTAGAGTAATGGCTATGTTGCTGGACTCCCATGTAGTCGACTGCAATTCGCGTCCCGAACCCAGTGGCTTAAACTCATGCCAGGCACGTATGCGTGTGTGCCCAAGATCCTGAGAAGAGAATGGAGGAGAAGGGATTGCGGCATGGCCATCCCCCCTGCGGGGTGATTTCCTGCTTTCTGTCTCTGTCTCTCTCTGTCCGTCTGGCGAGCGCACGCACCCTATAGCAAAAATCTCTCCCCCAAAAAAGAATAATTAGAAAATAAAAAAGGTTTTCAAAATTAAAAAATGATAAGAAAAAATTGGACAGCTAGTGGGGCAGTAGTAACACAATGCTCTACGACACTTGATACACATGGAAAGGTCCTGGGTTTGCATCCTAAGGTCTTCCTCTGTTAATTATGCTGGCTGAGGCCAGAGGTAGATTATGGCATAAAGACACTGTTGTTAAGTCTGCATCTTTGTTTTTCAACCTCCCCTTATGGAAGAAATAAGCTTTAAAAAAATTAAAAATGACAGAAGAAAGGAAAAACTCAAGTGGAAGTGTAGAATATCACATTAAGAAAATTCCATATAAGAGGCTGGCGGGGGGCGTGGTGGTTGAGGGCACTGGATTCCCACATGACTGACCATGGTTCCAGTCCTGGACCTGGAGGTTTGCTTTCTCATGCTTTCTCTCTCTGTGTCCTTCTCGGGTCAAACTTAAATAAACAAACAAACAAACAAACAAATAAATAAAGTTTAAAAAAATTAAAGAAAATTCCATATGAAAGACAAAAATAAAACCATGAGATAGAAAGCAGAAGAAAGTTAGTATACTATCCAGGAGATCCAACAACTTAGTATCAGATGTTTTAGAAGAGAACAGAGCAGGAAATCAAGATGATTCAAGAAAAATTTCTAAAAAATAAAATAGCAATTTCCAGATTGAAAGCAGTCAACTGGATGAAAACAGACCCCATACTGAGTCATACAATTTAAATTTCAGATCTGGGGGGGAAAAAAATCACAAAACACCTGGAGGTTGGGGAAGATTTAGCTGAAGGTGGTAAGGGTGTTAACATGCAAAGAGTCAGGATTGAGGACAGCTATTGAATTTACTTGGACAATGGCAGGCAGAAATCAATGGTGTCTTCAAAATTCAGAATATTATTAGGCAGACTTATAATTTAAAAATCGAGATGGTTACCCAATTGTGCAAATACCTTTTAGTGATTATTTATCTTTTCCTTCTTGATTTAAAATGCCATCTTTAGCATATGCAATGTGTGTTAATGTTTGCTTACCTTTAACAGAAAATTTAATTGCTTTAGATGGTAGTGGTCTTCCTGCATAAGTATCTGCATTACTTTCATTCAATACCACTTGCAATTTCAATGTGTAATTCCCCAACTTTTGAATATTTTCTGGATAAAGTGAGAAGAAATTAAAAATCAAGCCAACATAATACTGATATATTTTTAACATTCACAATAACAACTCACCCATTTTTTTAAACCAGTAAGGCCATCTTCCTCCATGTTGACTGATATGCGAAATGATTTCTTTATTTCCACTCGAAGCTTAATAAAAGAAAAAAAAAAGAAAGAACACTGTCTTTAGAAACTAAGCATGATACATAAATATGACATATTGCATAGCCATCAAATATCTATTTCATATTTTAATTGTCAGAGGGCACATCAGAGAAATAGGGAGAGAGGAGAAAGTACCCCCTCCAATGAGATGTGGTCATGCCACAATTCCTTCCTCTCCATTTCTCCATCCTTTTGGGATTGAGGTTTGTATGTGCGTCTGCACGCACACGTACACACACATCTCCCGAGCATATTCTTCAAGTCATCAGGCCTGGCATTATTATACAACATTATTATATAATGATATTATACTATACATTATCATACATTATATCATGTACATCATATTATACATTATTATACAATACTATTATATTATTATACAAATTCCTGCCTCTGGTAATTTGCAATAAACAAAAGGATTGAGGACCAGCCTGTGGCCTAGTGATTAGGGTGACAGGATCCCACACAGCCAATTGCGTGGTTGAGTCCCAGACTAATGGCCTGAGAAATAAGTCAGGGTCTAGTGAGTATGTGTCCAATCCTCCAATAGGATGGCGAAACGAAGAAGGGTGTGACCATACCCCATGGCAGGGGGGGATGGGTGCTTCCTTGACCCACCCCCACCCTGGCAAGCTCAAGCTTCCTCTGACAAAGTTAAAAAAAAAAAAAAAAAAAAATCAAGCCTTTATATATTGCCTTTCCTGTAAAACCCATGTTTCAAGAGTAACCAAGTGTACCTTTGTTGATGACAGAACTTTCTTCACACACAAATTCTAAATAATAAGTTAGGAAGGAATGAAAGAATCAGTAGGGGGGAAAAATCACCATTTTGCATACCCAACAAAACAACTAAGCAAAGAAAAGATCATTAATGAGCTAAACAACCAAAGATAGGTGAACAGGAAAATATTAGCCGCACTTTGTTAATACTTACACTAAAGTTGTATTAGTCAAGTGGATTTGGTAACTTAGCAGCACTAAAAGTGGAATAACTAGACATCACTTGCTTCTTAATGTAATAGCATGGGAAACACAGATTACTATGAAGTTCTGATTTTTGCTTTAGGGAAAAAGGGTGAACCTAAATCTTTGTTGTTTTTTATTTAATTTTTAATTTTTTTAAGAGAGATTTTTGTTATCGGGCACATGCGCTCATCAGTGAGGCAGAGAAACAGAAGGCAAGAAATCACGCTCCAGGGGGATGGTCATGCTGCAATCCCTTCTCCTCCACTATCCTCTTGGGACTTGGGACACACACATGCGCACACGCGTGCACCCAGCCTGAGTTTTAATTCACCAGGTCTGGAACTTAAACCACAGTCAACTACATGGGAGTCCAGCAATATAACCACTAGGCCATCTGCTAGTCCTAAACCTAAATCTTTTAATAAAGCTTTTGGGGGTTTCAGTTTTCAGGAAACAGACCCATGGAATAAGTTAAATGTGATAGGGTGGCATAACAAGAAGTAGGAAGGGGACTTAAAAAAAAGTTCATGGAAATTGTGCATTCTAATAATATGAGGCCAGCCTGGCAAGATGCTTAAGGTACTTGAATCCCATTTGGCCAACTATGTAACAGCCACTGCCCTAGTGGCCTGAGAAGTGTGCCAGGGGCTTATATGTGTGCATGCCCAAATTCCAAAAGTAGGGAGAAATGGAGAAGGGACTGTGACGTGACCATTCCAAATGGGGAGGGAGGTGCTTTGCTACTCTCTCTCTCTCTCTCAATCAATATCTCTCTCTCTCGCTCTCTCTGGTGAGCACATGTACTCTCTGGCATATTTTTAAAAAGAATGCACAGATCTCAAAATTTTTGGACCAAAATAAACTCATTCTTTAATTCTACTTTTCTATTAAAATACTGAAGTCCCTTCATATTTTGCCACAGTGATATATGTCTATGTGTGTATGTTTTTATTAAAAAACTTAAAAAGACAGGCAGGAAGGTCAGGATACAGAGAGAGTTGAAAGTGCTACCCTCTGGCTTTGAATATAAAGCAAGGCCCCTAAGAGGAGTGAGAGAAGCTTCTGGAAGGCAGAAAAGGCAAGATACTCAGATGAAGGAATGTAGTCCTGCTGACAGTGATTGTAGCCCAGTAAAACCTGTTTCAGATTCTGACCTCCAGAACTGTAATAAATTTGTTGTTTTAAGCAAGCCCTGACACACACACAAACCAACAAATAAGTAAATAAAATAAAGAAATGAAAAGAAAAAGGAAAAGATTAAAATAAAAGGTGTAAAATAGTTGGGAGAATATACTGAAGGATGCCAACAAAGCCAAGAATAGGAAAGAATTTCAGTAAAATGAGAGTTGGTCAAACTCTTAAAGACTGCTGAGAGACCTAACAGGACATTTATACAAACTATCACTGACTCATTTTTAAATGCTGGAAATAAACTTGAATTAAAATACCAAATCTTAAAAATCCATAGGCCATATATAAAAGTACATAGTAACAGAACACATAATTAAGAGTATAAAATGAAAATGTGGGACCAGCAGTTGCTGTAATGGCTATGTTGCTGGACACCCATGTAGTCAACCGCAGTTCGAATCCCATATCCGGTGGCTTAAACTTGTTCCAGGCGTGTGTGTGTGCATGCCCAAGATCCTGAGAGGAGAATGATGGAGAAGGGATTGCAGCATGGTCACCCCCCCAGGGGTTATTTCTTGCTTTCTGTCTCTGTCTCTTTCGGGTGAGCGCATGCACCCTATAGCAAAAATCACTCCAATACATACATACATACATACATAAAAATAAAATGAAAATGTTTTTAGGCAGTCAAGACAAAAACAATAGACATGAAAGTTAATAAACAAGATAAACAATGAAACCCAGCACTTTTCCCTATATTACACAAGTGACTAGCTTATTATGTGAACCAAATAATTCCGGCCCACAATTTCAGAGCCACAGGATTTTTTATATGGAAGGGACCTTAAAGATTGTCCTATTCAGTGCAAATTCCACTATGTATGTATACTATACTTTTACTTTAATCAACAGTTACCTGGGAAAATTCAGGATAAAGTGTTAAAAAAAAAAACTTGGAAAACTATTTGCGCAAATCTGAAATTATTCCTGACACTTGAAATTCCTAATTTTAATCAAAATGACTGAGCCTGTCAGATTACTAGGTAGTCAATAATTATACAGATATTTAAGTCTGTATTACATCCTTGAGAATACTGAAGATCCAAATTACTTTGTATACTTACAGTGTAATATAACCTTGAGTTCAACCAGGAGTTTCTTTGACCCTCCATGACTTGTTCCTGGAAGTTTTTGCATTGCTTCCCCCTTTTTATTCAGTATTTCAATTCTTAATGCACCTATGAGTTCAAAATTTTTAAAAAGACTCTTAATGACCATCAA
Organism: Tupaia belangeri chinensis; assembly: GCF_000334495.1. Lineage (NCBI taxonomy): Eukaryota > Metazoa > Chordata > Mammalia > Scandentia > Tupaiidae > Tupaia > Tupaia belangeri. The sequence continues at coordinate 1,084,960 of NW_006159655.1, read as the reverse complement.
AGAATCTTCTGCATCTGCTAAATTTTCACACTGCATTTTAATTTTTCACTATCTTTCATATATTGGAAATGCAAGACAAAAGAAAAGCAGTTTTTTGGTATTAGAGAAATAATCAAACATACCAATAGGGGTTCCAGCAGGTCTAATCTCATTTGGCAACAATTCATCTCCTTCAGGCCAAGTTACTGACAATCTATCAGGGAGCCTATTATAAAACCACAGTATTATTGTTTTACATTGTTAAAAACATTAATACAAATTTAAATATTGAATTGTAGGAAAATTCATAACACATTTTTGCATATGAAAACATAGAAAAAATATGTCATGACTTTTCTGACAACCCACTACTTATTGCAAATATATTTTTGAAAGATTAAATTTAGAATTCTATATAATAAATCATTAAAAAATGTTTTTCTCAACCATTGCTATTGATACTGTAAAAGACAAAAGAACCCTCTTGGTAGTAGAGCTAGGAACTATGAAATTTTTGTCATTTGTCCGTTTGTTTATAGTTCAAATTGTCTTTGAGAGATAATAAAAATTTTAATAGAAAAATTCACTAAGAATCAAAGACTAAAACTATTACCTATACAAGCAGAAAATTCAAAAAGAGTTTTTTCTTCTACCTCCCTTTACTTATTTTTTAACTGATCTTTACCTTTCAGTAGTGCTCTACAATTTTTCCTATAGCTGTAAGCTAAATATCAATTTGCTTTTAAAATGCCTTAATCACAGTGCCAATAAGAGTGACAATTTAGGGACTAGCCTATAGTTTGTTGGTTAAGGTGGCCGAATCTCACAAGGTCAACCATGTAGTTCCAATCTTGGATTGGAGGCTTGAATAACATGCCAAGCACATGCATGTATGAGCCCAAAATACAGAAAGGAGGGAGAAATGAAGAAGGGATTGAGGTGTGACCATGGGAGGTGCTTTCTTGTCTTCCCTCTCTGTCTCACACTAGCCAGTGTAAACACTCTCTAGTAAACTTTAAAAAAAAAAAAAAAAAAAAGTAACATTTCAGATACAATTTCCTCCTTCTTTACAAGATAAAATGTATGATTCCGTTTTTATAACTAGAACTCTCAATTTTTTTAAAAAAACAAAATATTAAAAAGGGGGGGGCAGCAGTTGGCATAATGCCTATGTTGCTAGATTCCCACATAATGAACCGCAGTTCGAGTCCCGGTCCTGGTGGCTTAAACTTACACCAGGTGCACGTGTGTATGTTCCCAAGATCCCGAGGGGAAAATGATGGAGAAGGGATTGCGGAGTGGCCATTCCCCCAGGGGGGTGATTTCTTGCTTTCTGTCTCTCTCTTTCAGGCAAGCACACGTGCCCTTAAGCAAAAACCTCTCAAAATAAATAAGTAAATAAAAATGTTCATCTTGATATGAACATCTAAGGCTAAAAATACCCTATCAGAAGAGTGATTTATAGGGATAGGTAGGTAGCATGACGGTTAAGGTGCTGGACTCCACACAGCCAATCATGGTTTGAGTCCTTGCACTTGGTGGCTTGCTTTCTCACTTTTCCTCTCTCTGGTCAAATTAAAAAATAATGATAATAAACAAAATTAAACAACAAAAACCTAGGGCAACAATTAAAAAATAATTTATAACTATTAGCAGTTCTTTAAATTTTTGTCATGCAACTTGAGATAGGACTTACCTTGCCATCTCATCTTCTACATATTTTTTAACAACTTTCTCAGCAACGGTCCTATCCAACTTTGCAATTGGCACCGTTTTTATTTCATCATACAATGCCTGAGGTTCCTGAATAAATAAAATTAATTTATAACAAAATTTCACAGAAAACTCTTTAGTTACACTAAAAATAGCCATTTGTTTCATTCAAAGAAATACAATTTATTCTAATAAAGCATATAAAACACAATAAATTGTCTTATATTATACCAGTGTTTTTCCCCATTTTAAAAATGTAACATCTGTAGCCCAAATGATATTCCATTCAAATATTAACAAAACCATGGGGTAGGGAAAAAAATTCCCACTCCAATTTTGTAGTTATTCATTACTAATACAGAATTGTGGTTCTGATGTTTATCAGTGACTGGACACTTGGAAGAAATGTGCGATTTATAAAATTACTGTCATAACTAACAAAAGCATATGTATGTTTGTAAAACACTGGACATACAGATGTTAAGTTCTATAGATTATTAAAAAGGTCAAATAAGAAACAAAAATTCATGCTAAAACAATAACTGATTTATCTAATGGAAAAACCAAATGCAAACAAAATATAAAATACTTTATAATTTTAATTTTTTATTTATTAAATATCTTTATTTCCATATTCATCCAAAAGTAAGCAGTACCAAAACTTTAAGTATTTATACCTTGCTGTCTTACCATTGCAATTTGAACCTCTCCTCCTGTAGCATACACGTCTCCATCATGGTCACCATAAAGGAAAAATCTTACTATGCTTCCATAAAAGAGAGGAAGTGTCTTGATTGTCTTGACCTAATATTTAGTTTTTACTAAAAAGCATCAGTATTAATATTTATAAAGAGAAAACAGGTTTCATAATTAATTACTTCATAGAACTCTTTTACACAAGGGGAAAAAAACCTTGTTAACTATCATTAGAAAAAATAAAAAAAATTAAAGAAATTTTTTAATTTTTTTTTTTTTTTTTTTTTTTTTTTTTAAGAGGTTTTTGCTATAGGGTATGTGCGCTCGCCAGAAAGACAGAGACAGAGAAGGTAGAAAGTGAAAAATCACTCCCCAGGGGGACGGCCACACCATAATCCCTTCTCCTCCATTCTCCACTCGGGATCCTGGGCACGCACGCAGGCATACACACCCGGTGTGAGTTTAAGCCATCAGGTCCGGGACTTGAACCATGGTCGACTACACGGGAGTCCAGCGACATAGTCATTATGCTAACGGCTGGTCCCAAAATGTTCTAATATTCTAATAAAATTATATTAGTAAAATTCTCTACCTTTTTCTAACAAATCTTTGTAAAGACATAGCAGCTTGTTCATACAAATGTTATAGTTAAATATATATCTTAAAAGCCCATAACTCTTTGCATTATGAATGCCAAAGTACCTGAAATCTTTTTCTCTCCATAAAATCTTGCTCTTAGGCTATAAACAGTGACTTATAGATTTTGACAAGTTAACATTTCTTTCAAATTTAATGAGCTCAACATCTGCCTATGAGATTTCTTTTCCTTACTTGTCCTGAAAACTGTAAGGGCAATTTACATTAGAAATTTCCAACAGACTATAATAGTTTATACCCAGTCTAATTTTCCAGCCTCATTTCTAAAACATGTTTGATCCTTAGATAATACAGATTTGAACTGCATGGTCCACTTATGGCTAGCTGAATAAATACTGTGATTTAGTCTTATGATTTTAACATTTTCTTTCTCTAGCTTATTTTGCTATGAGGATACAGAATATAATAAATATGACCTACAAAATATGTGTTAATTGACTATATTTTTGAAAAGGCTTTGGTTAACAACAGGCTATTAGTTGCACAAACCAAAGTCTTATGCAGATTTTTGGCTGCTTAGAGATACAACATTCCCTTACTCCTGAATTATTCAACAGTCAACAGTCTTTCCTATAGGGGCCAGCAGGCAGTGTGGTGGTTAAAGACACAGGATTCCCACATGGCCAGTTGTAGTTCAAGTTCCAGACCTGGTGGCTTGCTTTCTCACTTTCCTTTTCTCTCTCTGTCTCTGCCTGATCAAATTAAAAAGTATTAACAAATGAAATTAAATAAAAATAGATAATTCTTTAAAACAAAAAAGCAGTCTTTCCTTTCACACACATACAATAAATAGGTTGTACGAAAACCCAACTCTTTCTCCTTGCTATTGCCACGCACTTACCTAGGTAAGCGCTGATGTTCACATATTTTCCAGAAAGCACTTTAACTCAACCACAAAGCATTTGACAAAAGTAATCACACCTTATTCTTAACTTGCCTTCAGGAATACCACATTCTCACAGTGTCCTTCTGTCTCACCAACTTATCCCTTTTTGTCTCCTTTGCCAGCTCCTCTTTTTCATTCCAACCACTTAACATCAGGAAGGCCCTGGGCTCGCTTGGTTCTTGGCACTTTAGCTAGTCCCTACTTCTAGATGATCACAACCAGTTCTATGGTAGCTTTTAATATATGATAACTCAACTTAGTAGAAATGGATCCCCCTTCTACTTTTGTTATCTGTATAAACTGCAGCCTCTACACCTTATTCAAAGTTCACACAAATGCTACCTCTTTTTTTTTTTTTGAGAGGTTTTCACTATAGGGCGTGTGCGCTCGCCAGAAAGACAGAGACATAGAGACAGAAAGCGAGAAATCACCCCCCAGGGGGGATGGTCACGCCGCAATCCCTTCTCCTCCATTCTCCTCTTGGGATCTTGGGCACGCACGCACACACGCCCGGCGTGAGTTTTAAGCTACCGGGTCCGGGACGTGAACCGCGGTCGACTACATGGGAGTCCAGCGACATAGCCATTACACTAACTGCTGGTTCCCACAAATGCTACCACTTAACTGATGTATTTTATTTTCTTCTCCCAAGCCCACAGAACCATTCAAAGTCAGAAATTTTCTCCTTGCCACCTAAACTGCCAAAGTACTAACACTCTCTCTTTTCATTATACCTATACCTGTCTTACTTTATGCTATTTATGTTTACCATGCTTATTATATTACCTCCATTTTTAGGCCATAAGAGTCCTAAGACCAAAGTATGTCTTAGAGCTCTCTGCATTGTCTACTATGCAGTCAAAGGCACAGTACCTAACATGCAGCATGTACTCAACAAAAAAATGCTAAAAGAAAACAACAACAACAAAAAACACCCATTACTTGGGCCAGCAAGTGGCGTGGTGGTTAAGCACTGGACTCCCACATAGCAAACTGTGGTTCAAGTCTAGGACCTGGCGACTTCCTTTCTCTCTCTGTCTCTCTCTGGTGTGTACATGTGCCCAATGGCAAAGTGAACAGTAGTAAAAATAAGAAATGAAGTTAAATAATTTTAAAAAATAATTAATTTACACCAAGTGTAAAAAAAAAAAAAAAAGCACCACTGAAATTCTCCATGTGGGTAAAGTTCAGTGTAAGAAACAGTAAAAACCTTGCTAATTAAGTCTTTGACAATAAATAGTTTTAATTGCTATAGTAAATTATGTAAGTAAAATCAGGGGTCAGCAGATAGTACAAAGGTTAAGGCAGCTGGATCACAAGACCACTGAGCAATTTGAGTCCTGGACTGATTCGCTTGAAAAACACTCCAGGCACGTGTACATGCAAGCTCAAAATCCCAAGAGGAGAACAGAAGGGGATTGTGGAATGGCCATCCCCCCTGAGGGATGATTTCTCACTTTCCCTCTCTCTTTCTGTCTCTCTCTGGAAAGCCCATGCACCCTATAGCAAACTTAAGAAAAAAAAAAAAAAATCAGTCTGTCCTTTCATTCTTTTCTCACTTTCAAGTAACCAGTAATGTATTATTTATTGTTGTTAAGTTCTAACAAGGACAGATAGTTCCTGATTTAAGATGGTGTGGCTTACAATTTTTCAATGTTATAATGGTGCAAAAGTGATAGGCACTTAGTAGAAACAGTATTTAGAATTCTGATCTTTTCTCAGGCTAATAAGACACACAGTATGACACCACTCTGGTTTCCACTTTTGGCACAGTATTACATAATATAGTCAATACTTCATGACAAAACAGACTTTATGTTAGATCATTTTGCCCAACTGTAGTCTAATAAAACTTTCTAAGCAAGTTTAAATTAGGCTAGGTTAAGTAATGATATTCAGTGGGTTAGGTGTATCAAATCCATTTTCTTTACCTTTTTTTTCCGATGCATTTTCAATGGATGTGATTCCTTTGAAAGTTGAAGAGTATATGTACATATAATTTTGCTTCAATTTTTTCTAAAAATTTAATCTAAAAATAAATTAAACCTACCAGCTGTCCTGCTTTGTATATTTTTCCATCCCATTCTATTGCTGAGTATGTTGCCCAAGGGCCTTGCTTTTTAGAAGGAAGATCGGGACGTGTAATTATTCCTTTAAAAAGTGTAAATTTTATCTGTTTGTCATATTTTTCATGACAATCCTTTAGCCATAAGGAAAATTCTCTGTCAATTTTCATTCGCTGCTCCTGTAAAATTTCAAAACAGTCTATAAAACAGCTACTAGTAAGAATATATAACCACAAAATTTGTCACTCATTCATTTTCCCTTCTATGTACCCCATCCTCAGAAAACTTAACAGAAAAATTAAAATACCTAGTTCTTCTCTTAAACAAACTCAGAACTCTTCAAATAAATGAATTACCAAAGAAAGAGAAATTTGCTATCATTCTTGGGACCAAAGCTTTAATAGTCAATACCAACCACAAAACATAACTTCCCTAATATGAACCTTAATATACACACATACAAAGCACACTTTAAGATCTAAAAGAGATACATTCATTTTCTCCAAACATGATCTAATCTTGGCTTTTTTTTGAGGGATATGAACACTTGAATGTTTCTGAATATCAGCTTGAAACATGCTGACGGTGTACCCATGTATCCAAGATCCCTTAGAGCTGGAAGGCATGGAAAACAAAATCACAGTGTGATGAGACCCTATTAAGGGTGCTTCTCCCTCTCTTTCCTTTGTGTGCACATGCATTCTTTATTATAAATGAGATCAAAAGTATACTAGCAGGCTCTGTGGCCTGGTGGTTAAGGGAGTAAGATCCTAAATGACTAACCACACAGTTCCAATCTTCGCCCCAGCAGTTTGAAAAACACGCCATGAATGAATGTGTGCACACATGCACATCCATCCAAAATTCTGACAGGATGGAGAAGGAACTGTAGCATGATCAAGCCACGTTGGGGTTTGCTTTCTCTCTCTCTCCCTCTCTGGCAAGCATACACACTCTCTGGCAAATTGAAAAAAAAGTACACTAATATGTTAGTCAACACATTTAACATTTCAACATTTAAAAGTATTTATTCATATTGGAAACATTCATGTATTAATCAATGAATGTATTTTTAATACTGAGCTCTCTGAAACCATCTTCTAGCCCAAAATATTTCACAGATCTATCCCATTTTTACCCTCTAGACTAGATTAGAATGGCATAGGTTATTAATGCATAAAAGCTTTCAATAAGAAAAAGGTTTTCTGCAGCTGCTTGTCACTAGCCCAAGATCTTGGAATTAAGATCTAATAAAGTATAATTTTATCCAAACATGGTCTAATCAGCTTAAACTTTAAGAGCAGAATGAACACTCAAAAGCTCATGAAAAAATATTTACATTGGGTTGTTGGGAAAGTCATGAAGTATGTTTGTTTTTCTATGCAAAAATGCATCAGAACTTACCTAATGGCCTGATGAATCACAGTCTTTTGATGAAATAAAATCCAGTATGCAAATCAGTAAAAACCTACTTTAATGACATTGGTTTTATTTAAAATCAGAGCATTTACAAGTATTCAATACTTGATATTCAATAAACATACCTGTCCATTTAAAATCCTTGTAAAAAGAGTGTTCTTATCCTTCAATTTTAGCTCGAGATCCATAAAAGTTAGTTTATTTGTGCTGACCTGGAATTTGTCATTAGTGAATAATGCACCAGATATTCTATTGTAGCATTCAATTGGTGCAAGTCCTCTCTTCTTAGGAGGAGTACACCAGTCAAAGCTTGAACAAAAGAAAATGTTAGTCAGTAAAAAAATTAGGTCATCAAACAAAATAATTCCTCCAAATATCAAAACTCACTCTTCAACTGATGTATATGGTATTAATCGTCCATTCCAAAAACATTCAAAAATAGGTCTTTTCCCTCTTGCTGCTTTCTCAAGTATGAAACAATCATCATCGTCATCTTCATCTTTTAATTCTAGATCAAAAGGGTTAAGTGTAAGAAAATCTTTATTGCCAAAAACTACGCACAATGTTTATCACTGAGAAATCCACTTCTGTTAGTAAAAAGTTGAAGGTGCTTCAGAAAAATGATAACACAAATACGATCTTTTGAATTATGTTTCATAAAATCTAAAGGTGGTTTTATTTTCAAAGTTCGCCCTAAGAAAGGCAGATTTCCGAAGTGGTTTCACATTATCAATGATATTTGTCATTTAAAATTAGGGTCAGTGGAGTCAGCAGGGGGCATGGTGGTTAAGGGCGTTTGACTCCTACATAGCCGACTGTGGTTCAAGTTTTGGACCCGGCAGCTTGTTTTCTCACTTTCTCTCTCTCCCTCTCACATTGTCCCTCTCTGGTCAAATTAAAATCAATCAATCAATCAATCAAATAAATAAATTTAAATAAAATAATTATTTTAAAAAGCTAATAAATTAAGATAAAACTAGGGTCAGTGGCCTGGCAATGGCATAATGGTTACGTCACTGAACTTTCAAATAGTCGACTGCAGTTAGTCTTGGACCTGGTGGCTTGAAATTCATGGTGGGTGTGTGTGTGCATGCCTAAAATCCCGAGAGAAGGGACTGTGACATGACCATACTCCCCCACCGGGAGGGGTGGTGGTGACTTCTCACTTTCTGTCTTTCTCTAGTGAGTGCACATGCCCTACAGCAAAAATCTCTCTAAAAAGAAAAAAGAATTTTTAAAGGGACCCACAGATGATGTAATTGTTACATCACTGGACTCCCATGTAGTCGACCTAAGTTCGAGTCCCAGAACCAACAGCTTAACACTCACACCGGGCATGTCATGTGTGCATGCCCAAAATTCCCAGAAAATGGAGAAGGCATTGTAGTGTGGCCATCCCCCGAGGGGGTGATTTCTTTTTTTTGAGAGGTTTTTGCTATAGGGCGCATGTGCTCGCCCGAAAAACTGAGAGAGAGAGAGAGAAAGAAAGCAAGAAATCACCCCCCAGGGGAATGGCCACACCACAACCCCTTCTCCATTCTCCTCTCGGGATCTTGGGCACACACCCACACACCTGGCGTGAGTTTAAGCCACCGGGTCCAGTATTTGAACCGCAGTCGGCTACATGGGAGTTCAGCAGCAAAGCCATTACGCTAACTGCTGGTCCCCGAGGGGGTGATTTCTCACTTTCTGTCTCTCTCTCTGTGTCTGGCATGTGCACACACCCTATAAGAAAAAACCCTCTTTAAAAAGAAAATTATTGTTTACTATATTAATCAATTGTGTTAAAGAGTACTACACTACTGGTGAAAAGTGCAATCTTTAAAACATATTTTTAATAGAGTTTAAAAAGCCATACACTTGAAAAGATTATGCCTACAGCAAAATCCTTCTTCCTTACAAATATAGGACTTTAAGAAATCATTTCACAGTTCTGTCAGAACCTGTATGTTCACATGAAAATCATCTGAGAACTCTATGGTGTCTAGTAGCAATTTTGCCTAGTTTGGAAAAAGTAGTATTACTGAATTTATGTTTATTTTATATAAACTAATTGCATGCGGACATCATATTCAGGAAAGCATGAATATATACGTAGCTAGAATTATAAGCTATGACTAGAGATCAAAAGCATAATTAGCACTATTATCTGTAACATTATGATGTTTGTTAGCAATACCTTCTCCTATGCCCAGTTAAATTAGAGTCAAACATCACGATCCTGCCATGATAACATTTCACCTATCATGGCATTTAGTAACCCACCTAAAATAAAGCCTCCTCCCCAAAATCCCTCATGAGAAGTCACTATTTAAAAGTTCCTTTCAGTCAAACCAAATTACTTTGCTCTTATGGAAACGCTCTGAACATTACTCAATTTATTGGCTCATATTTCAAAACATATTTGAAGAACTTTCAGGCTACAAGCCTACAAAATTTAGAAATAGCATGGTAAGAAGTTGTCAAAGACACCACAGGAAGCAGAGTCACTGCATAGTAACAAGCACAAAGCACTAACTAAATAATACTAGGCAACAGTCTAAAGACTTCCCTGTTTCTTCTTATTCTTTTTTTTTTTTTTTTTGAGAGGTTTTTGCTTTAGGGCGCATGCGCTCACCAGAAAGTCACAGAGAAAAAGAGAGATAGAAGGCAAGAAATCACCCCTGGGGGGATGGCCTCATCACAATCCCTTCTCCTCCATTCTCATCTCAGGATCTTGGGCATGCACGCACATGCACCCGGCATGAGTTTAAGCCACCAGGTCGAGGACTTGAACCGCGGTCGGCTCCGTGGGAGTCCAGAGACATAGCCATTATGGCAACTGCTGGTCCCAAGACTTGCCCATTTCTTTAACCCTCACAACACCTCTAAGTAGTATGAACTACTACTCTCATTTCACAGATAAGGAAACTGAGATAGGCATAGTTTGTTCAACCTCACACAATAGAAAGCAGTAAATATAGGCTTCAAATGAGGAAATCTAGCTGCAGAACCCAAAAAACTAAGAACATATAAGGAAATATTCTAAATGAAAAAGCTTATTAAGTATTTTTTATTGTCAGAAGGTACATAAATTTGCCGGAACAAGACAGAAAGAGGGAAAGGGTGAAAGCACCTCCCAATGGTGTGTAGTCATGCTATAATCTTTTCTCCACTTCATCCTGTTGGGATTTGGGTCATACACAGTGCTTTTTTAATTTAAACTATGCATCACGCGGCCCCCTGAACACTGAGACCTTGCACCAGCAAAAAAGCTTAATATACTGGGTCATCAGGAAAATCATGATGCATTTTTCCATAGAAAAACACATTATGACTTTGTAGACGACCTAATATTGAAGGTCTATAAATGCAATCCCAACTATTCCAGTAGGGATTTTTTATTTGAAAGTGAAGGTACAAAACTGATTCCAGTTTATCTAGAAGAGTAAAAGCTTAAATGTGTATATGTGTACACACATACGTATGTGTGTGTGTGTATATGTATATATGTATACATATACACACACACACACACACACACACACATTTTTTTAAAGAGAGATTTTTGCTATAGTACGTGTACACTCACCGGAAAGACAGAAACAAAGTGAGAAAGTACAAGGTGCCCTCTCTCACATTAAAAAAAAAATGATATTTATATATAGTACAAAATCACAAAAAGTATCTTTAACCATGGATAAAAATACAAAATAGTATCTTACAGTAAAGAATCTAGGCCAATGTACTCATGGCCTAGAACTTAATATCTAATGAAAGTGATATTTCAAACTACTGAGAAAAATATAATGTTCCGTAATTGGCACTAGGAAAGTGAATACCACATGGAAATTATAAACTTAAATCCCTACTTCATGCCACACACACACACTCCACAAAAACAAAAACAACTTAATAAATTGATGTATTGGGACCAACAAGTGGCATAATGGTTAAGGTACTGGATTCTCACATGGTTGACCACAGTCTGAGTCCTAGACCCAGTGGCCTGAACTCACTCTGGTCACATGTGTGTGTGCCCAAAATTCCAGAGGAGAATAGAGAAGGGACTGTGGCATAGCCATCCTCCCAGGGGGTGATTTCTCACTTCCTGTCTCTCCAGAGAGTGCAAAATGATAAAACATATAAACAAAAAGACCTACAGAATCTTTTAGTAATTTCAAAATGTAACAAATCTTTCTAGTCTTTCTACAGTGAGACAAATCAGAAAGCATAAAGAAAAAACCTATAGAAAATGATGCCATGAAGCGTAAAACTCCTTTATAAATACCTACAAAAATGAAGGGAGAAAAATATGAGGAATATATAAAGAACTAATATACCTTATATATCAAAGTTTAAGTCAGTAAGAGATCTAAGAGAAAAGAATTATTTCTTAAAGCCAGTGCTTTATTCATCTGGAATTGAATTTACATAAAAATCAAGAAAAAAAAAAAGTACCTAACAACTTAAGACCAGCATAAGGAAAAAAATTAAAATACATTACTTATCTAATCCAATAACCCAATAATAATCATTAAAAAGTGGCCAGCAGGCTGCATGGTGGTTAAGGTGCTGGACCCCCATATGGCTGACTGTGCTTTCAGTCCCAGACCTGGCAGCTTGCTATCTGAACTTTCCCTCTTGCTCCCTCCCTCTGGTCAAATTAAAACATAAGGGACCAGCAGATGGCATAATGGTTACATCACTGGACTCCCATGTGGCCGACCACAGTTCCAGTTCCAGACCTGGAAGCTTGAACTCACACCGTGTGTGTGTATCTGTGTGTGCGCGTGCGCGTGCATTCCCAAAATCCCAAGAAGAGAATGGAGAAGGAACTGTGGCATAGCCATCCACCCGGGGGGTAATTTCTCACTTTATGTCTCTGGTGGGCACATGTCTTATAGCAAATATCTTTCATAAATAAATAAATAAATAAATTTTAAAGATTACATAAATATTTTTAAAAAGTCATTAAAAACTAATCATTATCCTAAATAATAACTTAAATTTTTTAGCTAAGATAACAGATTAACATACTTGATGGAAAGCAAGGATCATCGGGGTAAGTTTCTCTATCATACAAGAAAGGATGATAGCGGATAATTCCTTCCACTACACCGTCTCCTTCAACATGAGCCTTGAACTCAAAACTATCAGCTGCTGTGTTTATATACAATGTCTGCATGTCATCTTGTATTTCCCTTAGGTTGACAATCTTGGGTGCCTTTCCTTTTTCAAACATAGAAATCTAAAACAAAAATAAAACAAAAATAAAGTAAGCTCTGTGGTGACTTTACTTTTTTCCTAAGCTATGACCCAAGAACAGAATATGCAAAAACTACTTTTATTTATACAAGTAATCAACTAGCATAAATATGCATATTTATTTATATATCAGTTAAACAGCTTTAAGTAGCATCTCAACAAGGAATATATTAAAAAACAGAAAGTTAGAAAGAAACAGCAAATCAGAGCCAAAGGACAGAAAAGTAATAAACACATTTAATTAAAGATTTTTTGTGGAAGTAGGACAATTTTGTACATCAAATTATTTATAAACTGTGGGGAAAGATACTGAAAATCCAACACTCGGAAGTTTTCTACTTCTAAATCTTGTGACCATTATAAGACTTCTATGAACAAAAGAAAAGTTGTTATATCCCTTTTTTCTCTTCTTTTCAAGGCATGTTTAGAAACAATTCATATTGCTATAGAAGAGAGAAGACAAAGAGAAGCAAAGCACTAGAGTAAATAGAGGTTCAAGAAAAATACAGCTAGGGATAAACTTTTACCAGAATATCAAGTAAAGGAAGTGCTTTTGGTAAAAGGAGAGAGAAGGTTTCTAATTCTTGATTGTTCTTTCTTATACAGAGTTACTCGAAACTGAAAGAGGTATCAAACCATTTTTAATGTTTTAAGATAGAATTTTATCTTACCTCAATATCAATATTATTGATAGGTCCAGCTTCTTTCGATGTATGATTTTCATTTCCTTTGGGGCCATGAATGTAGTAATGATAAATATGTCTAAAAGACAGAAGAACAGCTTTATATTTTCAATTCACATAAAATTAGAGTTCATATAATCTTCTACCAAAAAAAAATCTCATAGGTATCATTCAACAGTAGTGACAAGATGCTAATCCCTATATTAAGCATTTTTAAAATACAGTTGCCTATTGAATAAAAACAACTCTAAGATCCAAGTATTAATAAACCTCATTTTACAGCTATAGAAACTGGGAGGCAAGAACTGTATATAACTTATCTAAGGTCACAAAACTAGAGTGAAGGAGAGGTGGGCTTCAGTTCAGGCCTTTCCATTTTCAAAGCCCATAGATTTTACACAACTAAGTAGTTTATCAAATAAATAAAAACCAGAAGGTAAGAGCCTACAGCTCTTCTTGCCAAGGATGTTTTAGAAAGGTCTATATCATCATGGAGTAGACTGCATAAATATTTTTAAATAAGTTTCTCAATATGAGAGTATCATTCTGGCACTTGGACCTTTCCTCTTAGCACTGAGACAATCTTACCCCAATATTCCAAAAACAAACAAAACTAGTAAATATGAACCAAGTATGACTTACGCTAATTGCCGTGTCCACAGATGAAAATAATTTTTCAGGTACTGAATGTGTTCTGGTTGTACCCCTGTGATAACCACAGCAGTAAAGCTATCTTTTTCCTTCTCCTCTGTGATAAGATGATGTAGAAATCTCTCATCATCATTTGTAATATGAACTGAATCAGACGGCTACAAAATGAATACAAACATGGAAGATTAAATCATTTAAATCACAATTATGCAAATAACTATTACATCAAATTGTAACATGACTTACTTGGAGAGCTTGAGAGACAAGCTTCTGAACAACTTTTGGAGAAATCTAGCCCTACACCACCTGAGTGTGTACCGCTGTAAGGAAGGGGAACTTTCACACAGACCGCTAAGCTGGTACACATAAAGAACACCTTATCTCAGAATGCCAAACCAATTTTAAAATCATAAAGGAAAAGGTAAACCCAATACTGAGTTTAAAATGCCTAAAAAAATTAAGGAGACGTACCCTGGAGTGGACTGGTCCTCACTTGAGAAACCTACCACTATATTTGGTCAGGACTGACACCTTGCACTCCATGTTCAGGAAAACTAGGTAGCCCGGGGCTCTAGCTGGCCTAGCCCAAACACTGTGTTTAAAAAGGAGTAAAATGATCCTGGGCACAACTCAGAGAAAATCTAAATTTTGTAATAAGGAGATTGGTGGGAATTGGGAGGGTATTTCAAGATACAAATTACAAACTTCTAAGTTTGTAATATGGTCTCTGTATTAACATACCAAAATATATAATTTGTTAAATAGATGAAAAAAATTTAGAGAGAAAAAAGTGGAATGACCAAAAGTAAAAGCAAAGTCCTGGACAGAGGGAATATTAACTTATAGTGTAAATAAAAGTTCCTAACAAACATAAAACAAAAACAAACAAAAAAATACCTCAGACCAGTGATAATGAAAGAAAAGGTACTATTTTCACGTATTGAATGTTTAGCATTTGGTTGCCCTCTCCCCTTCTCATTGTTTTTAAAAAATAGAAAAATGGGGGAACCAGTAGTTAGCTTAATGGCTATGTCGCTGGACTCCCATGTAGTCGACCGCAGTTCGTGCCCAGGACCCGGTGGCTTAAAACTCATGCCGGGCACCGTGTGTGTGTGTGTGTGTGTGTGTGTGTGTGTGCGCCCAAGATCCCGAGAGAAGAATGGAGAAGGGATTGCGGCGTGAACATCCCCTCTGGGGGGTGATTTCTCGCTTTCTGTCTCTATGTCTCTCTCTGTCTGGCGAGTGCATGCGCCCTATAGCGAAAACCTTTCCAAAAAAATAAAAAATAAAAAATAGAAAAATGAAGGGCTAGCAGATGGTGTAGCAGCTATATCGCTTGACTCCCACATGGTGGACAGTGTTTTGAGTTCCAGGCCCAGAGGCTTGAAAAGCATGCTGGGTGCATGTGCATACACGCCCAAGATCCCGGGAAAAGGGACTGTGGTGTGGCCATTACCCCAGTGGAGGGTGATTTCTTACTTTCCCTCTCATTGTCTCTCTTTCTCTCTCTCTGGCAACCGCACACACCCTATGGCAAAAACCTCTTATAAAAAAAAACAGGAAAATGAGCAGAAGAGACATTTTTATAGACAGTTGTTGGAAATGTTTCTGATTTGATATTCAAATATTCCAAAATGCAATTTTATAATAAATGCCATCGACTTTTAAGTTAATTATCATAGGTATTAAAATTCTAACAATCTACACTAAGGGGAAAACCTGTAAATTAGGAAAAACGTCACACAAAATTATTCATGGTAATGTCTTTGTAATTATAGCAGAACCCTTTAAAAACACGCTAACTACTTGACAGAATAAATAACATTCATTAAAGAAATATTATAGAGCTATTAAAAATGTGTATTAAGGGAACCAGCAGTTAGTGTAATGGCTACGTCGCTGGAAATCCACATAGTTGACCGCGGTTCACGTCCCGGACCCGGTGGCTGAAAACTCACGCCGGGTGTGTGTGCGTGCGTGCCCAAGATCCTGAGAGGAGAATGGAGGAGAAGGGACTGCGGTGTGACCATCCTCCTGGGGGGTGATTTCTCGCTTTCTGTCTCTATGACTGGGGAACAAATGCGCCCTATAGCAAAAAAAACTTCTCAAAAAAAAAAAAAAAAAAAAAAAGAATGTGTATTAAGATAGTTTATAAAGTGGAAAAATAATCAAAATGTTAATTTAAGAAATATGGGATCGGTGGACCAGCAATTAGCGTAATGGCTGTCATTGGATTCCCATGTAGTCCACCATGGTTCGCGTCCCGGACCTGGTAGCTTGAAACTCACGCCAAGCACATGTGCGTGCGTGCCTAAGATCCCAAGAGGAGAACAGAGGAGAAGGGATTGCGGCATGGCCATCTCCCCTAGGGGGTGATTTCTCACTTTCTGTCTCTCTGTCTGGCAAGTGCATGCGCCCTATAGAAAAAAACTCTCCAAAAAAAAGAAAGAAATATGGGATTGGAAACAGCAGATGGTGATGCGGTGATGCTGTTGCACCCAGGTAGTCAACCACAATTAGAGTCCCAGACCTAGAGTGCGCATCCAAAAATCCCAAAAGAATAGAGAAGGGATTGCAGCATGGCCATCCCCCCTAAGGAGTGATTTCTCATTTTCTCTCTCTCTTTTTCTCTGGCAAGCTCACGTGCCCAATAGCAAAAAAAAAAAAAAAATCTCTTTAAAAAAAAAGAAAGAAAAATATTGGATTAAACTGTAAGCATACGTGTGTGTGTCTGTGTGTGTATATATATATATTTTTTTTTTTTTTGAGGTTTTCGCTATAAGGCGCGTGCGCTCACCAGACAGACAGAGAGACATAGAGACAGAAAGCGAGAAATCACCCCCCAGGGGGGATGGTCACGCCACAATCCATTCTCCTCTCGGGATCTTGGGCATGCACGCACACACACCCAGCATGAGTTTTAAGCCACTGGGTCTGGGACGCAAACCGCGGTCGACTACGTGGGAGTCCAGTGACATAGCTATTATGCTAACTGCTGGTTCCCATACTGTAAGTATATATTATTAAAACCTGAAAATTTACCAAAGTGTTATTAGTATTTCTCTGGCGCTCAGGAGTACTTTTGCTTTCCTATAAAATTTTCTACAATTTCTTTCAAAACCAAAATTTTTTTTAAAAGCTCAAAACTGCTTAAAAATAATTTTAAGACATAATATTATAAAATATCTCAAAGGGAAAAAAGTTAAAGGAGTGCACAATAAATGCCATCTACTCACCACCAAGATTCAAATTCATTAACATCTTATCATATTAAATTGAAATTTTGAATGCAAACTTGTAACAGAAATCTTTCATTTATTTTTCTAGTGATCTGAGTTCCTAAAAGTCCATTATCCTATCACTGTTTTCCTACTCTATTTCCAATGATTATATGTAAGAAAGATTTTAAAACCCAAATTCAGACCAAATGAAAACTTTACAACCTTACCAGCAATTTAAGAAAGCTTACTAGCCTTTATGAGACCACTTGTTGTATGAAGACTTTCAGCCCATGACAGCATAAAATGATCATTTTTGCTATTCACTTGACGGAAGAAAAACAATGAACTTTTTTTGATTTTTTGCTATAGGTGCGTGCGCTCGCCAGACAGATGGAGAGAGACAGACAGAAAGCGAGAAATCACTGCCCAGTGGGGATGGCCACACCGCAATCCCTTCTCCTCCGTTCTCCTCTCGGGATCTTGGGCATGCCTGCACACATGCCCAGCGTGAGTTTAAGCCACCAGGTCCGGGACTTGAATCACGGTCAACTACATGGGAGTCCAGTGACATAGCCATTACACTAACTGCTGGTCCCAAACAATGAACTTTTCGAAAACTTCATACCGTCAAGTTTTTAAAAAAACATTTGCCCCTTAGAAATTAGCAAAGAAGTTCTATCCTATTATCTGCCCAAAGGAGTATATTTACAATTATGAAATAAAATGTACTGTACCTTTCTGTTTCTAATATATCCACTATATATTGCCTCTTTATTTTTCTCCTTCTTCTCAAAATCTTCTTTAGAAAGCATGAGCTCATGAACATCTTGGGAATCTGCAGGTTTGCTTATCATCTGTTAAATATTAAGAGAGTATTTTTAAAATGCCTAAAAGTTTAAACTAGGTAATATTATTTAGACAGAGTCAATTTTCAAAATATTTGTATTAACTTTTTTTTCCCTAGAAATCTTTACTTACTCTGGCTGATTGTCCAACAAAGAAAACAGCCTGCTTGCCCCCAACACCAAAATAGGAAATATCACTATTTAGACTGCGTGGCACTGGTAGTGGACGAACATATCCTGAATGATCACTAAAAGAAAACATTACATTAATGCAGTGATTTTAAACAAGCTATTTAAGTGCCAAATTTAAAGAAAATACAGCTTTTTATAAAAAGTTAATATATTGATTCCCAAGTCATTTAACACCCCTAATTGAAAGGGGGGAAAATTAGAGCTAAAAGTGAAGACATCATATATTCCAATGGTTCTTTTATTTCTAGAAAGACTACTACAGGGCACATGCACTTGCTGGAGAGAGACAGAAAGCAAGAAATCACCCCCTAGGGAGATGGCTACGCCACAATCCCTTCTCCTCCATTCTCGTCTCATGACACACACACCCAGTATGAGTTTGAAGCCACCAGGTCTAGGACTCAAACCGCGTCGGCCAATGGGAATCCAGCGACATAACCATTACGCCATTTGCTGGTTCCAGTCCAGTGGTTCTTAAGTACAGTCCCCAGATGAACTACATTATTTTACCTCAACACTTTAAGAAATGTCAATCCTGTTAAGTCAAAAAATCTCTCAGTAAATAAGACTAAATCAATATCTATATATATCCTTACACCTCTAGAACCTTTTGTTCACAATTCTTTGCTACTTTAAAACTTGTTAAAATATTGTCTGAAGAGTAATGGGGATTAATGCAAAGGAGATTCTCATTTTCATGTACCATGGCAAATGAAGAGCTCTGAGGGAACTTCCCACCGCACCATAATGGCACCCTAGAAAGGAGGGATCACAGGCCTTTCAAAATATAGACAAGGTCATAAGGGACATCATTTCCAATGTCAGATATAAACAGAACAGGGGGTGAGGCTAGAACCGCTGTTAACACAATGAAAAGGTTAGAGAGCAGATTTGACATACCTAGTGAGAATTAGAGGACAAGCAAGAATTAGAGGACAAGAAGATACTTTCAAGGATGTTACCCCTCAGAAACAAAGAAAGAAAAAAAACTTGAAAATATCAAAGTGGGATTAATATATATGAATGACCAAAGAAAAATATCTCACACAGTTCAAATGAAGTTCCACAAAGAGAAGAGAAAGAGAATGAATAGGGGCCAGCCAGTGGCATGGTGCTTAAGGCAATGGATTCCCACATGGCCAACCACGGTTCAATTCCCAGACCTAGCCGTTTGCTTCCTCAATTTCTCTCTTTGGTGAGCACACATGCCCGATAGCAAATTTTAAAATAATAACAAATAATAATAATAATAAACTATTCTTTATAAAAACACAAAAGCAAAGGTCAGGACAGCATAAGTGGAAATATACTGTTGTGATATACTTATATGTACAGTGTATAGTATAACTTAATATACACTGTGATAAATTAAAGATGTATACTATGGGTCCTAGAGTTACCAGTGAAAAAAGTTATAGTTATTAAGCCGAGAGAGGAGATAAGACAGATTTATGCACATGCAAAATACCCAATCTGAAATAAGTTTGGGGGAGGGGAGGGAACAAAAAATCAGAAAAATTCCCAAAAAATGAAGTTGGTTACGTTTAATCCAAACATATCAATAATCATATTAAAAGCAATTAGAGTCTCTCTCATAGCCTCACTTCCAAAATGATGAAAAGAAGGAACAATGGCCGGTGCCAAAAAGGGCTGCACGAACTGAGCCCAATTAGTGTCCAAGGACAAGGCTATGAAGAAGTCCATCATTCGAAACATAATAAAGGCCATAGCCAGGGACATTTCTGAAGCAAGTGTCTTCAATGCCTATGTGCTCCCCAAGCCGTATGTGAATCTACATTACCGTGTGAGTTGTGCCATTCATAGCAAGGTAGTAAGGAACCGAACTTGAGATGCTTGGAAGGACTCAACCCCCCACCCAGATTTAGACCTGTGGGTGCTGCCCCTCATCCTCCACCAAAGCCCACTGTAAGGAGCTGAGTCTTTAAGGACTAAAGAACTGCACTCTAAGAAAAAATAAAATGCAAATTATACATTAAAAAAAAAAGGCTATTAGGCAGAGGCCAACATGCGGTAAGGTGGTTGGGGTACTGGGCTCCCACATGGCCGATCACAGCTCAAATCCCAGACCTGGTGGCTAGCTTTCTCACTTTCCCTATCTCTCTCTCTCTGGAAAGCACACATGTCCTATAGAAAATTTTAAAAATAAGAGTAATTAATAGAATTAAAGAATTCTTAAAAATAAAAGCAATTGGAGCAAACACCCTAATTAAAAGGCAGAAACAGAAATATTAAGACATAACTACCTATTGCCTAAAAATATCTTTAAATATGAAGACAATAGGTTAAAAGGTTGGTAAAAGATCCATCACTTTAACACAAATGAAAAGAAAAGAGCTGGCCCCATAGTCCAGTGGTCGAGGATCAGAGCCCACACGGCCAACCACAATTTGAATCCTGACCTCAGTGCCTTGAGAAACACACCAGGCACAATGCATGCAAACACAGTACATGCAGTGTGACCAGACCCTGTAGGTGCTCGTCCATCTCATCTCTTTCCTGTCCCATGCATGCATACATGCCCTAACGTGAATAAAGAAGTTACATTAAATATGGTACAACTATGCTAAATAAAATTGGCAAAATGGTTTAAAAAACAACCCGACTATATATCAACTACAAAAACCTCATTTCAGGTCCAGTCACAGTAACACATATTGGAGTCTGTTGCTCAGTGCCACATAAGAAGTCTGGGTTTAAGGCAGGGACCAACAGATTGTGTAATGGTTACGTCAAATAGACCGTGATTCAAGTCCCAAACGTGGCAGCTTAAAACTCATGCTCGCATGTGTGTGTGTGTGTGTGTGCGCGCGCACGCGCCCAAAATCCCAAGGGGAAAACGGAAGGGAAGTGAGTGTGGAATGGCCATCCCCTCTAGGGGGTAATTTTTTGCTTACTCTTTGTGTCTTGGATTCTTCAGCAAGCACACATGCCCTACAGCCAAAAATCTCTCTTTCTCTCAGGACTAGAAATTAGCGTAATGGCTGTCGCTGAACTCTCATGTAGCTGACCGCGGTTCGAGTCCCGGACCTGGTGGCTTAAACTCACGCTGGGCGCATGTGCATGCGTGCCCAAGATCCCAAGAAGAGAATGGAGGAGAAGGGATTATGGTGTGGTCATTCCCCCTGGGGGGTGATTTCTCACTTTCTATCTGTCTGTCTCTCTGTCTTTCTGGTGAGTGCATGTGCCCTATAGCAAAAACCTCCCCCCCGCCCCCCCAAAAAAAGGTGCCTGGGTGTGACTCCCAGCTCACAATAAAAAGCTGCATGCATTGGCACAAATCTTGAACCCAGCTACTTAAGAGGCTGAAGCAGAGAGGAGATTGGAGGAGAATGGAGTGTAGCATGATCATACCCCCAAAGGGTGATTTCTCACTTTGTCTCTCTGGCAAGTGCACATGCCCTATAGCAAAAATCCCTCTTTAAAAAAAAAAAAGAAAAGAATTCTATGGCAAAACTTCTAAGACACAGGCTGAAAATACCCTCTTATATTTTCTTTAAAATACTTGTGGGAAAATATACAAAAGTTGAGGGAGAGGGAAGTTCACTGACAAAATACAGCACATATCTACTTAAATGAATAAAAAACTAAATTATCTTCACTGAATAGGAGTAGACACTTATAATCATCAGGCACTATGTCTCCTTTTTCAACCCAAATGATCTATGCAAACCTAACATGGGCAACAACCTATTATAGCACATAAAGCTGAGAATACAGATTTCAAGTAGGTCTCAGACTTGCGTTAATGAGTCTAGAAAAATTCCTATATCCACACTCAATGGCTATATAAATAAATATATATCTTTATGAAGATAAATAAAAGTAGGAAAATAATGTAGATTTTTTCTTTTTACTTGCTACAGGGCACATGTGCTCACCAGAGACAGAGAGAGAAAGTGAAAAAACAAGTCACCAAGTCCAGGGCTTGATCCATGGTTGGCCATGTAGGAGTCAAATGCCTTAACCATCTACCTGCTGGCCCAATAATATAAGATTTTTTTTTTAATTGCCAGAGGATGTGAGTGCTTGCTAGAGAGAGCCAGAGACACCCAGAGAGTGAGAGAAAAAAAGAAGAGGAAGCAAGCACACCTCAATGGGACATGGTCATACCACAATACTTTTTACTCCATTTCTCCAACTCATCAAGATTTATGGCACAAATGCACACTTGTCCAGTGTGTTATTCAAGACCCCAGGACTGGGATTCAAACTGAGGTCAGCTATGTGGGATTTGGCTTTCTGTGCACAGTACTCAATTGCTATGCTACAGGGTAGGGAGCTTTTTTTTGGAGGAGGGGGGTGGTGGTGGTAAATGCTAGATGGCAAATGCACTTGCCAAAGAGAGACAAAGACAAGGAGAGGTAGAAAGCATGCCCCCCTCATGGGGCATAGTCATGCCTTCTCTATTTCTCGATCCTGCTGGTATTTGGGGCACACATGCATATGTGCCTGGCATGTTTTTTCAAGCCACCTAGACCAGGATTTAAACTGTGGTCAACTGTGTGAGATCTGGCTACCTTAAGCAATAGGCAAACAGGCCAGCCCTTTTCATTTCTTAATAATACAAGATCTTAAGAAATAATTTTGTGGGACCAGCAGTAGGTGTAAAGGCTATGTTGTGCCGGACTCCTATGTAGTCGACTGTGGTTAGAGTCCCGCACCTGATGGCTTAAACTCATGCCAGGTGCGTCTGCGTGCAAGCCCAAGATCCCAAGGGGAGAACGGAGAAGGAATCGCAGCGTGGCTATCCCCCCTGGGGGTGACTGCTCACTTTCTGTCTCTCTGTCTCTGTCTTTCTGGCGAATACACATGCCCTATAGCAAAACCTTCTCCCACCCCCAAAAAGAATTTTGCATCACAGCCAGGCATCTAGAAAATTAAGAAAGTCATCTCCTTCAGAAATAAATTTATCTCAAAGTCAAAAAGAATTTCTGAAAATGTCCCATTAGTATCTTCTTTTTAAAGTTTACTCCTTTCATGAAAGTTGAGAGAAAGAGGCAGAAAGAAAGACAAACATCCTCCACAGGGTCTCATGTCCCCAGCCTTCCCAGTCAGCCAGAACCATGGGTGCATGCACCCAGCATATACAGGTTGACCAGATAACTGAATCCACAATCTTTCACATGCATCCATCACCACTTGAGCAATGAGTTATCACTGCCACCCAGCTGGCTCTCATTTATATTCTTCATACAATAAAATAAGAAATGTTATCTTTGTGAAACAAAAGTAGTTGATTTATTTGAAGTAGAAATTTAGATACAAACAAAACGTTAAGAGATGACTAAAGTAGTAAAAAGCAATAAGAAAGCTGATCAAATCAATAAAAATAACTAAAAACAACCTACATGATTGCCAAGAAATAGGGTAGAGTGACTATTCATGTATGTTTATATCTCACTATCTCAGATATATCAAAGGGAAGAACTCACCAAAATGAAGAAAGCTCCTCCCTAACAAAACTGACAAAAAGTCATTGATCCCTATTGGAAATGCTATAATAAATCTACCAGACAGAATGGAAGTGATCAAATTAAGTATGAATAAATGTTACATATGTACTCCCTAAATACAAATATATACAAATATTAGAAAGTATATGAAAGCTCATCTTATTTTGCAGGACACTGAGGACAAAATAGTATTCTCTATAGGAAAATTATAGAAAATCCTGCTGGAGGTTCATTTCTACAAACTAAAAATGACATGAGTCATGTGGCATATCATTTTTATTTTCTCAAAAATTGTTCTCGGAGGGACCAGCAGTTAGCGTAATGGCTATGTTGCTGGACTCCCATGTAGTCGACTGGTGTTCGCATCCCGGACCCGGTGGCTTAAAACTCAACGCCGGGCTCATGTGCGTGCCCAAGATCCCGAAAGGAGAATGGAGAAGGGATTGCAGCGTGGCCATCCCCCCAGGGGATGATTTCTCGCTTTCTGTCTCTCTGTCTCTGTCTATCTAGCGCACCCACCCTATAGCAAAAAAAAAAAAAAAAAAAGACTCTGAGAGTCTTTTGATTACTGAGCAAACTGTGACCACATCCCATTGGGGGTTGCTTTCTCTTTCATTGTTCTCTCCAGAGAGCATTGCAGTAGCCAGCAATTAAAAAAAAAAAAAAAAAGAGAGAAAGACTATCTTTAATCAGACCTACCTCTGAAAGAGAGGTTCATACTAAAAGCTCCACATATTCATTAGAATTAAGCTTATACCAAGTACAGGACTCTACAAATCCTCAAGAAAGGATTAAGAAGACCCAAATCACTCACTATTAGCTGACCTTGACCTTCTTGCAGTAAGTAAAAGCTGAAGCAGGGCTGTAAATTGTGTGCCAGAATATTAAAAACTTACCCCACTATGCACACAGAGCTCCTCAGAAAGTGTAGTGAGTTTTAATAGTTCAATGCATGTAAGAAAATGTTCAAACATTAGCTGACCACTAAGCTAACTGAGCAGAGATTTGAAGGGCAACACAAGATAAGGGATATAGACTTTATAGAATGAATTATTTCAGGGAAGCCACTACATAAACAACGATAAACAGAAACAAGCCTTGTGTAGGAGAAGGGATCAGATTTCCAGGGATGCTACATTACATTATTTAAAATATCCAGTTCTCAACACAATTCGGGCAATAAAGAGAGGTAGTGAAAGTATGATCCACACAGTAGAAGCAGAGCAGTTAGCAGAAACTGTCCCAGAGGAAGGCCAGGCACTGGACTTACTAGATAAATTTTTAAATAAATTATTTTATTATTTTTATCTTTTAAATTTGCTATAGTGTGGGAACCAGCAGTTAGCGTAATGGCTATGTCGCTGGACTCCCACGTAGTCTGACCGCGGTTCGTGTCCCGGACCCGGTGGCTTAAAACTCACGCCGGGCGCGTGTGCGTGCGTGCCCAAGATCCCGAGAGGAGAATGGAGGAGAAGGGATTGCGGCGTGACCATCCCCCCTGGGGGGTGATTTCTCGCTTTCTGTCTCTCTGTCTCTTTCTGTCTGTCTGGCGAGCGCACGCGCCCTACAGTGAAAATCTCTCAAAAAAAAAAAAAAAAAAATTTGCTATAGTGTGTGTGCTCACCAGAGACAGAAAGAGAAAGAGAGAGAGAGAGAGAAGGCATCCCTGGGAGCAGGAGGATTGTCATCCCATAATCCTTTCTGCTCCATTCTCTCTCAGGATTTTGGTCACGCATGTGAGCACGCATGCCTGGTTTGTTTTTCAAGCTGCTGGACCTGGGACTAAATCGTACAGTCAGTTACATGGGATCTAGCTACCTTAACCGCCATGCCACTGGATGGTCTTACATCAGCTATTTTAAATATATTCAAAAAACTAACAGAAACCTAAGGAGGTAAAGTATGAGACCAGTATTTGAGCAAATAGAGAATGTTGACAGAGATGGAAAAAATTTTTTTGGAAAGGTTTTTGCTATAAGGCATGTGCGCTCACCAGAAAGAGAGAAAGAGACAGAAAACGAGAAACACCCCTGGGGGGATGGCCATGCTGCAATCTCTTCTCCATTCTCCTCTCAAGACCTTGGGCATGCATGCACAAGCGCCCAGTGTGAGTTTAAGCCACTGGGTCCGGGACTCAAACCGTGGTCAACTACAACTACTAGCAATATAGCCATTATGCCAACTGCTGGTCCCAAGATGGAAATTATTAAAAAAGGCAAATACAAATTCTCCATTTGGAAAGAACAACTGATTAAGTGACATGTGAAATTCTCTAAAGAGGCACATGAGTTACCTCGAGAATCTGTGAACCCAAAAGCAGATTGATAAAATTATTCAGTCTGAGGAACAAAAGGAAAAAATAATAATAAAAAAATAATTAATAGAGTCTCAGAGATCAGTAAGACTCAATTAACTGTACCAGTAAACGGATAATGGAGTAGGAAGAGAGAACAGAAACAATAATATTTGGAGAAAAAATAGTCAAAAACATCCCAAATTTAATGAAAAATATTTTTCTATGTATCCAAGAAGCTCACCTAACTTAAGTAGGATGGCCTCAAAAACATCTACAACTAAACACATCAGAGTCATAAACTATCAGTCACAGAGAGAAAGGGAAAAGGAATTTGTTACATAGAAGAGATCCACAAGAAAAGATCCTTGGTGAAATTAATAGCTGGGGGACAGCAGGTAGAGCAGTGGTTAAGGTGCTGAACTCCCAAATGGCTGACCTCAGTTTAAGTCCTAGACCTGGTGGCTTGTTTTCTTGCTTTCCCTTTCTCTATCACTCTCTAGTCAAAACATAATAATAATAACAAATGAAATCAAATTAATAATTCTTTTAAAAAAGATTAATAGCTGTTTTCTCATCAGAAACTTTGGAGCAAGAAGGCAGTGGACTAACAAAAGCTTGAAATAAAAAGATGGTAAACCGAGAGTTTTTTATTCAGCACAAGCAATCTTCAAAATAATGGAAAAATTAAGATAAACAAAAAATATGTAATGTGTTGTGTGCAGATCTGCCTTACAGAAGCTACAGGAGCTACTAAGGAGGGACCTTTAGGTTGAAAAGAAAGCAGAAAGTAACTCAAATACATATGAAGAAATAAAGTATAAAGTAAGGAAGAGATAACTTCACAGATCATAGAAAAGATACTATAAATGTATGTTTATCCTCCAGAGGGCATGTGTGCTCGTCAGAGAGAGACAGACAGAAACAGTGAGAGAGATGCAAAAAGGACCCCCTAATGTAGTATAATCATGCTATAATCCTTTCTCCTCTATTTCTCTATCCTGTCAGGGTTTGGGGCACACATGCACATGTGTCCAGCGTGTTTATCAAGCTGCTGGGGTCAGGATTCAAACTGTGTGGTCAGCCATGTGGGATCTGGGTCCTTAAACCACCAGGTCATGGGGCTGAACTACAAATCTATTTTTTGTTTTTTAACTCTTTTTCACTCCTATCTGATTTAAAAGATAACTATAGACAGTCCCCAGAGCTAGGGTAGGGTGGTAGAGACTGCCTCCTCACCTCTAGCTGGCATGAGTTCTAGATCAGCCTCTCATACCTCAGATTTTGTTTGTAGTAACTACTACAAGAACCCCTCTCCGGGACCAGCAGTTAGCATAATGGCTATGTCGCTGGACTCCCATGTAGTCGACCGCGGTTCGTGTCCCAGACCTGGTGACTTAAAACTCACGCCGGGCACGTGTGCGTGCATGCCCAAGATCTTGAGAGGAGAATGGAGGAGAAAGGATTGTGGCATGGCCATCCCCCCTGGTGGGTGATTTCTTGCTGTCTTTTTCTCTGTCTCTCTGTCTCTGTCTGTCTGGCAAGCGCACGTACCCTATAGCAAACACCTCTTAAAAAAAAAAAAACCCTCTCCCCCAAAATTAAAAATATAATAATTGCATAAAATAGTAAGTATAAATGTCTGTCAGTGAAATTATAATGTATATAGATGTCATTAATATGAAAAAATAGCATGTAAGAGAAGAGAAACAAAACTATGCAGTAGTCAAGTTGTGTACTATAGACATTAAATTGGCCTTCAAATTTAAATTGTTATAAATTAAGATGCTGACTGTGATCCCTAAACAAAACAAAATATGTAAACAACTATTCTTTTTTTAAAAGAATTATTTTATTTAACTTTATTTATTATTATTATTATTATTTTCCAGTTTGATCAGCGAGAGAGAGAGGAAGTAAGAAAGCAAACCACCAGGTCCGAGACTTGAACCGTGGTCGGCCATGTGGGAGTCCAGTGCCTTTAATCACCATGCCACTTGCTGGCCCCGACAACCATTCTTTTAATAATTATTTTTATTTAACTTTATTATTTACTTATTTTTTAAATTTGACAGGGGTTGGGGGGAGAAAAAGCCAGCCACCAGGACAAGAACTCAAACCTCAGTTTACCATGTGGCAGCACCCTTACCCACCACGCCACCTGCCAGCTCCAATAAACAACTATTAGAAGTACACTAATGATGGGTCCAGCAGGTGGAATAGTGGTTAACAAGCTGGACTCCCACATGGTCAACCACATTTTGAGTCCTGGACCTGGCAGCTTGAAATTATGCTGGGTATGTGTGCATAAATGCCCAAGATCCTGAGAGGAGAATGGAAGAGAAGGTAATTGCAGCGTGGCCATCTCCTTCCACCCCTTCCCCGGTGTGGAGAGGTGATTTCTCGTTTTCTGTCTGTCTCTCCTGCAAGCACATGCCCTATTGGCAATATTCTCTCAAGAAAAAATAAAAGTATGCTAGTGGTAGCCAGAATAGAGAATAACAGGAAATCACAACTGGGTACAAGCTTTCTTTGGGAGTGACAAAAGTATTCTGGAATTAGTGGTGATGGTTGTACAACATTGTGACTATACTCAAAACTACTGATAGGTACATTTTAATATGGCAAATTTTATGACATACGCATTTTATCCCCATCAAAAATAAGTAAATTCAATGATGATATACTTAAGATAAACATGAACATTTCACTGTCTATAAATTTTGCCTCAAGAGAAAAAAAATAGGAACCAGCAGACAGTGTAATGGTGATCCTGCTGGACTACCACGTAGTCAACTATGGTTCAAGTCCCAGACCCAACATCTTAAAACTAACAGTGGGTGTGTGAGAATATATGCCCAAAATTCCAAGAGGAGGATAGAGAAGAGACTTCAGCATGGCCATCCCTCCAGGGGATGATTCTCACTCTGTATTCCTGTCTGTTTCTCTGGTAAGTGTACACGCCCTATGGCAAAAATCTCTTTAAATAAATAAATACTAAACTCTAGATGATAACACTGTTCTTTTCGGTATTAAAACTATACTAACAGCTGCAACTGATAGTGAACTGCATTAAAAATAAAATGAACTGATGGCTCAAGGCATAGACAGGTAGTTATTATCAACAGTTGAACCTAGTGTGGGTATATGAGTATTCAATGTAGAATTTCAACTTGTTCATATGTTTGAAAATGTTCAAAGTAAAATGCTAAGGAAAATATGCTGAAGAGACATTCAGGCTGTGGATCATTCTATAAGAAAATTAACCTGGGACTAGCAGGTGGTATAATAGTTAAGGGGCTGGACTCCCACATGGGTGGAATTGTGTTGTGCTAACATCTAGAGAAAAATCAGAGTTAATGTCCCATGGATTCAGTTAAGATTTAATTTTAGTAAACATCTTTCTATTCTTCCAGTTGATCTGACTGATACTTTTCTGACCCTTTTGCCTAATCTAGCACTTGTTTCCCTTTCCTTTCTACCTGATTTTCCTTTGTATATTAAATCCTATTCTAAGGCAATAAAGAACAGTGGTCTTTGCCTTCTGTCGGGCTATTTTATAAATTCTTTAAGTGGCATATATTCATGAAAATAGTGAAAAAGAATAGTTGTAAAAAAGTCCAAGGTAAAAATGAGAATTATCTGTTGATGATTATGTGTATGCTAGCATCTTTAACTGGACTAATATACAGAGTATTCATGCTGGGAAAATTCATTTTGCAGACTGTAATCATATACTGTGTGATTAAATGCATAAAGAAAATAAAATAGGGGACAGCAGGTGGCATGATAGTTAAGGTGTGGTTAGAATCATAGACCTGGCAGCTGGCTTTCTCACTTTCTCGATCTCTTTCTGTCTCTCCCTGGTGAGGGCACGTGCCCTGTAGCAAATTAAATAATAATTATAATAATGATAAATAAAATCAAATACATAATTCTTTAAAAATAAAATTTTAAAAGGAATGAGAATAACTAAAATAACTGTTTACTAACAACAAGCTCTATCCTAAGGATTTTATATGTACCATCTCAGTCTTCACAAACCTTATGGAGTATTATCCCCATTTTAAAGGTATGTAAACTGTACAGAGAATTAAAGCACCTTGATCAATTAGTAAATGGATATACTAGCTTTTAAACCAAGCCAAGGATTGAAACCTGAGTCCTGGTTTTTATACTGCTTTTCAAAATGGCACTATAGTCTTTATTAATTTGACAAAAATTCTGAGGGTGTTGAAATTTCAGAAGAGGAAAGGCAAATTAAGTATATTAATTTTAACATATTGTTGACATTAAGCCTTAAATGTGGTTGACACTTCTTTACACAACAAAGAGTAAAACAGGTTATGAACAGACACTACTTAAAAAGAACACAACACCAACAGATTCTTCTAAGTATGTTATCTAAAAGACAGCATAGCTTAAAATCTTAAAAGATTCTTAAGTCTAAGCTCTTTCTTTATTAGAGCACTGATAATCTCCTAAGAATCTAAATGTTTGTATTTCTGAAAGCTTTCAGTATATTTTGTTTTCCCTATGACATTTTCATTCAGGATGTTTCCTACCACAAAACTCATGACTTGGGAACAGCAGTTAGTGTCTATGTCGCTGGACTCCCATGTAGTCGACCGTGTTTCGAGTCCCGGACCCGGTGGCTTAAACTCACACCGGGCTCGTGTGCGTTTGTGGCCAAGATCCCGAGAGAATGGAGGAGAAGGGATTGCAGCGTGGCCATCCCCCCTGGGGGGGGTGATTTCTCGCTTTCTATCTCTCTGTCTGTCTTTCTAGTGAGCGCACACGCCCTATAGCAAAAACCTCTCAAAAAACAAAAACAAAAAACTCATGACTAGATTTTTGTCCCCAATAACTATGAATATTTTGCAAAACATAGTAGCCCGAGAGGTAGGACAGGTGAGCGCCACACAAGTGGTTCTGGACATTCTGCAATTAGTATAAAGTGACTTATAAGGCCTATTAAAAAACCAGTCTACTGTTCTAGAGGCTACACAGTTTTTATCACACCTAAATTTGTAAGGATGGGAGAGCAATAGTTCCAAATTACCCAACGTATCAACATAACTCCTATATACCACCTCAGGAAATGTGAAAAGAACCATTTAGAGAAAAGGTGCGATTACGTAGTTCTATTTGTGATTATTAATCATGAAAATTCTACAATACAAAAACCTACACAAATATGCTGATAATATAAAAGCCTACAATGCTCCAATATATCATGCAAATCTAAAGGAGAGTTTTTAACCTTATTAAAATACACAGCTACCCATTTTAAAAAGTAATGTTTTCTAACCTTTCAAAGTCCCCTTGCCTCGTAAATTTTGACAACCTATACACAGCCCAGTTGTTAAGCTGTTTAGAAGTCATTCCTCTTCCATTATCTATCACTGCAACAGCAGGTTTTCCTTGTGTTTCATCAAAAAGCTATAAAACAAAATAAGTTTAAAAAGACAGAAAAAGTTAAGTCAGTATTTAAAACATAAAAGTTAAGTATGAAAAAAGTGATTTAATAGGCTCACTTACACTGTTGGTAGAAGTATAAATTAACACAACTTTCTAAAAGGCACTTCAACTATATGTATCAAAAGCCTTAGAATTATCTATGTTTTATATAACCCAGAAATCCCATCTCTCAAAATTTAACTTAAGGAAATAGTCACAAACATGTACAAAAATGCCTAAAAATATTCACCATTCTAGCATTGCTTCTAATGGCAAAATATAGGGAAAAAATCTGAATATTCAACAATAGAAAACTGACTATATAATTTACACTACAGCCAATAAACCACTCTGCAACAATTGATATTATATTGCAGAATATTCACAATATAGAAATGTTTACAAGGTATTGTTAAGGGAAACGAGAATACTGTAGAAACAAAATGTACACATACATGATATACATATGCAGAGAAAAAAGGATGTGTGAAAAAATTTTAACAATGGATGGAGACATCACATGATTTTTAGTTCATCTTTAGTTTCTAATTTTTCTTAAATGAACTTTACTATTCTTATAAAAAACTTGCTTTATAGTATTATCTTCTTACCAATTTGATCTGTATTCTTCTAATACCAATGTTACGAGAAGTAGCAGACAATGAATTGTCAATTAACTCCGCAAGAGCAAAGGCTGAAAGAGATTAAAAAAAATTATTGCTCAACTTTCCCCTCCTAAGTACTTCATATAAAAGTTCAAAGTAGAAGAAACTCTGAAGTACCTTAAAGCCATCACTTTTACTTTCCAAAGAGCTAGAATTACAAGCATTATCCTGATCCTAATGATACAATACATAATAAAGGCATCATCATCAATCACCACCAGCATAAAAAAGCTGTCATCAACCAGTACTTGTATGGGACTATACAGCATGAATCAGCCAGCCAGGATTCCTGGCTTCAAGGAGTTTATAATCTAAAGACAGACAATACAGACATAAGAAACAAACAGAAGACCATAACCATAAAATCAAATAGTAGTCTGTGGTAATTGCATCATGCACAAGTCAACAGTAAGCACATTTAGGAATACGGGGGCAAATATAAGGCAACTATAAAAGTGTCTCTGAAAAGCTAATTTGAATATAAAATTCTTGGTACAAACAGAAATGTGTTGAATGGCAGAACATCAGTTAAGCACAACTGCTACTGATTCCCTACTATACTACCACTTGACATTTATCACTGACTCAGTATTAACTAATAACTCTCCTTTCACTACTCAAACTATTTCCCGCTTTCATTCTTTGGATTATTAAAAAAAAAAAAAAAAAAAAGGAGGGGGGGACCAGCAGGTGGTGTGGTAGTTGAGGCACTGGACACTCCTACATGGCCGACCATGGTTCGAGTCCCAATCTGGTGGCTTACTTTCTTGCTTTCTCCTTTTCTCTCTCTGTCTCTCATCAAATTAAAATAAATGAATGAATAAGTAAAATTAAATAATTCTTTTTTTAAAAAAAGAAATATCTCAATGTATGTGTCTTAATTCCACAGAAGCTTAGCCAACAAAGGTTGTAAATAATCCACAGAGTAACATTAAAACTCACCCTAAACACTTAAAAGATAACTAGCCCTATTCACTAATTACAAGGAAGTTACCACAATTTATATATGTATAAAGATCTGGCTAAGGGTAATGACCATTTTAGAAAATAAAGAAAAAAAGGGCAATGCAGGAAATGGGAGAAAAAGAGATTTAATGAAGAATAAAGAAATCTAAGATGCATTTGAGTTTGATTTTTTTTGGATGCCTACAGAAGAAGACTGGATAAACAGTCATATTTCCCATAAAAGGAAATCATAGGAAAGAAATTCCATTTTATTTACAATGCCTTACCACCACATCAAATTGAATGAGTAGAGGTGCTTCCCAGGAGCTTAACAAGAAACTAAACTATTGTGGTGATAAAGATTTTTTTTTTTTTGCTTCATTGACATACATATAATATTTAAGGCTTGGATCAGTTCACTAAGAAAAAGTATAAAAAGAAAAGATCAACATGATTAGATGAAATGCCCAACACACAGCTAAGAACCAAAAGCAAAAGAAACAAAAGCACAGGATATGCTATAAAGTCACAGAAATCAAACAAGAATTTAAACACTGAGATTCTTTACTAATTCACAGAATTATGGTAGGAATGAAAACTGATAGGACCAATCTGCAAGGTTATTTTAAAATCTGTATCAGAAGTATTTAAAATGAACAATGTATCTACTGGTGTCACAATTACATAGGTATAAATTTATCTTCAAAAAAAGAACTAAAGCTTCATTCAATATTCAAATATATTTTAATAATTATTTTATTGAACTTTATTTATTTTATTTTGACCAGAGAAAGAGAGAGACAGAGAAAAAAAAAAAGAGACAAAGTAAGAAAGCAAGTTGCCAGGTCTGGGACTCGAATCATGGTTGGCCATGTGTGAGTCCAGCACTCTTAACCACCACGCCACCTGTCAGCCCCAATATTCAAGTATTTAAGCACAACTATGTGTCTGTCAGGCATTTTTCTAGGAACTGAAGGAACAAAGATTCTATTATTCTTACATATTTAACATTCTAATGGAGAAAGACAAGAAATAGAGTATATTTGTAGTAAGTAAGTATAATCTGCAGCATATCAGAAGGAGGTATGTGCTGTGAAGAAAACAAACAGCAAAGGATTCAAATAACAACTGTATTTTAAATAGAGTGGTCAAGGGAACTTTTGCTGAGGAAGTAAGACCTGAATGAGGCAAGGGAATGAATCCATGCTATCTGAAGGAAAAACATTGCAGACAGAAGGGCCCTAAGCAGAGAATACGGCTGGCACTGAAGTGAACAGTAAGGAGAAGAGTAGACCCCTAAACAACAGTAATAACACCAAAAAATTTAATAGGTAAGAGACCAGCAGTTAGCGTAATGGCTATGTCGCTGGACCCCACGTAGTCGACCACGGTTCGAGTCCTGGACCCGGTGGCTTAAACTCACGCCGGGCACGGGTGCGTGCGTGCCCAAGATCCCGAGAGGAGAATGGAAGAGAAGGGATTGAGGCGTGGCCATCCCCCCTGGGGGGTGATTTCCTGCTTTCTGTCTCTCTGTCTGTCTCTGTCTGTCTGGAGAGCGCACGCGAAAATCTCTCTCAAAAAAAAAAAAATTTAATAGGTAAGTGGGATCACACAAAGTTAAAAAGCTTCCACACAGCAAAGGAAACTATGAGACAACACAGAATGGGAGAAAAAATTGCCAGCTATACTTCAGATAAAAGAATGACAACCACAATATATATGGAACTAAGATATCACACCCAGAAAAAAATACATAAAAAAAGTAATAATCTAAATTTAAATAGGGCAACTGACCTAAATTTTAAAATGTCTATATGATCTTCCTTCTCAATGGAAGACATACAAATGGCTAAAAAGCATATGAAAAAATGTTCAACATTTCTTATAAGAGAAATTGCTAAAATGTTCAACATTTCTTATCATAAGAGAAATTGCTCATCAAAACCATAATGAGATAGCTATCACATAGCCCCAGTCAGAATTACTGTGATTAAAAAAAAAAAACACCACACACACACACACACACACACAGAAAAGACACACGCTATGAGATTGTGGAAGAAAGGGAACTCTGTGCACTGGTGGTGAGAATGTATATTAGTATAGCCACTGCGGCAAACAATACAGAGGTTCCTCAAAAACCTATAAAAATAGAACTACCATAGAACCTAGCAATCCTATTACTGGGCATAGAGAAGACAGGGATTCGCTCAGCTAGAGGTATATGTACATCTATGTTTCTTGCAACATAATTCACAATAGGTAATTCATGAAATCAACCTAAGTGCCAAACAATCAATAGATTGGGGAAATATGGTACATACATAAAGGAATACTACTCAGTCATAAAGAGTAACGGTACCCTGTCATTTAACACAAAGTAGATAAACCTATTAATAGGAAGATTAATGCTAAGTGAAGGACTAGCTGATGGCCTAATGTTGCTGGACTCCCATGTAGTCAACCATGGTTTGAGTCCCAGACCCAGGGGCTTAAATCTCATGTCTGGAGCGTATACACCCAAAATTGCAAGAGGAAAATGAAAGAAAAGAGACTGCAGTGTGGTCATGCCCCCTGGGGATGATTTCTCACTTTCTATCTTTGGTCTCTTTGGCAAGCACATGCACCCTTATTGCAAAAATCTCTTTTAAAAAAAGTATAGTGCGGGACCAGCAGTTAGCGTAATGGCTATGTTGCTGAACTCCCATGTAGTTGGCCATGGTTCGAGTGGCTTAAACTCACGCCGGGCACGTGTGCGTGCATGCCCAAAAACCTGAGAGGAGAACGGAGAAAGGATTGCTGCATGACCAATCCCCCCAGCGGGTGATTTCTCCCTTTCTGTCTGTCTCTGTCTTTCTGGCAAATGTATGTGCCCTATAGCAAAAACCTCTCTCTCTCAAAAAAAAAAAGTATAATGCTAAGTGAAATAAGTCAAACTACAAGAGACAAATACTGTATCTCTCTGCTTAATATATAACAAATGTCCACATTCTATAGAAACTGAAGGATTCAAAAGCATAGAAATATAAATAGTAATGGGGGGAGGTTTGTAGGTTTTGGGAAATGTAATGCACACAAGAATGCAAATAAATAAGACAGTATGGGACAGTATATCACAGCAGAGTAAAAAGCACAGATAGTATGGAGGCCAGCAGGTGGCATGGTGGTTAAGGCATTGGATCCTACATAGCCGACTCCGTGGTTTGAGTCCTAGACCCAGTAGCTTGAAAAATATGCATACCCAAAATCCCAAGAGAAAGGAGAAGGGAGTGTAACATGGCCATTCCCTACATGAGGTGATTTCTCACTTTCCCTCTCTGTTTCTGTCTCTCTCCAGTGAGAGCATGAACCCTATGGCAAAAATCTTAAAAAAAAAAAAAAAAAAAAAAAAGTATGGACAATTTAATATATATTTAAAGAGAAAAACTAGAAGTATTATCAAATGTGCCCAACATAATATAATGTTCAATGTTGAAAATTAGTACAATGTTTAAATTGAGTACTTACATACCCTTGACTCTTATCCACTATACGCTTGCTTTGAAAAAAAAAATAAAAAGAAACCATACTGAGAAAAAGCTCAGGCCTCAGAACACATGTTACTGGGATTCTTTAACCTGTGGAAATGGCTGCAGGCTGCCCTAGAACCCCAAGAATAACCCCACTGGAGCTGTCCTGCTGGGCATGGCTTATTCTCGGATGGCCCGCACTATGGAACCACTGGCAAAGATCTTTAATGGAGTTTTAGCAGCTGAACTTATGAGTGTTTTTGGAGCATATTTTTTGTTTACTAAGATGAACACAAGCCAAGATTTCAGGCAAACAATGAACAAGAAACTCCCTTTCATCTCAGAAGTTTATTACAAACCCATCAAACAATCTTAAATGTATGGAATCAGAGAACAAGATCAAGAAAAATGGCTGGGGACCAGCAGTTAGTGTAATGGCTATGTCGCTGGACTCCCATGTAATCGAATGCGGTTCGCATCCAGGACCCGGTGGCTTAAAACTCACTCCGGACGCATGTGCGTGCGTGCCCAAGATCCCGAGAGGAGAATGGAGGAGAAGGGATTGCAGCGTGGCCATCCCCCCAGGGGGGTGCTTTCTCGCTTTCTGTCTCTCTGTCTCTGTCTGGCTGGCGAGTGGACGTGCCCTATAGCAAAAACCTCTAAAAGAAAAATGGCTGAATAGCAAAAATTAGGACCATTCATCATGCTTAGCCTCTCATCTAAGCTGCTTGCAACCTGTGGGAAAAGAAAGATGCACCTTTCACACTGCAGACTCTTGGTGGCCCCACAGCACATCCTCCAGAGTAATGGGAACTTCTGCTCTGCCCTGGCTTGAGTTTCCCACCCACAGTGCAAGTCAACTACTTGTTTGTTTGTTGCTTTTCTTCTGTATTTATTGTCAAATATAAACATTTTACAAGTAAAAGACTAAGGAATGAAACAAAAAAAAGATGAAAAACCATACTGTGGGACCAGCATATAGTATAATGGCTACGTAGCTGGATTTTCACTACAACATGGAAATGGCCAACTGTGGTTCGAGCCCCAGACCCGGTGGCTTGAAATCCACATTGGGCATGTGTGTGTGCACACCCAAAATCCTGAGATGAGACAGGGTTGTGGTGTGGCCATCCCCCCAGGGGATTTTTCACTTTCTGTCTCTTTCTCTCTGGCAAACGCACATGCCCTACAGAAAAAAAATCTCTCTTGAAAAATATAAATATATACTGTACCCAACAAAGATATATGTAAAAAAAAAAAAAAAAAGATTGGAAATCAGAAAGTTTGACACTATTTTCAATATTTCACTAAAGTAACCATTTCTCACCACCTCCATTCTTCTATAAAGATGGTATTTAGTGCCAGGAAATTGCATGTGAGGAAGTAGGAGAAAGACAAAGGAGCAACGACTTAGCCCTAAAACATATGAACGTTATGAAAGTAGGCAGGCCTAGCCTGGTAGCACAGTCAGTAGCAAACCAAAGTGCAGTGCTGGGAGTTGCACGGCCAAAGTGGGTACAGATCCGATCAGCCTGAAAATAGTGCCTCGGTGCCCAAGATCCTCACAAGTGGAAGGCTAGGTAAAAGGGATCACAGCATGACCAGATTCTGTCAAGTATTTGCTTTTGTCTTTCTCACGCACACAGCACAATCTGCTATCATAAATAAGTAAATTTTTTTGAAAGTAGGGAGAGAAAATAGAGCAAGCAGTGAGGCTGAAGAAAACAAGAGAAGGGGGATGTCACTGGACTCCCATGTAGTTAACTGCGGTTTGAGTCCCAGACCCAGTGGCTTAAACTCACACCGGGCACATGTGTGTGTGTGCCCAAGATCCAGAGAGAAGAATGGAGGAGAGGGGATAGTGGCGTGGGCATCCCCCATGGGGGTTGATTTCTCGCTTTCTGTCTCTCTCTTTCTGGCGAGTGCACACACCCTATAGCATAAACCTCTCAAAAAAAAAAAAAAAAGAAAAAAAACAAGAGAATATAATCTCTCAAAAGCCAAATGAAATAAGTATATCAAAGAGGAAGAAGTAATAGAACTATGTCAAATAATACCTCAAGTAAAATGAGAACTGGATTAGTAATTGGTGACCCTAAAAGAGTACGCTGTGTAGAACTACAGAGTTGGCAAAGTCAGATCAGACTGAGTAGGAGAGAATAGGAAAAAGAGAAGTACTGCTGATAGTGAATACAGTCAACTCTGTAATTTTGCTATGAACAGGAGCAAGACACTGGGTAGCAAGTAGCCTAGTGATGGAAGTAAGATGACAGTGTTTCTAAGAAAGGAGAAATAAGAGGGTTTTTAAGTATGAAAAGAAAGAACAATGTGGAAGGTAATAACGTGAGAAGTTATAGGTCCAGGCTCTGAAGTCACTCTGTTGGAGTCCAGACACTAGCTCTATGACTCACAAGTAGTGTGGCCTTGGACAAGTTACCTAATGTCTCAGTGTCTTCTGCACAATTGGCTTATTACCTATGTCATTTCCTAACACTAGCTACTACATCAGATTAAGAAATATATAAAATAATACTCATAAAATAAGTGGCACAATGCCCAGTGCTAAAGCTGATAATAACAGTAGTGGTAGTCAAGGTAGGGATGTGCACAAAGATTAGTCATAGAACATTCAGAATCATATATATAACAATTTAAAAAAACCTAGTGTCTAATAATAGAAAATGGTTCAAATAAACTGTTATCTAAATACCACTAAAAGTTATACACAAGAAGGAGAACAGCCGTTGGTGTAATGGTTATGTTGCAAAAGACACCCAAGTAGTTGACTGTGGTTCAAGTCCTGAACCCAGTGACTTAAAACTCAAATGGGGCACATGTGCATGCATGCCCAAAATCCCAAGAGAACAGAGGAGAAAGGATTGGAGGGTGGCAATCTCCCCTCAGGGGTGATTTCTCGCTTTCTGTCTCTCTGTCTCTCCTTCTCACCAGTGAGCATAGGCACCCTATATAAAAATCTCTCAAAAAAATTTATACACAAGATATGTTCAAAAAACTTGTGGAAAATGTCTATTATGAAAAAATCTATGTAAAATTTCATAATGTATTTTATGTATTATGAAAAAATACATTCGTTTTAGTTCCATTTTTTAATGAACGTTTTAAGATCTCTCATATGTAAATATATATTGACTATATATATTAAATGTCAAAAAACATAGGTAAAAGAAATATGAGCCAGCAGGTGGCATGGAGGTTAAATATCTATACGAACATAGGCACTGGACTGCCACATGGAGAACCAGATATTTAACCTCAAGACCAGGGGTTTGAAAATCAGGCTAAGTGCGTGTACGTGTGTTCCTAAAATCCCAGGAGAATGGCATAGAAGGGATTATGGCATGGCCATGCCCCCCACGAGGACTGATTTCTCACTTTCCCTCTCAATCTCTCTCTCTCTGGCAAGTGCATACACCATAAAAAAACCTTAAGTAAAAGCGGGGAGAGGGCAAAAAATTGTGTAAGTGGTTACGCTGCTAGATACCAACATGGTTGACCATGGTTTGGGGCCCAGACCCAATGGCTTGAAACTCAGTCCGGCCACATATGCATGCATGCCCAAGATCCTGGGGAGAAGGGATTGTGGTGTGGCCATCCCCCCTGGGGGGGGTGATTTCTCACTTTCCCTCTCATTGTCTGTCTTTGTCTCTCTTCTCTGGCAAGTACACACACCCTGAAGCAGCAAACTCTTAAAAAAAAAAAAAAGAAGAAAATATGTACCATGTTTAAAGTTTATTTAAAAAAACCAAACAATATGAAAAGGACTCAAATGAGTGGCAGTCTTATCTGGAAGGTAGAGATATGGGT
>NW_006159655.1:1042844-1044524 GCF_000334495.1 Tupaia belangeri chinensis | reverse complement strand
GGGGCCAGCAAGTGGCATGGTGGTTAAAGGTGCTGGACTCCCACATGGCAGACCATGGTTCAAGTCTCGGACCTGGTGGCTACTTGCTCACTCCCTCTCTCTCTCTCTCTCTCTCTCTGTCTCTCTCGAATCAACCTGGAAAAAAATAATGATAATAATAATAATAAATAAAGTTAAATAAAAATAATTCTTTAAGAAAAAAAAAAAACTTCTCTCTCTTGGGAACCAGCAGTTAGCATAATGGCTTTGTCTCTAGACTCCCACGTAGTCGACCACGGTTCGCGTCCCAGACCCGGTAGCTTAGAACTCACGCCGGGCATGTGTGCGTGCGTGCCCAAGATCCCAGGAAGAGAATGGAGGAGAAGGGGTTGTGGCATGACCATCCCCCCTGGAGGGGTGATTTCCTGCTTTCTGTCTCTATGTCTCTCTCTGTCTGGCAAGTGCACACGCCCTATAGCGAAAACCTCTCAAAAAAAATTAAAAAAAAAAAACTCTCTCTTTAAAAAAAAAAAAAGAGAGATAAGGGTATTCTTTATGACTGTTTTGCTTATTATGTTTCCTAACTTCCCACAAACAATTAATACATGAGAAAAAAATAATTTTAATAAAAGTTAATAATGGACACTTAAGTAGTATATACACTTAGGCAGGCTCCAAAGAGAAAAGATAAATAACAGATTAGATCACTACCAAGTAGTCCATGTAAGACAGAAACTACCACAAAACAAAGGTAGAAGTAGGACCAGCAGTTGGCGTAATGGCTATGTCGCTGGACTCCCACGTAGTCGACCACGGTTCGAGTCCTGGACCCGGAGGCTTAAACACACGCCAGGAGCGTGTGCGTGCGTGCCCAAGATCCCGAGAGGAGAATGGAGAAGGGATTGTGGCGTGGCCATCCCCCCTGGGGGTGATTTCTCGCTTTCTGCCTCTCTGTCTCTCTCTTTGTATGGCGAGCGCACGTGCCCTATAGCAAAAACCTCTCCCAAAAAAGAAAAAAAAAAAACAAAGGTAGAAGGAAACGACAAAGATATGGAGACAAGAATATAAACCTTTTACTTATGCAATATAGCTATATAAATATACATGCTAATTATTTTTTCACATATAAGGAAATGAAATCAGGAAGAATAAATCAGGAGAGGAAAGTACAGTGAATAGGAAGATCTGTAGGAACAAGACCCCTAATGGGTTGAAAAATAATAAATTCTAATAAGAGGTTAACTTTAAAAAAGAGTATCTTTATTCTGAAGATGACATGGACAGAAAAAAGATACATATAGTAATAAAGAAGTTCAGTAAGGAACCTTAAGATGAGTGGTCATAGTCTTCTAATAAAGTAGAATGAGAGGATTTATAAAAAGTAAAGCGATGTGAGTCTAGCCAAAAGTCAGGATAAACCAATCAGCAGCCATCTATATTTGAGTTCCAAGTGGTCTCATTCAGGGATTTCAACCACCAAAGACTCTCTGCCTGGACCTCACCCTCCTACTACTCAGTATAACCAAGACTCAAATTAGTGCACCCTACTTATTCTATCTCTTTCCACCTCTCTCTCTCTCTCTCTTTTCTTTTTCTTTTTCAACTCAGCTCTCTGCTGGTCTTTTGTCTTTCTAATTCTTTTTTCACCTAGCACCCACAGGATAAACCAATCAGCTGCAGGGTCTTTTTTTTTTTTTTTTT
>NW_006159655.1:1040638-1042672 GCF_000334495.1 Tupaia belangeri chinensis | reverse complement strand
GACCTCAAACGGGGGTCGGCTACAGGGGAGTTCGCTGACAGCCATTACACTAACCGCTGATCCAGCAGTTTCCATTTTTTGACAAAATATTTTTTTCTCTTGTTCTTTCTGTTTTTGTCTTGTTTGTTTTGTTCTGTTTTTCCTCTTTTTTTTTTTTTTCTATTCCTTTTTCTATTCACCTTTCTCACTTTTCTGTTCAGCCTCCATACACTGATTTTCTAGACAGGTCTAGATGCTCAGTAACCAAATATCTGAATACTTTTAGGGTCAGATTAATCCTCAATTTTCCTTGAATCAGTTGTGCAAAGGGAGAAAAACGGTACTGTTTACAAACTACAGGTCACCTCTTTCTGCATTCTTTTTTTTAAAAATTATTTATTTATGTAACTCCATTTGTTATTATTATTATTTTTTAATTTGACCAGAGAGAGACAAAGGAAAAGTGAGAAAGCAAGCTGCCAGGTCCAGAACTTGAATCGTGGTCAGCCATGTGGGAATCCAGCACTTTTATCCATCACGCCACCTGCCAGCCCCTCTGCATTCCTCTTATTGCTCAGATTTAACTCTAAAATGTAGGAGGAAAAAGTAAAATCTATCAGATGACCAGAAACTACCGCAGGAGCACAAGAAATATGAGAAACCAAGAAAATATCTCTCCTCTAATTGAACAGAATAACTCCTCTTCCCCCACAAAGAATACAAGGGAATTCATGAAAATGTCAGATAAAGAATTTAAATTATTCATAGTGACAAAGCTAACAGAGATGCAAGACAAGAGAGATAACGAACTCCAAAAGATGCAGGAGAAAAGAGACAATGAGTTCGATAAAGAGAGGAAGTTCTTGCATGATCTGAAAGAAGAGATACACATCATAAAAAAAAGAGTCAAACAGAATTGTTAGAGATGAAGGCTGTAATACAGGAAATCAAAACTTCCCTTGAAAATGTCAAAAGCAGATCAGATCATGCAGAAGATCAAATCTCAGATGTATAAGATTGAACATCTGGGACCAGCAGTTGGCGTAATGGCTATGTCACTGGACTCCCATGTAGTCGACCATGGTTCGTGTTCTAGACCCGGTGGCTTAAAACTCACGCCAGGCACATGTGCGTGCGTGCCCAAGATCCCGAGAGGAGAAGGGATTGGAGCATGGCCATCGCCCCTGGGAAGTGATTTCTCGCTTTCTGTCTCTCTGTCTCTCTCTGTCTGGCGAGCGCACGCGCCCTATATCAAAAACCTCTCCAAAAAAGAAAAAAAAAATCGAATTATCTGACCTAGAAAAATTCAACAAAAAGACTGAGGAAATAACCAAAAAAAAACAAAATATAAGTAATACTAGATACCACTAAATGTCCAAATATCCGGATCATCGGTATCCCAAAAGGTGAAGACACTAATAAAGGGCGTTGATTCTTTCCATGAAATCCTGGAAAAAAAAAAACTTCCAAACTTTGAAAGGCACTCAAATATCCAGACCCAACAAATACAAAGGACCCCACATAGAATCGACCCAAGATCTTCCCCGACACACATCATAGCCAGATTGATCAAAATCATAGTCAGGGACAAGATACTAAAATTAGTGAGAGAGAAACGTTCAGTTACTTACAAAGGATATCCCATAAGGCTAACATCGGACCTCTCATCGGAAATAATCCAAGCAAGGAAAGAATGGGAAAACACGTTTGAAGTGTTAAGTGAAAAACAATTTCAACCGAGACTACTGTACCCAACAAGATTATCTTTCATATGGGGAAAAAAAGAAACATTCTCAGATAAATGAAAACTGAGGGAACCAGCAGTTAGCGTAATGGCTATGTCGCTGGACTCCCACGTAGTCAACCGCGGTTCGCGTCCTGAACCTGGTGGCTTAAAACTCATGCCGGGCGCGTGTGCATGCGTGCCCAAGATCCCAAGAGGAGAATGGAGGAGAAGGGATTGCGGCGTGACCATCCCCCCTGGGGGGTGATTTCTCGCTTTCTGTCTCTATGTCTCTCTCTGTCTGTCTGGCGAGCGCACGCGCCCTACAGTGA
>NW_006159655.1:1014108-1024028 GCF_000334495.1 Tupaia belangeri chinensis | reverse complement strand
CCCCCACGGGAAAAACCAACCACCGGCAGGGTTTTTTTTTTTTTTTTTTTTTTGAGAGATAGAGAGCGAGAAATCACCACCACCCCCCCGGGGGGGTGGGGGGGGGATGACCATGCTGCAATCCCTTCTCCTCCATTCTCCTCTCAGGATCTTGGGCACGCACACACACTCAGCGTGAGTTTAAGCCACTGGTTCTGGAACTCGAACAGCGGTCGGCTACATGGGAGTTCGCTGACAGCCA
The DNA here is from genome assembly GCF_000334495.1 of Tupaia belangeri chinensis. NCBI lineage: Eukaryota > Metazoa > Chordata > Mammalia > Scandentia > Tupaiidae > Tupaia > Tupaia belangeri. The sequence goes on along the minus strand of NW_006159655.1, from coordinate 1,023,787 downwards.
TTACACTAACCGCTGATCCAGCAGTTTCCATTTTTTGACAAAATATTTTTTTCTCTTTTTCTTACTGTTTTTGTCTTGTTTGTTTTGTTCTGTTTTTCCTCTTTTTTTTTTTTTCTATTCCTTTTTCTATTCACCTTTCTTTCTTTCTTTCTTTCTAGACAGGTCTAGATGCTCAGTAACCAAATATCTGAATACTTTTAGGGTCAGATTAATCCTCAATTTTCCTTGAATCAGTTGTGCAAAGGGAGAAAAACGGTACTGTTTACAAACTACAGGTCACCTCTTTCTGCATTCTTTTTTTTAAAAATTATTTATTTATGTAACTCCATTTGTTATTATTATTATTTTTTAATTTGACCAGAGAGAGACAAAGGAAAAGTGAGAAAGCAAGCTGCCAGGTCCAGAACTTGAATCGTGGTCAGCCATGTGGGAATCCAGCACTTTTATCCATCACGCCACCTGCCAGCCCCTCTGCATTCCTCTTATTGCTCAGATTTAACTCTAAAATGTAGGAGGAAAAAGTAAAATCTATCAGATGACCAGAAACTACCGCAGGAGCACAAGAAATATGAGAAACCAAGAAAATATCTCTCCTCTAATTGAACAGAATAACTCCTCTTCCCCCACAAAGAATACAAGGGAATTCATGAAAATGTCAGATAAAGAATTTAAATTATTCATAGTGACAAAGCTAACAGAGATGCAAGACAAGAGAGATAACGAACTCCAAAAGATGCAGGAGAAAAGAGACAATGAGTTCGATAAAGAGAGGAAGTTCTTGCATGATCTGAAAGAAGAGATACACATCATAAAAAAAAGAGTCAAACAGAATTGTTAGAGATGAAGGCTGTAATACAGGAAATCAAAACTTCCCTTGAAAATGTCAAAAGCAGATCAGATCATGCAGAAGATCAAATCTCAGATGTATAAGATTGAACATCTGGGACCAGCAGTTGGCGTAATGGCTATGTCACTGGACTCCCATGTAGTCGACCATGGTTCGTGTCCTGGACCCGGTGGCTTAAAACTCACGCCAGGCACATGTGCGTGCGTGCCCAAGATCCCGAGAGGAGAAGGGATTGGAGCATGGCCATCGCCCCTGGGAAGTGATTTCTCGCTTTCTGTCTCTCTGTCTCTCTCTGTCTGGCGAGCGCACGCGCCCTATATCAAAAACCTCTCCAAAAAAGAAAAAAAAAATCGAATTATCTGACCTAGAAAAATTCAACAAAAAGACTGAGGAAATAACCAAAAAAAAACAAAATATAAGTAATACTAGATACCACTAAATGTCCAAATATCCGGATCATCGGTATCCCAAAAGGTGAAGACACTAATAAAGGGCGTTGATTCTTTCCATGAAATCCTGGAAAAAAAAAAACTTCCAAACTTTGAAAGGCACTCAAATATCCAGACCCAACAAATACAAAGGACCCCACATAGAATCGACCCAAGATCTTCCCCGACACACATCATAGCCAGATTGATCAAAATCATAGTCAGGGACAAGATACTAAAATTAGTGAGAGAGAAACGTTCAGTTACTTTCAAAGGATATCCCATAAGGCTAACATCGGACCTCTCATCGGAAATAATCCAAGCAAGGAAAGAATGGGAAAACACGTTTGAAGTGTTAAGTGAAAAACAATTTCAACCGAGACTACTGTACCCAACAAGATTATCTTTCATATGGGGAAAAAAAGAAACATTCTCAGATAAATGAAAACTGAGGGAACCAGCAGTTAGCGTAATGGCTATGTCGCTGGACTCCCACGTAGTCAACCGCGGTTCGCGTCCTGAACCTGGTGGCTTAAAACTCATGCCGGGCGCGTGTGCATGCGTGCCCAAGATCCCAAGAGGAGAATGGAGGAGAAGGGATTGCGGCGTGACCATCCCCCCTGGGGGGTGATTTCTCGCTTTCTGTCTCTATGTCTCTCTCTGTCTGTCTGGCGAGCGCACGCGCCCTACAGTGAAAATCTCTCCAAAAAAAAAAAAAAAAAAATGAAAGAATTTACCAACACCAGACCAGCTCTCCAAGAAGTGCTGAAAGGAGTGCTGTACCAGGAAAACTAAAGTCGGACACACAGAAATAAGAGTATAAGAAACAAACAAGATACTAGCCAGCCTAATGGTAGGGACAGGTCCAGAGTTGAATGTTAACTTCCAGAGTTTAAATGGAAAGATCAGACCACAGTAACACTGCATATGCAATAGAAGAAAGATTAATTACATGAGTCTGATCTAGTGAAACAGAAATTTACTGACTTTAGACTAAAACATTACTGATTTTCTTCAATGCTTTGATTTCCATATTTAAAGATTTTTGAATTCTCTTCAACTGTTGACAGATTCATCTACCTACTATTTGAACTGAATCCTGACCTTTTTTCCTGGACTTAAGTTTTAAGCAAATTTCTCTATACATTATTTAATTTTGTTCTATTTTAGTTTTAAACTATTTTTTGAAATTAAAAAATGCATTTAATAAATATCTATTAATACCTATTTAATGACTGCAGTAAGCCATACAGCCCCAGTGAGGTGCTACTTTATAGTATATTCACTTCACTCACTGAGGTTTACACCTAAAGTCATACATGCGTTCATAAATATGTATATATCAGCTGTGCTTGTTATTCAAAGTCTTTAAATTAATTAAGATCTTTAGTGAATCAATAAAGTGTGGGGGGAAAAAGGTATGGAAAACAACTGTACATATCAGAGACAATGGGAGAATGAGGGGAATTGGCAGAGGGTGAGAGGTAGGGAATCAAGGGGGAAAAATAAAGCAAAATAGATAAGAAACAAGAAATAGAAAATTATTTGTTGATGATAACATGTATGGTAATATCCTTGACTGAGCCAATATGCAATGTATACTGGATGGAAAATCTCATTTTGTATACTTTATTGATGTACAGTGAATGACTGTAAATAAATAAATAAATTTTTAAAAGTATATTTATCAATTCAAAAAAATAAAGCAATGCAACATGACCAGGGGATAAGGGAGAGTTAATAATTTATCAAAAATATTATGAATGGAAAAAAAATAGTATAAATGGAATACTTACGCAAAGGATTTTGTCCTTCACTTGCATAATATTCATACATTCCACTTTTAACGAGCGTGTCATAATGAGGTAGAAAGTCAATTCGTTCTTTTGTAGCTGTTAGTAATAACTGATTGACTGACTGTAGCAAGTACAGAGTAACTCCATCTTTAACAGTTTCATCTGCAATAAAAAGTTAAAATTTTAAGTGCTAAATTAGTGCCAAAACCTCCAACTTATAATTTTGAACATACAAATTAATATCCCTTTTTTTCCCTTTTTTTTGGAGAGGTTTTTGCTATAGGGCGTATGCGGGGTGCACCGTTCCTGTAAGTACTGCAATACCAGGTCAATGCGTGGAGTGGACGGAGCAAGCTCCTATTCCATCTCCCAGCTCCAAAAATCCATTTAATATATTGTCCTCGGATAGAGGATGTATCAGATATTAAACTGATAAGAAGAGATACTACACTTGATCTTAGCCAAAATGCCGAGAACCGATCAAACTAATATCTTTAACAATGTTACAAGGCAAACTCCCAAACAATGGGTCTATCTCTAAATTCAGTTGTATTCTTTTCTTAAAGAATTATTTTTATTTAATGTTATTTAATTATTTATTTATTTTCATTTGACCAGAGAGGGACAGAGGGAGAAAGAGAGAGTGAGAAAGCAAGCCGCCAGGTCTGGGACTTGAACCGTAGTCAACCATGTGGGCGTCCAGGGCCTTTAACCACCACACCATCTGCTGGTCCCAATTCAGTTGTATTTTGTTAAATGTATCAATGAAGCAGACAAAAGCATTTATACTCATGTGAAAAACTCAATTCTTAAGTTAAAACTATCACAGAAAATCAAATGAAGATCTACATTAGGATGGTTATCAACATGTATAAACAAGAACGATTAAACTTTTTTAAAAAACAGGCAAGGGGCCCCGCAATGGTGCAGCAGTAGCACAAACAGACCCACATAGGAAATGTCCTGGGTTCACATCTCAGGGCCTCTCAGGGCATAGCACAGCAGCTGTAGATCACCCTGTTCAGAACCTGTTGGGAGTGCTGCTGCTTTCCTCGCAAGAAAAGAAATAAACTGGGACCAACAGATGGCATAATGGTTACGTCACTAGACTCCCATGTAGTTGACTGTGGTTCAAGTCCCAGCCTGGCACCTTGAAACTCATGCTGGGAGCATGTGTGTGCGTGCCCAAGATTCTGGGAGGAGAAAGGATGAAAAGGGATTGTGGTGAACCCATGCCCCCTGGGGGGTGATTCCTTGCTTTCTATCTCTCTCCAACGAGTACACAAGCCCTATAGCAAACAAAAACAAAACAAAACACCCCACAGAAAACTGGAACCACATGGGTGACATGTGATTCAAGTCCTGACCCCAGTGGCTTGAAAAACACACCAGCCATGTATGTGTGCATGCCCACCATCCTGACGAAATGGAGGGAAAAGGATTACAGTGTGGCCATGCCCACTGACAGTACTTTTTATTCTCTCTCTCTGTTGAGTGCACACATATTTGATCATTAAACAAACAGACAAAAGAATTGGACATGTTTTCATTTGTTTCAGGTCTTGGAAACCAATCTGAAAAAAGATAATGGAAGAAAGAATTAGCTTCTTGGGACCAGCAGTTGGTATAATGGCTATGTCGCTAGAGTTCCATGTAGTCAACCACGGTTCGAATTCTGGACCCGGTGGGTTTAACTCACAAAGGGTGTGTGTGCATATGTGCCCAAGATCCAATGAGGAGAATGGAGAAGGGATTGTGGTGTGGCCAACCCCCTTGGGGGGTGATCTCTCGCTGTCTTTCTGTCTCTCCCTATCTTTCTGGCAAGTGCATGTGCCCTATAGCAAAAATCTCTCCTCCCCCAAAAAGAGAGAGAATTAGCTTGTTGAGGACCCAAGTAGAAGATCTGTACTAGGTGTTAGGCACAAGGTCTCATTTTTTTGTAGCCCTATCTAGTACCAACTATTTCTCTTTAAAAATATTTTACACAGGAAACCAGCAGTTAGTGTAATGGCTATGTCGCTGGACTCCCACATAGTCGACCGTGGTTCGCGTCCCAGACCTGGTAGCTTAAACTCACGCCGGGCGCATATGCCTGCGTGCCCAAGATCCAGAGAGGAGAATGGAGGAGAAGGGATTGCGGCGTGACCATCCACTCTGGGGGGTGATTTCTCGCTTTCTGTCTCTCTGTCTCTGTCTGTCTAGCGAGCGCACACACCCTATAGCGAAAACCACTCAAAAAAAAAATTTTTACACAAAAATATTTATTCTACTGAAAAAATATAAACTGTGATTTTATATACATATAGTTTCCTCTCTCATCCCAACCAAGTACCCCAAATCATCAACAGTTTTAGATACATACCTAAATAATAAAATAGTTCCAGAAAACTAAACCTGAACTTTTCTTTTTTACCCATTGGGTAAGTGTGCTCTTGAAAGAGTGGAAGGGGGAAAGTGAGAAATCACACCCCCACCCCGGGTATGATCACCCCATGATCCCTTCTCCTCCTGGGATTTTGGAAACAACACACACATGCCCAGCGTGTTTTTCAAGCTGCTGATTTCAGGACTTGAATCGAGGAGTTGGCTGTGTGGCATCTAGCACCTTACCCACCACACCACCTGCCGGCCCCCAAAACATGAACTTTCAATACCATTGTTGACTTACCAAAATTATCACAGGTAATTTCTTTTCTACTTGTTGTGGTAATAACAAATTTATCTTCAGGTGAAATACCAAGTGTCTGTCCAAAATAAGAGAAATAAAATCAAAATCAATTTTTAGGTAAAGAAAATAAATGTATTATTCATGTTACAAGAAAATGAAAGTATTGATAGTATATCATATTCTATAACAATTTTCATACTTATTTGTCTAGGAAATGTAAGAAGGAGGTTGAGTGGCTGGACAATGGCACAACAGTGAAAAGTGACACTCTGAGGCTGACCCACATGAGAAGGATACAGATTTGGATCTGGAGACCTCTCTGAGTGTACCAGGCACATGAAATGCCCATGAACTGGGCCTGGCTGAAGCTAGGGTAGACTGTGGTGTAAGGACTCAGTTGGGGGTATCGTTTTTGTTTCTTTTTCGGACACTTCTGGTCATGGAAGAAAGTGGGTTGTTGGAAAAGTTTTGACGTATTTTTCTATGTAAGAAGACATTGTGATTTTTTTCCAGTGACTCAATAAATCAACTTAGATAAAATAGCTAAAAGATATGTTATTTCATGCCAATATATAGGTAATCAACTTATTTGGAGCAACCCATGAACATAACATCTGTTCCTACAGATATTTAAACATGTAAAAAACAAACTACAAGATAGAGGTTAATATTTTATAGAATTCAGGTAAAGACAGGTATGCTTTACAGAATATCTATATTAAAGAACCTTTACATATATTACAACCACCTTCCAAAAGAATAACTTTAAAAAATTAAAGCAGATTAGAAATTATAAGAAAGGAGCTAACACCATTAAAAGACGAAATGTCTTCACAAATCAAGAAGTTGAAGATAAAAAAGAGAAAAAAAGACAGTTATACCCCTCTGCCTTTCTGTATATGAAGCCAGACAAGAGTCTCGATTAAGCATTTTCATTTTTATAAGAATTTATTTATTTATTTTTTGGGAGAGGTTTTTGCTATAGGGCATGCGCGCGCTCATCAGAAAGACAGAGAGAAACGGAAACAGAAAATTACCCCCAGGGGGGATGACCACACCACAATCCCTTCTCCATTCTCCTCTTGGGATCTTGGGCACACACGCACACATGCCAGGTTAGTTTAAGCCACCAGGTCCAGGACTAGATTCGGAGTTGACTACATGGAGTCCAGCAACATAGCCATTATGTCATCTGATGGTGCCTGAATCTGCTTTTAATATGCTTTTAATATGCATATTTATATGCCCTCCATATTTTCAGATCAGCTTCAAACTATGTGATGCACAACTCTCAAAAGCTTTTTTTCCTTTGAGGGAGAGTGAAAGAAAATTTATTAAGAAAAGTGTAGAGAACAGATGACTCTGTAAATGGAACAATCACATGAGGAAAAATGAATAGTTTCGTTTCTTTAGAGAGGAAAGGGAGAGCTGTTACCTGCAAAGAAAGGTAGAATGGCTATTCCATAGACAGAACAGCTCCGGTCAAAGGCCAATTTTCATATTTACAAAAGGGTCTAGTTGTGGTGGCACAAATGGGAGAGTACAAGTGCTCCACAGCTGAGGCCACATGGGAGGCTAGGGTTCAGTTCACAACCTAATCAAACAAGCCAGTACAGCAGTAAATACACTGTGGTCCTGAGCGTCTGTGCAGATCCTGTCAAAAAAAAAAACCTCACTCTGGGACCAGCAGATGGCATAATGGCTATGTCACTGGACTCCCATGTAGTCAACAGAGGTTCAAATCCCAGACCCAGTGGCTTAGACTCACTCCAGGCACATGTGTGTGTGTGTCCAAGACCCAGAGAGGAGAATGAAGAAGGGACTGCGTGTGGCCACCCCGCTGGGAGGGTGATTTCTCGTTTTCTGTCTTTCTATGTCTTTCTGGCAAGCACAAGTACCCTACAGCAACAACAACAGAAACACCTTCTCCCTATCCCACCCCCGCAAAAATAGTAATATATATGAAGATATAAAAATGCCTCTGACTTTTGAAACAAAAATTTTACTTCTAAGATGAAAAAAGAATAAAGATATAAAAAGCTATTTATTCAAAAATGTTTATCATGCACAATAAAAATTACAAATATTGAAAGTATGTCAACAAAATGGAAAGATTTGGTTATGTAAACTTTAGTATTTAAAACATTTCAAATTTTTAGTAAGAAAGACCCACATTAGAACACACTTCTGGCGGTCAGCAAGTGGCGTAGTGATTAAGGCACTGGACTCCCACATGATTGTTTAGTTCAAATCCCAGACACTAAGGTTTGAAACTCGTGCAGACATGCAAGTGCGCCCGCATGCCTGTCCGAAGTCCCCAGAGGAGAATGAAAAAGAAGGGACTGTGGGGTGGCCGTTCTTCCTGTGTGATCTCTCACTTTCTCTGTCTCTCTACTGAGTGCAAGAGCCCTATAGCAAAAAAATCTCTTAAGAAACAAAACACCTCTGACAATATCAAGTGAAAAAAATGTATAAAACACGTATCACAGTTATTTAATAGAACAAAAAAAGAACCTCGAGTGCTAATGCTGGTTACAGGAAGTTTTTCAGTGAGTGAAGGGTTTACTATTTTTCCTCTGGTTACATATTTTAATATGCTGGTATTTTTACAATAAAAATAATAAACATGAGTTTCCCTTTTCTGGCACAATTGTGGATACAAAGCAGTCGACAAAAGAGATAAGCATTCATTTACTCACTTTTCAAATACAATGGGAATCTACATCTAGGCACAGAATGAACTTCAGAGTTGACAAGTTTTTGTTTTCATTCATTTAGTCACTCTGGGTATTTACAAATTCTAGACACTGGGAATACAGCTGTGAACAAAACAAAGTCCTTGCTTCCAAGTCGTTTTTATTTTATGGATCATAATTTCAATGATTTCAGCAACTGTATAGAGTTAAGTCTGTTAAGTATTTCTAAACCTATCAACCTACTCAAGGCAAAACACTGCCTCAAAGTTTTTTCCATGAAAGTGTTCTTTATAGCTTAAAAAAAAGTACCTCATGTGGTTAATCGAGGAATGACATTCCTTCTTTAAAGTTCAGACAAAATAGCACCTCATCTCTATAAAGTACTTCACAGTTTAGAACAGGTTTTTCTACACAGTCATTAACTTTTAAAGCAAACTAATACAGTGAGTATTTACGTCCTTTGGTGTTCCACAGCTACCCACGGACACCCTTCGGTTGCTTCAGAAACTCTCAAGGGTTATAGCATAGAAAACCAGAAGAGCAGCTCCACCTGCGAAGCTAACTTGGCTAAGTGTTTCGGTACGGAAGGACCCCGCCAGGGCGGGTCTAGCAAACCTTGACAGGACAACCAGGAAATTACCGCATAATCTAATCAGCTTGGGTTAAACGAATACAAGAACTTCATCAACTTCCCACCACTCCAAACACTCACAACAGAGCCCTCGAATATAACTCTTTTTTTTTTTTAAGAAAAAAGTTATAAACTAAAGACGAGTTACAAGTGGTTTTTCCTACAGAAAGGTGAACTGTAGGGCCGCCATCAGGCTAGTTTCCAACTCCGGTAGCGAGACCTCCAGCAAAAGGGCTGGAGGCGGAGGGAGGCTCACTGCGAGGCCGGCTCTGCACTCCGAGATCCGGACCAGCTCGAGGCTTCCAGCGGCCGGGTGACGGACATGGCGGGCACCCGGGAAAGCAGCTTAGGCCGCAGGGCCGGTGACAGGTTTATTGGCCTTGATGAGCAACTTGAGTTTCCCGTTGCCCTCCCTCTCACTCACCCTTGCTCTGCCGCGCATCCCTCCGTCGTCCCTCCACGTACCTGACACACCGAGGCGCGGAACGCTGCGTAGTCCGAGCGCTCCCCGACTTGCAGCGCCCGGTCCCCGAGCTCCGACTCCTTCTCGCGCCGGTCAAACAAGTACACAGTCCTGTAGCCGTCGCCGCCGCGGTTCTCCCCACTCCCCACT
>NW_006159655.1:1009911-1013738 GCF_000334495.1 Tupaia belangeri chinensis | reverse complement strand
CCCTTTCGCCTTCGCGGAGTTGCAGGGAAGCGCGGGAGACTCTGAGCCGGTCCTAAGAATCCGAGGCGGAGGAGCTAGTCCCGGCAGCGGCGGGTGTCCCGAAAGACTGTTTTCTCCTGGCCGAGGGCGTGCTAGTACTTCTTCCCCGTCACCACGAGCCACCCTAGCCCAGCCTGCACGGCCTCGAGCCCGCGGCTGCGCCGTCAGCATCCCGGTCGCGTGGACGCGGCGGCGGGAAACGTCAGGCCCGCGGAACTCGCGGCGTGGAACTCACTCTTCAGAGAGCACATGGGTCCCCACCCGAGAAATCAGGCCAATGAACCCAAGGCCACTTTTTCTGTCTCAGTTTCTGATTGTTCTGGGTGGGCCTCGGTGTTGGCCAGTGAGACAAAGCTCGTTGGTGAGAACGTCTGAACCTGAATTCTGGGGTTGCACCGCGTGGTCCGCCAGCGCCTTGGGGTGTCCTCTAGCGCGGACGTATCTGGTAGTCGGAGCGTCTCAAATGCCTGCGTCCTCCCGCGACGCTCACTTTGACACTCTCCTGTTTCTGCACATTGTAAATAAGTATAACACCCACGCCACAGAGGTTAGGGTTAAATTAGGTGTTCCAAACGTTTAAACAATACTCTCAGTAAAAGTGTGTCATCATCCAAGAGTACATTTCATTAATTAACCTGAGCGACGTCGTTGATGGAGGCTTAATTTACTCTTCAATCTTTAAAATTATTTAGGGACTGTTTTGTACTTCAAAGTGACATGTAAATTCATGAAGCTCAAGGTAACAGAAGGAATTCTCAAGTCTCCAAATGCTTGGATAATATTCTGTTCATGGTTAATTATATGGACAGGCTCATAAAGTTAGGACATTGTATGTTAAAGACCTAGATTTGCTTGTTGCTGCCAAATGTTCACAAGTGGCAGGGAGGGCAGGTATAATTGGCTAGATAGATAGATATAATAGAACAAAAACAAATGAAAATGTGCAGGCATGTGTTTGGACAACTTAAATAGTGTGGCTGGAAGTAAGGAGAATGGAGCAGTAGATTGTGGAAGATAAAATTGGAAAGAAGTAATTGAGGCCAAATGTCATTCATGTTTCTAAAGGGGGAGTGGAGGGAAAGGGAAGACAAAAGTAACTATCAGCAGTCATTGGGTTTCTTTAAAGTGCTATGTTTTACCTTTCAAATGCATAGAAACAGTTTGTTCTACTCCTTTATATGCTAGTTGATTTAAATGACTCAAGGAAAACAAATTGTTTTCTAATTTCTAGTAAGATAAATGGCCTTTTTATTTCAGCAAATGGTACTAGAGTCAGAGGTTCATCAGCAGGGTAGTTTTTATTAAACTATGCCAGGACATGATTTCAAACGGAAACTCTTTTCCTGTCTTTATAAAAAATTACAGGGGGGCAGCTGGTGGCGTGGTGGTTAAGGTGTTGGATTCTCACATTGTTAACTGTGGTTCAAGTCCCAGACCTGGTGGCTTGAAACTCATGCCAGGCATGTATCTGGGCATGCCCAGAATCCCAAGAGGAGACTAGAGGAGAAGGGATTTCGGTGTGGCCATCCCCCTTGGGGTGTAGAGGGGGTGATTTCTCACTTTCCTTCTGTCTCTCTCCGGCAAGTACATCCTGTGGTAAAAACCTAAAAAATAAAAAATAAATAAACTAATTAAAAAAGAAGGAAATTTCAGGATAATCTCTAAGAGGAAAGATCCAAAATGCCATCAGGAGTGTATTGCAATGTTATGTGCAACTGTGAATGGATACATGCATGTGTATAAGGACTTAAAGAAGTTTGTAGAGGGATCAGTAGTTGGCATCATGGTTACAACGCTGGATTCTCACATGGTCAGCTGCTGTTCAAGTCCCTGACCTGGTGTCTTGAAACTTACTCTGGGTGCATGTACACAAGTGTCCAAAATCCCAGGAGGAGAATGGAGGAGAAGGGTTTATAATGTGACCGTCCTCCTAGGGGGTGATTTCTCACTTCCCCTCTCACTGTCTCTCTTCTTTCAGTGAGCACACATGTCCTGTGGCAGAAAACATTAAAACAAAGTTTATGGGAAACGGAACTAAAGTATGAGTTTATTCTGGTGCAAAAAAATTGAAATCAATACATAGTTTTATTTCATAATGCACATTTTTATGAACTTTTTGAGGATCCCACTTATCTTACTGTTGAGAAATCAAGTCTGAGTCAAGCTTCTTAGATGGCAATATGGCACTCTGAAACAGTGTTATAACTATTTTGGCAGTCATTTTTTCCAACAAAGGAAGATGATAAGTTCTTTCATTTTAAGTGCAAGTAAATGAAATGTAAATTTTATTTATTTATTTATTTTATTTACTGTAGGGCACATGCACTCACCAGAGAGACAGACAGTGAGGGAGGGAAGGAAAGTAAGAAGATAAGCGGCCAGGGCTGGGACTCTAACTGCAGTTGGCCATGTGGGAGTCTAGTGCCTTAATCACCACTGCACCTGCTGGCCCTGATATGTGAGTTTTAAATGGCCTCATTCCTCAATTGGTTCTCTTCAATTGAGTCCTGATTTTTATTTTCATTAGCTATCTTGCCATATAGAGTATAAATATTTACGAGGCTATGTATCATTTACTTATGGCCAAATAACAAATTACTCCAAAACTTAGTAGTCTCTGGAGGAGCTACTATTTCCTTTCCCCTGGCTATGGTTCAAGAGTGAAGCCAGCAGGACCTGGAATGCAACAGACCTCAACCAGCAGCAGCTTCGGTGAATAACAACTCATGCAGTCTGGAATTAAAAATTACCTCCAGTAAAACTTCATGGCAAAACATGGTAAAGAAGCAGAATGGAGGGGCCAACAGGTAGTGTAGTGGTTAAGGCACTGGACTCCCACATGGCCAACTGTGATTTGAGTCTCAAGTAGACATGTCTATGTGCGTGCCCAAGATCCCAGGAAGAGAATGGAGGACAAGGAATTGTGGCATGTCCATCCCTCTCTGGAAGTGATTTCTCGCTTTCTGTGTCTCTGTTTCTCTAGTGAGTCCATGTATCCTATAGCAAAAAATCTCTCTAAAAAAGAAGAATGGAGAGAGCAAAACTGAAAAGGAAGAGCCTGAAGTCTTTGTAGTAGAAAGTACTGGACCAAGGTTTACTGAATGGGAGCAAAGTTGGAGTAATCCTTGAGGTAGAGAGGATTTACAAATACTGATAATAGTTGAGAACCTGAAGACAATTTAGATTGTCTAGAGTTCAGTGAAGCATCTCTTAATACTGAAAAAGCTAAAATAGTAAAAGGTGCAAGAAAATCTTTGACAATAAATCTGCTGACTGCAAATCAGAAAAGAGATGCTGCTGAGAAACTAAGAGATATTGCCAGAGATCTTGATCCTGAAGAACTAGTGCCATGGACAGAAGAATTAATATTAACAATGAAATAGAAAGATTCAGATGACTCAATGCTGGCAAAAAGGCAAACATGAAATGTCCTCAAATTGCAATTGCTTTTTGTGTAGAGAATCTAACTTGGCATTCTTGTCCAGAAGATGAAGCTCAGAGCTTGCTGCACTGCTGATACTGAGATACAGATATACACATGCATATATATATTATATAATATATAATATAATCACCTATGCCCCGATTTTTAAAATGTATTGGTGTGAAAAATAACTACATTATGGGACCAGCAGTTAGCGTAATGGCTATGTAGCTGAACTCCCATGTAGCCGACCGTCGTTCGAGTCCCAGACCTGGTGGCTTGAACTCACGCCGGGTGCATGTGCGTGCGTACATGCCCAGGATCCTGAGGGGAGAATGGAGGAGAAGGGATTGCAGTGTGGCTG
>NW_006159655.1:1000949-1009833 GCF_000334495.1 Tupaia belangeri chinensis | reverse complement strand
TATATATGTATATATATATATACACATTATAATGCAAATCAACTCTGGTGTGTTTGATTTGAAGTAGTGTGGAGGATGTTGGGTGTTTTTATTTTGTTTTGCATCAGTAGTGCTGGTTACTTTGAAGAAATAAAAGCTTTCTGTAGTTGCTTTATTTATTGTTAAAGAACATTTGAGGGACCAGCAGTTAGCATAATGGCTATGTCACTAGACTCCCATGTAATCGACTGCGGTTCGCGTCCCAGCCCTGGTGGCTTAAAACTCACGCTGGGCACGCGTGTTTGTGTGTGACCAAGGGATTGCGGCGAGGCCATCCTCCCTGTGGGGTGATTTCTTGCTTTCTGGCTCTCTGTCTCTCTCTGTCTGTCTGGAGAGGGCACACGCCCTATAGCAAAAACTTCTCAAAAAAAATAAATAAAATAAACAAGAAATAAAAAAGAACATTTAATACCATGGTATATTATTTTCTCTGCATTATAGAACAGCTTTTCTAAATGTTGGGGAACATTTCCATAATCATTATTCAATACTGGGGCCGGCAGGTGGTATGGTGGTTAAGTGCACTGGACTCCCACATGGCTGATCATGGTCCAAGTCCTGGGCATGGTGGCTTGCTTTTTCACTTTCTCTGTCTCTCTCTTGCTTTAACCCTCTCTGGTCAAATTAAAATAAATTAATTAAATAAATAAAGCTAAATAAAGTAATTCTTTTTTAAAAAATCATTATTTAATACTAACTTGTGTTTAAATGGCCATTCTGGGGTTTTGTTTTGTTTTGGGTTGTGTGTGTGTGTGTGTGTGTGTGTGTGTGTGTGTGTATTTGGAGGTTATGTGTGTTGTGTTTTTGTTTTGTTTTTAGGGTTTTTTTGCCATAGAGTATATTTGCTCCCAAGTGAGAGGGAAGGTGAGAAATCACTCCCTAGGGGGGGATGGTCACACCACAATCCCTTCTCCATTCTCCTCTCAGGATTTTGGGCATGACACATGTATTCGGTGTGTTTATCAAGCTGCTGGGTCTGGGACGCAAACCACAGAGTCAATCATGTGAGATGCAGTCCCTTAACCACCAGGTCACCTGCTGGCCCGGTTGTTGTGTTTTTGTTTTTGCTTTCTGCATTAACCAAAGCAAAAAATGGCAGTTCACAACCATGAATGAGTTTTTGGAGTGCCACCATTCTGAGAAGCCCAAGAAATAAATTACTTTGCGTTAACTTGAAGTACCTTTCTTTTTTCTTTTCCTTTCTTTTTTTTTGGAGAGGTTTTTGCTATAGGGTGTGTGCACTCACCAGACAGACAGAGAGACAGAGAGATAAAAAGCGAGAAATCACCCCCAGGGGGGATAGCCATGCCTTAATCCCTTCTCCTCCATTCTCCTCTCAGGATCCTGGGCACTTTCTCACTTTCTGTCTCTCTGGTGAGTTTTAAGTCACTGAGTCCAGGATGCAAACAGCAGTCAACTACATGGGAGTCCAGCGACATAGCCATTACACTAACTGCTGGTCCCAGGTGAAGTACCTTTCAAACTGAATATTAATAGAAATTCTGTAATTAATTTAGCAATTTACATATACTTAACAATTTAAATTGGGAAATTTTAAATAGCAGACTCCATATCCATACCTATAGCAATAGTCATATAAATGCAACTGTTTTGGTTAAGGTGGCTGAATCTCATGTGGCCGACTGTGCAGGTAGAGTCTTGGACCTGGCGGCTTGAGGGGCACATCAGGCGCATGTGTTTGTGTGCCCAGAATCCCAAGAGGAGAATGGGGAATAGGGTATTGCATATGATCATTCTCCTACACACACACACCTCTCTGTCACTGAAAAAAGTGCATGTACTCTCTGACAATTTTTTTTAAAAATTGAAAAAAAAAAGGAAACTATTTATTGCTCATGATTCTCCATTTTGGGCTAAGTGCAGCTGAAGAATTATTCTTCTGGTCTCACTTGAGGTCATTTATACCACTGCAGTCCCCTGGCAGCTTGACTGAAGGTGCATGATCCGTGATGATCTCATTCACATGACTGACAACTAACTGAAGCTATTCGCACCTCTCCTTAGCACCTCTATTCTCTATTAGGCATCTCTGATGGATAGCTTAGTTTCTTGCTTAGCTCTTACATTACTCCAAAGGAAAAAGCTCCATTGTGCAAGTGCTCATGAAGGCTCTGCTTATATCATTTTTACTAATACCACATTGACCAAAGCTAGGCACATAGCCAAGCCCCTGTGTGGTGAGTTCTGCTCCCATAATACAATAGGAGAGAACATAGGAAAACCCTTACTGATTTGAAGAAAGAATTGTATCTACACACAGATGAAAGCAGTTTGAAAAAGTATTACAAATATAGGGTAATTGGCAGAATGATGAAAAGGAAAATGCAGTCTTGTTAAGATATGCTGGTGAGACTAAGTTCCTCTAAAATAAAAATACCTAGAAAGCAAAGGGCAAGGAAAGTGATGTTTCAAATACTCCTGTAATTTGGAATTAAAAAATTATTTCTAGGGCTGGCCCTGTAGCATTGTGTTTAAACAAGCAGGTTCCTGCATAGTCAACTGCAGTTCAAATTCCAGCTCTGGTGGCTTGAAGGACATGCCAGGTACATATGCATGTATGCCCGGGGTTGTGATGAAATGGAGAAGCGCGAGAAAGGAGATTGCGGTGTGACCATGTCCCATTTGGGAGGAGGTTGTCTCTCTTATTCTCTCTGTCTTTCCTGTGCATGTACTTACATACACCCTCTGACAACAAAAAAAATAAAAATGTCCTGGAAAGCTGACAATTTCAGTGACAAATGAAATCTGTCAGCTAAAATACTTCCTGTAATATAATTCATGACTCTGCACCTCTAATCTACCATCCTGCTAAGAAAACTTCTTGAAGTTCCTTCTTTCTCTAGTTTTAACAAGTTCCCCACCTCTCCTTGACTCACATGTGTGCCATACCCACCCAACACTATGTCTGCATGGTGTCAGTCCCATCATTCCCAGCCTCCTTCCCTTCCCTTCACATGCTTTATTCCATTACTAATCAATGAAATGGGTGCCTTGTTCTGCCTGTAGTATGGTGGTTAAGCATATCACTTTTTTGGGGGGCGGGGAGAGGTTTTTGCTATAGGGCACGTTCGCTCACCAGACAGAGAGAGACAGAGAGACAGAAAGCGAGAAATCCCCCCCCCCAGGGGGGATGGCCATGCCGCAGTTCTTTCTCCTCCATTCTCTTCTCGGGATCTTGGGCATGCACGCACACGCACCCGGCGTGAGTTTAAGCCACCGGGTCCGGGACACGAACCGTGGTTGACTACGTGCGAGTCCAGTGACATAGCCATTACGCTAACTGCTGGTCCCCAACCATATCACTTTCTATAGTAAGGAATGAAATAAAACTACTTTGCACCATTAGAAACTTTAAACCAAAAGTAATAAGGTCATTCTGATTGGTTCTGATCATCAGAGTAATAAACCCTAGAAAATTTCCTCGACTCTCAAGGGGATGTGGTAGGTGGAAGAGGAAAGATCTGGTAAGGGCCAAGGGAAAGGAGAGAGATCCTATTAGAGGAGTTGTGAAAAGTCAGTCACACAGTGAAGCCAGACACAACTATGCAGTTCCAGTTATTATTGGCTGGGCCACTTGTTCCTATTGGCACCAGAGCGGAATGAATATGTCTAATAAAGTATCACAGTTACTGCTGTTTCTGTGCCTGTTTTATTTATGGTTTTCTCTTTAATTTTGTAATCAGTGTTGAATTGCCCTCAATTGCATTGCTAGACAGGGGTTAGGTTTGACACTCGGGAGTCCAGGTCCTTATTCCTAACTCAATTTTCTTGTCCATAATGCTTCCTTAATGCTGTGCAAATAGGGACCCAGCAGATGGCATATGGTTACATTGCTGGACTCCTTCCTGACCTGACAGCTTAAAACTCACGCTGGGTGCATGTGCATACTTTCTCAAAATGCCAAGAGGAGAACAGAGGAGAAAGGATTGCAGTGTGGCCTTCCCCACCCTCCAGGGAGGTATGATTTCTCACTTTCTGTCTCTTTGGTGAGTGCACCGTACCCTATAGCAAAAAAAATCTCTCTCTCTGAAAAAAACTCTCTAATATATATGTATATATACATATATATATATGTATATGTATATATATATAATACATAATATATATAAACTCATATATATAATATATATATAATCTCTCTCTAATATATGTATGTATATATATATTACTATGTATATATATGTATATGTATATGTATATGTGTGTGTGTGTGTGTGTGTGTGTGTATATATATATATATATTTCTATGTTCCTCCTCTGAGTTCTTTAGGTTCACCAACTGTGGTTTCTTTTCTAATAGCTTCATTTCTTTTTAGGCACATCTTTAGTTTTTTTCCTGAGAGAAGGAGAAACACACATACCCTCAACAGGTCTGCCTGTTGAGGCAGGGTGAATGCCATGATCTTCCCTGTAACCTCCCAACAGTACAGGAACATGGGCATGTTTGTGGGCACCCAAGATGTTCAAGTCTACTCAGGATCAGAACCTGGGGTTTCCATATGGCTCCAGTATCATGTAGTAGTGTTTTATGATCTGCGTAATCATGGCTGGGTTTTTGTTTTTGTTCTTTTAATAAGAGAATAGGAGAAAGAGAAAGAGTGGCATGTTTTACAGAGTCTCACTGTTGTGATCCTTCTGCCCCAGCCTCTCAGTTAGCTTGGATTACAGGTGTACACCATCATACCTAGCCTGATCAAGTTGGTCTGAGAGCTGAACCTGGGCCTTCAATGAGGCCTCACACAGTCACACGCTACTGCTTATGCCACCATGGTTGGACCCAGGCACATCTTTTATTGGCAAGCATCACATTATTTTTAAGCAGTGAATTTCAAATATTCAAAACCAGAATATAACCATCTCCTACCATCTCTTACCTGGTTTATGGAATCAGCTCTCTAACTGTTCTGTTGGCTTCTTCATTTGGCCCCCTATAATCTATCTTCAACACACAGAAATAGTATTTCTCTTAAATAATATCATATTAGGGACCAGCAGGTGGCATAATTGTTACATTGCTGGACTCCCACGTAGTCAACAGTGGTTTGAAACCCAGACCTGGCAGCTTAAAACACATGCCCCAAATCCCAAGAGAATGGAGGAGAAGAGATTGTGGCATGACCATCTCTCCTGGCGGTGGTGGTGGGGGGTGATTTCTTGCTTTCTGTCTTTCTATTTGTCTCTTTGGTGAGCATAAATGCTGTATAGTAAAAATCTCTCTAAAAATAAAACATCATATTATATCATATCTCTGTTCAAAGTCCTCCAGTACTTCTCATTTCATTCAGGGTGAATGCCAGTTACCACAATGACCTTGAGGCACTGCATGACCATCCCTTTCCATTACTTTGTCTTTTTCCCTATAGATCTCTCTGATATTCTCATCCTCTACTACTCCTTACCCCAACACCAACCATACTAAAAATTCAAGATCTTTGCCCTTGTTTTTCCCTCTGACAAGAACATTTTGTCTTCTAGATTGTTACATGACTGACTTCTTTACTTCCTTCAACTTCTTTTTTTTTTTTTGGAGAGGTTTTTGCTGCAGAGTGTGTGCACTTGCCAGAAAGACAGAGAGAGACAGAGAGACGGAAAGCGAGAAATCATCCCCCGGGGGGATGGCCATGCTGTAATTCCTTCTCCATTCTCCTCTCGGGATCTTGGGCACGCACGCACATGCTCCTGATATGTGCTTGAGCCACCTGGTCTGGGACTCGAACCGCAGTTGACAACATGGGAGTCCAGTGGCATAATCATTACACCAACTGCTGGTCCTACTTTCTTCAGCTTTCTGCTTAAATGTCTTTTTTTTTTTTTTTAGAGCGATTTTTGCTCTATTTGCTGGAGAGACAGAGAAAGTGAGAAATCAGCCCCCGGGGGGATGGCCACGTTGCAATCCCTTCTCCTCCATTCTTCTTTAGGGATTTTGGGCACACATGCACATACACCCACCATGAGTTTCAAGCTGCCAGGTCCAAAACTCAAACTGTGGTCTGCCATGTGGGATTTCAGTGCCTTAACCACTATGCCATCTGCTGGCCCCCAAATGTCATCTTATCAGAGAGCTCTCCTCTGACTTTATATAAAAATGTGACCCTCCAGCTTCAGTCTTCCACTGGGATCTCTTTCTGCTGTTGTCACCAACAATTCCTTTTAAAAGACTTCAGCAACTTTATGAATATAGATTCTCCTCCATAGGCACAGACTATAGAAGACATCAGAATAATCTCTAAGGTCTATTTAAAATACATATTCCTAGGCCCCACAACCAGACATTGTGAATCAGTCAAGTATGGTGTTGGGAATTTGTATTTTTAACAATTTCCATGTGATTCTAATTGATATAGCCCAAGCAGCACATTTTGTGAAATACTGGACAAAGATAGAAAAGATTATACAGAAACCATTCTGAAAAGGTTATATATATTGTATAATAACAACTATATGACCTTCAGGAAAAGGCAAAACTAGTAAGACAGTAAAAAGATGAATGTTTGTGGGATGGTGGGAGTGGATGATGTATAGTCTAGGTAAAGCACAGAGGATTTTTAGGGTGATGAAAATACTGTGTAGAGGGCCACATAGTGGCACAATGGCAAAATGCAACTCATTGAGGCTGACCTAAATAGAAAGGTTCCAAGTTTGCATCCATGTGTGTGCCCATGACCTACGGCTGGATAAGGCTGGGAATGGTCATTAAGATTCTGTGAAGGGGGGCCGGCAGGTGGCGTGGTGGTTAAGGGTGCTGGACTCCCACATGGTTGACTGCGGTTTGAGTCCTGGACCCAGCGGCTTGTTCTCTCTCTCTCTCTCTCTCTATCACTCTATCCCTCTCTGGTCAAATGGAAATAAATAAGTGAATGAATAAATAAAGTTAAATAAAATAGTTATTTTTTTTTTAAAGATTCTGTGAAGGGTGCTGTTTCTCTGTCTCTCTCACTCATGGAATAAATACATAGGTCCAGCCTATGTATCCACTCTGGTGCAGCAGTAACACAAAAGCCCTGCAAGGCAGTAAGTCATGTGGCGAGCATGGGTTTAGATCTCCAGGCTGACCTGAAGACACATCAGGTGTCTATCTATGTAGGGGCCCAGGATCCTGGGGAGCTGGAAGACTGGGGAAGGGGGATCATGGTGTGACAAGACCCTGTCAAGGGTGCGTCTATTAAGTCAGCATGTGGTTGGTGGTTAAGACACTGAACTCCCACATGGCTGACTGCAGTTCAAGTCCTAGACCTGATGGCTTGAAAATCATGCCAGGTGTGTGTGCATGTGTGCTCAAAATCCTGAGAAGAAACTGGGAGAAGGGATTGCAGGGTGGCCATCCCCTTGGGGGACTAAAGGGTGATCTCTCATTTTCCCTTTCACTGTCTCTGTCTCTCCAGTGAGTGCAAATGCCCTATGGCAAAAACTGAAAGAAAAAAAAGACTATGTAGTCTGATTAATAGAATACATGACTTATTTGCAGTTTATAGCTCTTGCCTTCAAATGTATAGAGATCATCATTCCTTAACAATCAATAGTGCCCACAAACATATGTACCTTATTTCATATATAGTCCCAAGGCAAAGCCCAGACAGAAATATAAATTCCTCTTACGGAACAAGTTTCTGTTTCTTATCTAGGTTTCACTTTCTTAAAAGAGGACTAATCTCTTCCCTGAAAACTGGCTATTACTCATCCTTCCCTTATGGGGCAGTAGTCCTGCTACAGAATTAGAATGCAGCATCTCCATAAGAGATACACAGATAATATAGCACATAGGTCTTTTGGTTACACACACACGCACGAATTATTAACTATGAGGATAGTTTTTATGTTCACATTCCTCAAAGTCTATAGTTTTAGTTATAAATACCCCCATCAATCATTAATTCAAACTGACCTTTGCCATGCCCAGGGCATTTCTTCATAGACTCTCCTCCCACCTACGGGTTATATGACTCCTGTAATTACCCCTGCTCTCCTATGAGACTTAACTCCTAATACTTCTGAAATGTGATCTAGAAAAGAAATGTTTCTCCAAATGCCTGATTCGCTCTGTATGTGCTGCACGAAGAAAACCAAATGTCTGCACTCCCAATTATACATACATGAAATGTAGATCTTTCCAAGAAAGTTAGTTGGAACAAAGTATGCACAAATATTCTCAGTTTTCATGTTTTTTACTTCAGTTTTATAACAGATATTTCCTGCTTCTGCAGCTGTTGGGTGTGTCCCTCCTCCTGTTCCTGTGATCTAAACCTAAAAAAAAGGCTTCTCAAAAAAAACCACAAGGAAACCAGCAGTTAGTGTAATGGCTATGTCGCTGGACTCCCACGTAGTCGTCTGCGGTTCGCGTCCCGGACCTGGTGGCTTAAAACTCACGCCAGGTGCGTGTGCGTGCGTGCCCAGGATCCCAAGAGGAGAATGGAGGGGAAAGGATTGCGGCGTGACCATCCCCCCTGGGGGGTGATTTCTCGCTTTCTGTCTCTATGTCTCTCTCTGTCTGGTGAGCGCACGCGCCCTATAGTGAAAAAAAAAACCTCTCAAAAAAAAAAAACAATAAATAAATAAAATAAAATAAATAAAGAAGTGAACCAAAATCAGGAGCATGGGCATGCTCACGCATCACACACACACACACATACATACACACACAATTTACAAAGTCCCACCCAACAGTTTAGATTGCTAGGGTCACAGCATTTCAACCCTTTCCATTTTCAAAAATGCTTTTGCCTTCCATGTGCAAAGATAAATCAGTCCAACCCTGTTGCTTTTTCTTTTTCAATAATTTTTTTTTTTTTTGGAGAGGTTTTTGCTATAGGGCGCATGTACTCGCCAG
>NW_006159655.1:976851-1000717 GCF_000334495.1 Tupaia belangeri chinensis | reverse complement strand
TGCTTTTTCAGAACAATAATAGTTTATTCTAAATAGTATACTGTCTTCAACTTTACTAGCCTAAGAGAGAAACTGCAATTTGTCAAATCCCTCCAGGTGTTCTAAGATCAAAGCCAACCACCATTGGAAGGGAAAGATATGCTATCTTATGCTTGAGTATGATTTTACTGTTCTCACTCAGCGTCTCTACATCTTTCCACACATCCTTCAATCTCACAGGGTAGATCATCTGTGGACGTGCAAGAAATATGTTTTGAGTATTCGAGGTAAAATTCGGCTTAAATATTTCAACAACTGCTGAGCATTCTCTTGTCCCCATACAAGCCATAATCTCTATTTTCCCCTGCTTACTTGAATCTTTCATGGAGTGCTCCTTTATAACTAGAACCTCCTGTTGCTTTTCTATGGCCCCTCGTCAGCCAAATTATCTTTCCCAACCAGGACCCTTAACTCTTATCAGGGCTTGAGAAAGTATCAGCAGTTATTCTGACGAACAATATTTTCAACAAGAGAAACAAAGGTAACAAAACAATGTTTCACACCAGACATTATTAAAGCTATTCTGCAGGAGCAAAAAAATGACTGAAATCTCTTCTTAGAATCAACCAACACAAGCTCACACTCTGTAACAAATCCCTTCCCATTCCATCTTACTGAGACATCTTATGACCAGGTCCAGCTCACTAAAGCAAGTTTAATAAACCCATTTTCTTTTTTTTCTCCAAAGGTATGGCCTGTGTTCTTTTCTTTGGTTAGTGAACTTTAACCGGCTTTTGTTAGCTCTGGGCAGCTTCTTCAGTTCTCATCGTATGGTCCCATAAAATTGGGGTCTTTTAACTCTCCTTTTCCCTAGAAGCCACATATTTCCACTTGATACAACTATACAAGTTCTCTTTCTTTGCCCCCGGGCAAGGGTCTCCTTAAGGAAAGACACCAGGACAGGTGCTGTTCTCAGTTCCCAGCTACCCTGCTACCTTTTCTTCATCTGCAGATTCACAGCACCCACTTAGGGGGAGTTGAGATTTGCTGCTCTCAGTATCTCCACCTTGCTCCTCATCCTCTATTTCAAGTTTCCTGCTGTATGTGCCAGGGCTAAAGCCTTTTCCCCTTATCCACAGCTGACTCAGTCTCTAGCTTGATTCAATTTCACATATTTCTTCCCTCTTCTAAAAAATGGACAGATAACTAGCTGTTTCAACTCCTTCTTCCAGAATGTGAGGCATGAAGGTATAGGTGTTCCTTTTCCAGGGTCTATGTTACTTGAACCTTGACTCCTCTGGTGCCTAGAAACCCAGCCCTCAAATAGACCTACTCTTGGCCCAACTGGTACGGTGCAGCAGTAAAGTAAGTCTGAAAGGATGGAAGCCATGGGTTCAGATCTTGGGCGGGGTGGAGGTAGGGGCTGCAAATGTAACAGTTATACTTGTGGGAGACAATGGACTCATGTTTCTACTAATGAGCAGACTGGCTTCTTCTGACACTAACATCTTTCTCAGGAGTTGAAATATCTCTCAGTGGAAAGTTACTCAATAATACCCCACCCTCCACCACAAAGGAACTGTCACCTGCCCTTCACAGGCAAACAACTCAGGGGCCTTCCTCATTTGCATCTAAACACTGCTAGTGCCTGGTGGGTGGAGTAGCCTGCTGTAGAGTTGCTATATTTCTCTCCATTCAAAAGTTGTAAGGTCTACAAATGATAACCTATCGCTCTGTTATCACTCACTTAATGTTGGTGGGGCTTGCCCCTGCTTCCTTGTTAGTTTCTTGAAAGGAGCCATTTACCACCCCAAATCTCACCATACTTCCCTCCCTACCGGCCCTACCACACTATACTGTGGCTAAGTATACAAACTCTTGATAACTCCAGGGACCAATATTCATGTTAGAAATCTGCACAATTCCTCAGCTCTTTGAAAAATTGCCTGACTTTCTGGAGAACTTGCTAAATTGCTTCACAAACTCCAATGTCCTCCCAATTCTTTTTATTGATTTCAAATTATTTCTCTGGGAGATCTTTTTCTTTTTCCTATTGAATAGTTTGATTCTAAGTGATGCCTCATAAGGAAAAATCTAGTGAATACCCATGGAAGTCAGCACAATATCCAGATTGAAAAGATCCTGTCTTGCATCTGGAGACCTCTTTGAGAGTGCTGGACACATGCATGCCCAGGATCAGAGCTAGCTGGAGCTGGGGATTGAGCAAGACCTTGCCAAGGATGCCATCTCTAGATCTATATCTCTCTAACTAATGGAGAAAATAAATAAAAAAGCTTTTTAAAAAACTACCTAAGGGTAACACTGTAATGGCTATGTTGCTGGACTCCTATGTAGTTGACCAAGGTTTGAGTCCCAGACCCAGTGGCTTAAACTCACACCAGGCACGTTTGCGTGCGTGCCGAAGATCCTGAGAAGATAATGGAGGAGAAGGGACTGTAGCTAGGCTGTCCCTGCTGGGGGGTGATTTCTCAATTTCTGTCTCTCTGTCTCTGTCTGTTTTTATGGTTGATGAGTGCATGCGCCCTATAACAAAACACTCTCCAAACAAAACAAAACAAAATAAAACTACCATAAAAGATTAGGGGGAAAGGTAACAAGATAAATTGAAACAAAGCAGAATGAGTTCATTAGTAAAAAAAGAGAAAAATTTTAATAAGTTAGGAAACAGAAAGACAGAAGTATTATGTTTAAAAAACCAAATTAAATGAAGAAATCATTAGCTAATTCATTCTAGGAAAAAAGGGAGCATTTATATATACAAATGATAACCTATACATATAGGATCTTTGGGAAAGTCATGAAGCATTTTTGTATAGAAAAATACATAGTGACTTTTTCAACAACTTAATATATAGGGAGAAATACATAAAAACAGAAAATTGTGGGAACCAGCAGTTAGCGTAATGGCTATGTCGCTGGACTCCCATGTAGTCGACCGCGGTTCGTGTCCCGGACCCGGTGGCTTAAAACTCATGCCGGGCGCGTGTGCGTGCGTGCCCAAGATCCCGAGAGGAGAATGGAGGAGAAGGGATTGCAGCGTGACCATCCCCCCGGGGGGTGATTTCTCGCTTTCTGTCTCTATGTCTCTCTCTGTCTGTCTGGCGAGCGCACGCGCCCTACAGTGAAAATCTCTCCAAAAAAAAAAAAAAAAAAAAAAACCAAAACAGAAAATTGTATAATGAGGTTATCACTTTAGTTGAACTTAGTATGATCCCTCTGTGTCATTCCTAAATCACTATTAAATACATTAAAGAGGGCCAGCCCATGGTGCAGTGGTTATGTCACTGGACTCCCACATGGCTGACCATTTGTTTGAGTCCAAGTGTCTTGAAAATCACACTGGGCGCACCTGTGTGTGTGTGTGTGTGTGTGTGTGTGTGTGCATGCTCAAGATCCCAGGAGAAGAATGGAGAAGGGATTGTGATGTGGTCATCCCCTGGGGAGTGATTTCTCACCTTTACTCTGTCTCTCTTTCCCCTCTCACGAGTGTACATACCCTGTGGCAAAAACCTCTTTAACAAAAATACAGTAAAGATAATACTTAGGGGCAAGCAGGTGGCATGAGTTAAAGCCACCGGGTTTGAGACTCGAACCGTGGTTGACTACATGGGAAAGATAAATAAAATTAAATAATTCTAAAAATTCCTTAAAAAAGATACTAATGGTGCCTTTTTATTTTAAAGAATGTGTCTCAAATTTTAATGTACATATAAAATAACTTCGTGATCATTTTAAAATGTAGACTTCAATTCTGATTTTGATTCAGTAACCAAACTATAAAACTTTTAGAATAAAACATAGGTGAAAGTCAGAATGATGCTGGCAGAGGTTTCTTGGGTTTGGCAAAGATTTCTTAAGTACTGTACAAAATGCAGTGGGTATGAAAGAAAAAAAGCAATGAACTGGGTTTCATCAAAATAAAAAAATCTTTGTTCTTGACAAGACACTATTAAGAAAATGAAGTTAGGTCTCAGACTGGGAGAAAATTTAAAGGGCTTCTATCTATAATATATAAAGGACCTTTATAAATCAATAAGACAAAAAATCCAGTAAAATTATGGGCAAATATTTGAAGGGGTACTTTACCATGAAGATATATGGATGACATATAAAGACATGGAAAGGTGTTTAACATTATTAGTCATTAAGCAAATACAAAATTGTTTCACATTGAGATAGGACCATATACTCTTAGGATGGTAAACATTTAAAAGACCAGGAATGGAAAATGGAACAGTGGTAAAATGCAAAGCTCCGTAAGGCTGACCCACATGGGAAGGTTCTGGCTTGGCATCGAAGATCTCTCTGAGTAGACCAGGCATTTGTGTGTCCATGGTCCAGGATTGGCTGGGGCTTGGGGTAAATTGTAATGTCAGGAACCTGTTGTTGGTGCTGTCTTTCTTGCTCACTGGAGAAATAAATACATAGACTGACCATACCAAGTATAAGTAAAGGACGTGGAGCAACCGGAACACTCATACACTGCAGGTGGAAACATAATATGGTACAACCACTTCAGAAAACAGTTTGTGAATTTCTTAAAAGTTAAATATGCATCTACTCTATATAGATTAGCAATTTCACTCGTAGGTATTTTTTAACCTGAGAGAAATGAAAGCCTGTGTTCATACAAATACATATATGATTGTTCATGTTTTTATTAATAAAAGTAAAAAATTATAAATAACCCAATGACCATTGACAGATGAATGGATAAAGCTAATTCAGTGCACGCACACAACAGAGTATTACTTGGCAGTAAGAAGAATGAACTATTGACACATGAAACAACACACATGAATTTTGAAATAATTGTGACTAAAAGAAATCATAGAGAAAAGTACAGATGATGTCTTATTTATTTATATAAAATTCCATAAGTTGGAAAGTGGTCTATAGTAATGGGAAAGAGATCAGTGCTTGCATGAGGATTGGGGTGAGGGTGGGGGTAATATAGGGGCAAAACTGCAAAGGGCCAAAGCAAAGTTTTGGTGGTAATATTTATTAGCTTGATTGTGAGGTATATTTATAACTGCATTGTAGTTCTAACAATTCCACAGGAGAAGGCAATACTTTTTCCACACCAGATTTTGAGTGGCAAAGCTTGCAAGTGATATGTGTCATCCAAGAACACAATGGCTGTATGTGGCTGGTGTACTAGAGAGTGTAAATAGAGCTTCTATTAAAGTTCTACAGAAGCTGGTGTACTAGAGAGTGTAAATAGAGCTTTTAGTAAAGTTCTACTGGATATCAGAAGTCAAAATTCTTGTGCACACTGGTAACTATTGATCTTATCATATCTTAGTTATCTCCCAATAATGACCTTTCTTTGTTCATTCCACCTCTCAGGCTGAATGCTATCCTCCTTAAAAAGCTTTGTTGTAATGCCATTCCAAACAGTCTATTGCTTACTTTTTATCATGTTCTTCATTCTGACTTATATCAGAGTTGGAATAAAGATCAAAGGATAGAACATTCAACTGGAGGCAGATGTCAATTCCATTCATTTCCTGTTTAAAAACCTGACATTTTAACAGGATTTCCTCATCATCCCTAATATTTATTTTTCACAGCTCCGTGGCTAAAATCAGGATTGTGAATCAGTTTAGGTTCCAGTGTGACTTCTAGTACTTAAAAAGTATGACCTAAGGTAGAACAAAGCTCTAGGAATGAAGTCTCATCTCTAAAATAAGGAAGTCGAACTAGATTATTTTATTTTTTCTTCTGATTCTGACATTCTATATTTTTCTACTGTAAAGATAAGATGAAGCCAGAAAGAATTTTAGCTTCTTGGAAAGTCACTGGGCTTTAGGTTGGTAATGGATTGGCCTATTGCATCCAGTCATTAACAACGTTTCAGTCACACTGTACCAACTTTTGTATGTTTATATAAGGGATCAGCAAACATTGTTGGCTTTGTGAGTTGTTGTATATACATTCAGCCATTTATGTTCATGGGTTCTGCAGATGCAACCAACCCCATCAAAAATGTTTTGCTGGGATCAGCGAATGGTGTAATGATTTTCACTGGACTCCCGTAGTCGACCACAGTTTGAATCCCCGACCTGGTGGCCTAAAACTCATACCAAGTGCATATGCATGCATGTCCAGAATCTCAAGAGGAGAATGGAGAAGGGATTGTGGTTGGACCACCACCCCCACCCCCAGTTCTAAGGGGGTAATTTCTTGCTTTCTGTCTCTTTGGCAAGTGTATGCAACCTACAGCAAAAATCGTTAAAAAAAAATGTTTTGCTGATGTGCACTATGTAGTTATGCCTATGACAGTTTGACTTTGTCATTATTTCCTAAACAATATAGTAAAACAACTACTTACGTAGCATCTATATTGTTATCAGGTATTCTAAGCAATGCAGAGATGAGTTAAAGTATAAGAGATGTGAATAGATTATATGTATTTTATACAAAGGACTTGAGCATACTTTTGGTATCCAAAGGCGTCCTAGAACCAATCCCCTAGTGTACTAAGGAATGACTATACTCAACTCTGCCATTGTAGTGCAAAAGCTGGCTAGCCAATATGTAAATAATTGGGTGTGACTGATTTGTCTTATATGATAGGTTACTAACTTTTGGTTTAGACCTATGTTTCTTGCCCCACCATTTAAAGTTAGACAAAGAAAGGACGGGGGAAAAAAACATACTTTGATGAAATTTTATTTACTACAGCCCTGTATATAATTTGTTTTTCACACTTAACGATAGCAATCCATATTGTCATAATTTAAATTATTAACATTGTTATCATAATTTCAGTTATATGCATTTTTTTGTTAATAAACTAGATTTATAAAGATGTAGTAAAAAATTTATCTTCATTCATCAGAAGCCTTAAGTAGAGCAGCTTTCTTCTTATACTTGTCTGCAATCTCTCCAATATTTTCCAAGAGATCTTCAGACATGCAGTCTTCACATTCTCTATCAACTTTAATAATCTGCTCCTCAAGGTGTTTCTAGTGGAAACAATAGCAATTGTTAATGTAAAAAACATTGGTTTCTTTAAAAATATTTAACTGTGCCATTTACAAACAAGAGTGTAATATTTGTAAGTTAAGAGAAAAAAAGGAAGCCAGTCGGTGGTGTGGTGGTTGGGGAAGCTGGATCCCACATGGCCGAATGTGTTTTTTTTTTGAGAGGTTTTTGCTATAGGGCACGTGTGCTCGCCAGACAGAGAGAGACAGAGTGACAGAAAGTGAGACATCACCCCCCGGGGGAATGGCTGCGCCTCAATCCCTTCTCCTCCGTTCTCCTCTTGGGATCTTGGGCACACACGCACACACTCCCGGCGTGAGTTTTAAGCCACTGGGGCCGGGACTCGAAACATGTTCAACTACATGGGAGTCCAGTGACATAGCCATTATGCTAACTGCTGGTCCCCGAATGTGTGGTTCAAGGTGGCTTGAAAAAACACACTGGGTGTGTGTGCTCAAAATCCTAAGAGGACAATGGAGGAGCAGGGACTGACTTTAGAGTGGCCATCCCTCCAGGAGATAATTTGTTTAAGCAGCAATAGGAATTTCATAATCTATGTTATTTGTTTATTGCTATTTCAAACATTAATACTATTAACAAATTGCTACAAACTAGGTAGCTTAAAACAACAGAAATTTATTCTCTCATCATTTGGGAAGATTAGAAGTTTAGCATCAAGTTGTCAACAGGGCCATGCTCTCTTTGAAGGCTGTAAGGAAGAATCCTTTGCTTCTTTCAAGGTTTTAGTAGTTCCAAGCAATCTTTGGGGCTCCTTAGCTTGTAGCTAAAACACTCCAACATATGCCTCTATCTTCACATAGCCTTCTTACTAAGATCGCCGTCACCAGATTTAGAGTCTACCCTAATCCAATATGACCTCATCTTTACTAGTGACATTTGCAAAGACCCTACTTCCAAATAATGTCATATTCTAATATTTTGGATAAACATGAATTTCAAGGGAACAATGTTCAACTCTGTATAGTACCCTAGCATATGGTATAAAAATTTCTTCAGAGTAAATACCTGGAGAGAACTGCATAGGTATGTTCACCTTTATTAGAAAGTATCAAATTGTTTTTCTAAAATTGTTGTATCAATTCACACAACTCTCAACAGTAAACGATGATTCCCATTTCACTACAAACTTGCTGGCATTTGGTATCATCAAACTTTAATTTTTTTGTCAATTTCTTAAGTGTGGAAATAATATATCTTTTCATGTATCTGTTGGCCATGTTTGCTCTTTTTTTCAATTCCCATTGCAGTCTTTTAAAAATTAGTTTACTATAGGGTGCCAGTGCTCTTGTGGAGGCGGGGGGGCGGGTGGGGAGTGAGAAAGTCAGAAATCATACCCCACGCCTCAATCCTTTCTCCTTCATTCTCCTCTCTGGATTTTGGATAGGAACACACATACACACATGGACCCTGCATGTTTTCCAAGCAGTGATCGGCCATGTGGGATCCTTCCACCTTCACTTTCTCACCACCTGCTGGCCCCCAATTGAAGTCTTTTGTTCCCTTTCTTCAGTTTTCACAGGTCACTATATATCTGGATCATAATCCTTTATTAGTTGTGCATGAGTGTGTGTGTTTTTAAATTGCCATAGGGCAAGTGCACTCACCAGAGACCAGGAAAGAAAAACAGAGAGGGGAAAAAACACTCCTCTCTTTCACTTCTCCATCCTGCTGGGATTTTGGGCACATGTGCATAGATGCCTTGTGTGTTTTTCAAGCTGCTCTGGTCAGGATTTGAACCATAGTTGGCCATGTGGGATATAGCTTCCTTAAGCACTAGGATGCAAGGTTGGCCCTATCAGTTGTGTTTTTAAATATCTTCCATCATTTGTACCTTGTTCTATTTCTTTTGATGTTGAGATTTTAATGTAAATAAAACTACATTTATAGATAATTTCTTTTGAGGTTTGTATATTTTGTGTCTAATACAAGAATATCTTTATAACCTCTGAGGTATAAAGATAGTCTCTTACAATT
Source organism: Tupaia belangeri chinensis (assembly GCF_000334495.1). Lineage (NCBI taxonomy): Eukaryota > Metazoa > Chordata > Mammalia > Scandentia > Tupaiidae > Tupaia > Tupaia belangeri. The sequence continues at coordinate 991,732 of NW_006159655.1, read as the reverse complement.
CATCTAAAGTTAAAAAATTTAGCACCTCGGACCAGCGGTTAGCGTAATGGCTATGTCGCTGGACTCCCACATAGTCGACTGCAGTTCGAGTCCTGGACCCAGTGGCTTAAACTCACGCCGGGCGTGTGTGTGTGCGTGTGCCCGAGATCCCAAGAGGAGAATGGAGGAGAAGGGATTGCAGCGTGGCCATCCCCCCTGGGGGGTGATTTCTCGCTTTCTATCTCTCTGTCTCTGTCTGTCTGGCAAGCGCACACGCCCTATAGCAAAAACCTCTCAAAAAAAAAAAAATTAGCACCTCTCTTCGTCCATCTGAAACTGATTTCTGTATAGACTTTAAGGGAGAGATCCTGTTTCTTTAATTGAACAATTCATTTGATCCTACTATTCTGCAATATTGCCTCTACAAAAGATTTTATATTCCTCAGAGAAGTAGGATCTCAGAATGAGTTAGGGGACCAGCAGTTAGCATAATGGCTAGGTTGCTGGACTCCCATGTAGTTAACCACACGGTTCAAGTTCCGGACCCGGTGACCTAAACTCATGTCGGGCACGTGTGTGTGCGTTCCTGTCCAAGATCCTGAGAGGAGAATGGAAGAGAAAGGATTGCAGCATGGCCATCCCCGCGGGGGGGTGATTTCTCGCTTTCTGTCTGTCTCTGTCTTTCTGGCGAGTGCACGCGCCCTATAGCAAAAACCTCCTCAAAAAAAAAAAAAAAAAAGGAGTTAGGAAACTTTTGCAGTAAAGGGTCAAATAATAAATACTTTAGACTTGACAGGCCAGGTGGGTTTTCACCGCCATGTGATCAACGCTGCCACTGTAGTGCAAAAGAGGTTATAGACAGTACGGAAACAAATGAGGTGGCTGTGTTTCAATAAAAGTTTACTTATAAAAACAGGCTGTGAGCACAGTTTGTTGAACCCTGATCTAGACCATCAAGCCAGACACAGCACACATATGAGACTCCAACAGCTGCTCAGAGAAATACTCTGTCCCATAAGAAAAATATACTATCTAAAGATACCATTAGATCCAAATTTGTGTTTTATTCATGCTAACTTCATTACTCATTTTAAAATTTCCTCACATTACATTTGACTTTTTATGCTTCTTCCCTGTTACCAGTTAAGCTATTAAACATTTTATACTTTCTGATCATGGCTTTTGCATAATACAAACTGCTTAGTATAAGTATATGTTGAATTTGGTGTGATCTTAAACCACACTGAACTACATTCAAACCAAAACATAATAGTAACCTACCATTAGATTTTCAAATCTAACTTATGTTAACTGACTAAAACTTTAATAGTTCTGTTTACATTTCACACGAATTCCCTAGTGGCAAGTCACTAATGAATTAACATAGAGGACAGACTAATAGGGATAACAGAAACTTAGAGGTGCTAAGGATGTTGGCAATCAATTACTACAACACCCTCATTTTATAGATGAAGAAAGTGAAGAACAGAAGAAATAAAATGATATATACAAGTAGACGTTATAAACTTAAGCCATCAGTTGTATGCTATGAATGAGCTTATCTGTTATGCATCTATAATAGAAGTATTATACATTATCCTTGGAGGAATAAGAAAATATTCACTCAAATAATTTTCAGGCATATGGTTTAGATGAATAATAATGGTTGAAAGGATCTAAGCAAACATACAGAGCCACTAAGTGGTTCAATTAGGAAGAAGAGGATAGAATCAAGTTTTCTAATGTGGTACCCACAAGGCTTTTTCTTTTATTTTTTGGAGATTTTTGGGTATAGGGCACAGGCGCTCACTGGAGAGACAGAAAGTGAGAAATCTCCTCCAAGGGGGGATCGTAATGCCACAATCCTTTCTTCTCTATTCTCCTCTTGAGATTTTGGGTATGTATGCACACATGCCTGGTGTGAGTTTTAAACCACTGGGTCCAGGACTCGAACCATGGTCAACTATGTAGAATTCCAGAGATGTAACCATTCTGGCATCTGCTGGTCCCAAATTATCCACAAATTTTATAGTTCAGTAATTTATCTTAGCTTTTAAGGGACTATACATAGGTTGAAGGAATAGCTTTATTGTTGAACTTTCAAGCTATGTGAAGAGTGGGGATAAGGTAAACTTCATGTTTCAGAAATACTTTACTCTGTGTTTATATCACTGGACTCCCACGTAGTTGACCATGGTTCAAATCCTGGACCTGGAGGCTTAAACTCATGCTGGGTGCATGTGTGTGCATGCCCAAGATCCTGAGAGAAGAAATTGTAGTGTGGCTATCCCTCTCAAAGGGGAGATGTATTGCATTCTGTATCTCCAGCAAGTGCAAGCACCCTATAGCAAAAAATCTCTCTCTAAAAAGAAAAAAAGCATTGCTGTGAAAAAATATAATTGGGGACAGTTGGCATAATGGCTATGCCACTAGACTCCCATGTAGTCAACTGTGGTTCGAGTCCCTGAACCGGTGGCTTAGATTCATACCAGGCGCATGTGCATGTGTGCCCAAGATCCTGAGAGGAGAATGGAGGAGAAGGGATTGCGGCGTGACCATCCCCCCTGGGGGGTGATTTCTCGCTTTCTGTCTCTCTGTCTTTCTGGTGAGTGCATACACCCTATAGCAAAAACCTCTCCAAATAAATAAATAAATAATTCTTAAAAAAAAAAGAAAAAATATAAGTGTATGTTTATGCAAACAAAACAGATTACTTATAAAATGCACAAAAATAGGGAACCAGCAGTTAGCGTAATGGCTATGTCGCTGGACTCCCACGTAGTCGACCGCGGTTCGTGTCCCGGACCCGGTGGCTTGAAACTCACACAGGGCGCGTGTGCCTGCCTGCCCAAGATCCCAGGAGGAGAATGGAGGAGAAGGGATTGCGGCGTGACCATCCCCCCTGGGGGGTGATTTCTCGCTTTCTGTCTCTATGTCTCTCTCTGTCTGTCTGGCGAGCGCACGCGCCCTACAGTGAAAATCTCTCCAAAAAAAAAAAGCACAAGTATATTAGGATTCTCCTGACAGATTTTTACTAGACCATATTTTCAAAAGAAATAAAATTCATCATTTAATTCCTACAAAACAAAATAGTAACACATCAAAGTTTGAAAAATGTTTCTTAGAATATATGAGAGAACTTCTCACACATACCTCCACAGACCCTACGTGTGTAGCAACCATCTCTAAAAGACGTTGTAAGTTATTTCCAACTTTTCGTCTTTCTTCAGTTGTAGTCTGCACAACTAGTTGATATCTGCAAAGTAAAAACTCTGGTTTAAGTTGTCTAGAAAAAAAATTAATATATCACTTCCAGTTACCTCACTTTCTATTTCCATATTCAATAAAAAGCAACTTGTGATTGGTCTATGTGCTGCTTGCTATATATAGTCACAGTGGCCCAGCTATCAATCATTACAACAGAAATAAAAACATTTTCAAAAAATCTTTGTAAGCAACAGCACCAAAAATTCATATAGCTTTTTGGAGTGACTATTACATGTTTTGGAGTGAATGTTCTTACGTGCATTTCCAAAGGGATTATAAACTCAAATATATTTAGGAACAAGACAGAAAATTTATAAATGGAGGACTGTAAGTTTTATATTTAGGCATTCATATTCAAATTCAAAACAAACAAAACTACAGGCCAAATAAACCTCAATTAAGATTTCTTTCTTTTTTTAATTTTAGAATTATTTAGTTTTTAATTATTAATTCATTTCTATTTTTCAATTTGACTAGAGAGAGACACACAGAGAGAGAAAGAGAGAGAGAGAGAGAGAGGGAAAGTGAGAAAATAAGCCATCAGTTCCAGGACTCCAATCGTGGTCAATCATGTGGGAATGTCCAGTGTCTTAACCACCACACCATCTGCTGGTCTCAACCTCAACTAAGGTTTCTATCCCTAGACTACAAATAAAGAAATGAAGAGAGGTGGCTTTCACAAAGGCTTATACTTGCAATCTCAAAATAAGAAGTTTCTAGTTATTTGAGGACCATTTTAGACTTAAAAAATGTGTATTGGGGCAGGCAGATGGCATAGTGGTTAAGGTGCTGGATTCCCACATGCTGACTATGGTTAGAGTTGGACCTCGTGGCTTGCTTTCCCACTTTCCCTTTCTCTTTGTCTCTGCCTCTCTCTGGTCAAATAAAAAATACCAACAATAAATGGAATTAAATAAATAAATCTTTAAAAAATGTATATTTTTACATAAATGTACACAGTGTCTATAGATGAACTATTTAGTATATTGATTTTACATAGGGGGCATAAGAAAATTATATATACAAAGGCAGAATATTCTTTAAAGAAAGGATGCTAGTATTTTTAGTAAAAGTTATTACATAGAGGGGTACAATTTTTCCTATAGAAGTTTTAAAATCTATAAGGGAAAATGAAGGGAAAAAAATTTGATGGTGTATAATTTTATTACTATGGGAATTTCTAAAACACAAAACAAAATATACAGTAAATTCTTCTATACTGCTTGCTTGGAAATGTGCATTTGTTCCAACTGGACTGATATACTTAGTAGCAATATGCAAAATCTGAGCATAATGTAGATTTCACTTTGCTTATGCCAATTTTCTTGAGAAATACTTGAAAGTATATACAAAACAAACATGCATATATTTCAAATGTCTGCCAGTTACCTCAGTTCACCACTTCTATAATAAGCCACATGCATCTACAACTGGTGTTAACAATTCTCTATCCCATTTCAAATAACTATCCTTTCACCTTTCACAGTAACTCATAAGCTGCAATACTGATTGTCCATTTCCCAAAGGAAATGGCAGGATATATATATATATATATATATCTTTTTAGTTTTTGCCACAGAGTGTGTGTACTCACTGGAGAGACAGAGACAGAGAGAAGAAGAGAGAGAAATCACCCCATCTTGGGAGTATGGACATGCTGCAATCCCGTCTCCATTTTCTTCTTGAGATTTTGAGCACGAACCCACATGCGCCTGGTGTGAGTTTTAAGCCAGTATGTCTGGGATCTGAACTGCGGTTGGCCATATGAGAGTCCAGCGCCTTACCCAGCATATCAACTACTGTACCCATGGCAGGTTTTTATTTCTTTCTAAGGTGAAGGTTCTATATTTATTGTAACATTTATGTATTTTTTACAGTTTATTTATTTATTAAGGGAGACAGAGATAATGCAACCCGATAGGGTCTTTACGCTGTGATCCACTTCCAGCTCCAGAATGCCTGGATAACGGGCATGTGTGTGCCTGATGTACTCCAGAAGGTCTCTAGATGTGAACCAAAACTTTTCCACATGTGTCTGCCTTAGGTTCCCATCTTTTGTTTGTGTATGTCACTAATGGAGCATTTGAGTGTTGCGTCCAATATCGGTTTTCCCATAAGTTTTGTGATTTTTATTGCATGATTTTGCAGTGTGGTTATTATTAGGAAGGCTGTGTTATAGCAGACTAACTTACAGATAATTTACAGTATAATTATGTTTTACTATATTTTATATGTAATTTATAGAAACTATAACTTAAAAATGTGAGAAGCTTAGTGGAGTTTATTAAAGCTTAGTGGGATTTCATTAAAATTCACTGACAAATAGCCAAACTTACTTGAATGGTTTTAAAATTTTGTTGTTTTCAGGGATTAGAAGCCATTTTTTAATTAGATCTATAAAATGAGTAATTTCTTGGTGAGCAAACTAATAGTAGCTGAATGTACTTGTCAAAGGAAAACATACCTTTACTAAGCTGCTCTGGTTAAGTTCTATTCACTATTTCTTCCACCCTAAATAACTTTATAATATAAAAGAAAGCAAATAAAATAAGATGTATTTTTAAAGAAATATTAAATAATTAATCTGAAAATAAGCTCATAAATACTGGAGAGATAAACTTACTCCCGTTGAACAGCATCTAATTCATTCATAGCTTCACTGAGACCCTCGTTAACAGCACTTTCTAGCAGGTGCTTGTGTTTCTCCAAGGACTCAAGCTCATTGGCACATTTTTCATCCTCTTCCTCAGCTTCCTGATAAAGCATCAGGATAAAGTCATGGTTATGGTTATTTTTCAAAAATGTTTATTTATTTTTCCCATGAGAGACAGAAAGGGAGAGAAACAGCACTTCAAGAAGTTCTTAATACCATGGTCCACCCCAAGATCTCACCTAGCCCCAAATCATGGGCAAGTACATGACTGATAAACTCAGGGAGGTTTCTGGACTTCAATTGGTAACCTTACCATATGAGATTACTTCATAGACTGTCACATTTTACTGCTGTGCCATTGTCTGGTCCCAAGCTATGTTTTTTTGAAATTCATATTCTACATAATCCAGGTAGTATTTATTTACTTATTTTTTAATTAGGCTTTTGCCATAGGAGGTGTGTGCTTGCCAGAGTGAGACAGAGAGGGAAAGTTAAGAAATTATACCCCAGGGATAATGGCCACACTGCAATCCCTTTTTCATTCTCCTCTTGGGATTTTGGGCATGCACGCACACGTACTCAGTGTGTTTCAAGCCTCCATGTCTGGAATTTGAACTACAGTTATCTATGTTGCAGTCCAGTGTATTAACCACCACACCACCTGCTGGCTCTGTCTGAGAGATTTTTAAATATTCCTGGGGAGCCTACACTATAAACACAGATAAGACTTTTTCAAAAGGACTGTTAGGATTCCCTCAGCAGGATTTTTCTAAACTATAGAACATCTTATGGTACCTTGATTTCAATTTTTTTCTCCTGAGTATCAAGGAGGCATTATTTCACAGACTTATTAGGTGAATAATAGGTATATAATAACAGGTAATTATTTCACAGATTTATTAGCTATACATGAAGCAGCCCAAATTCATCAATCCTTAGTTTTGTGAAGATACATTCTTTCATTTAAGTGTTTCTGAGAATACAGTCAATTACTGTAATGGAGGACATAAGAAAAATAAAAATAATTAACTGAGTGTCTCATATTTTACATGTAGATCTTATCAAGTGGTGTATTTTCTAAGAATTTCACACTACTTAAAAAAATGTATAGGGGAACCAGCAGTTAGCGTAATGGCTATGTCGCTGGACCCCCACGTAGTCGACCGCGGTTCGCGTCCCGGACCCGGTGGCTTAAAAATCTCACGCCGGGCGCATGTACGTGCGTGCCCAAGATCTCGAGAGGAGAATGGAGGAGAAGGGATTGCGGCATGACCATCCCTCCTGGGGGGTGATTTCTCGCCTTCTGTCTCTATGTCTCTCTCTGTCTGTCTGGCGAGTGCACACACCCTATAGTGAAAACCTCTCCAAAAAAAAGGTTGTATGAAATGGAATTAAAGTATCAATTAATTAAAAACATGTATAGACCTTAAATATACAGACAAGTCAAAAGAAAAGTTTTAAATTCCTGATACTTTTTTGACACAACTAAAGTAAAAAATATTGGTGTCAAAATTTTTCCATATAGGGGCCAGCAGGTGGCGTAGTGGCTGAGGCACACTGGACTCCCTCCCCACATGGCCAACCATGGTTTGAGTTCTGGACTTGGTGGCTTGCTTTCTCACTTTCCCTCTTTCTCTCCATGTCTCTCTCTGGTCAAATTAAAATAAATATATAATAAATAAAATTTAAAAATAAACTTTTTTTTCCACATAAACTATGTAAGTAATAATGAACAGTGTCATTTGAATACTTCTCTAAGTAAAGTATGGGTCACAAGGTGGGATAAAGTGGCAGAGAATCAGTCTTATTCTTTTACTCACCTAGGTTTCATGTAAATAAATAGACTGGTATTTGGCCAGGATCCTTAGTTTGCAACTACTCTTGATGGGCAACTACATATACAAAAGGCTTTATAGGAGTTCAATCTTTAGGCATAGGTCATGTTTAAGTCATACGAAAGTAAAAGAAGTTACATTTAAAACATGTTTTAGTACTACAAAAATACTGAATCATATATATGAGAATAAAATATTAATAGAACAGTAAGTGCATTCTGTGGTAAAATAGCTCTAGTTCAGAAAAATGTCCTTTATGAAACAAAATAACTTCCTACAATAAATTTGGAAGCTAAGCTAAAACAAGTTAGAGTATATAGCTTAAAGATTTCAGTTTTGATGTCAGAATGTATACCTAGACAATAAATCATGACATAGCTTCAGCTACTCTATATAAACTATGGCCAAGTTCTTACCTTAACTTTTTGTTGGTAAAGATCATCCAGTTTTTGGACTTCTTCTTTGAGAGTTCTCACACTTCTCCTGCTTTCTGTTATCATTGTATTCAACTTGGGGAATAAAAGTTATGTTGAGAAATCAGTCTACACATCAAAGACATTTTAACAAGTTACTGAATTTTTTTTTTTTTGGGGAGAGGTTTTCGCTATAGGGCGTGTGCGCTCGCCAGACAGACAGAGAGACACAAAGCGAAAAATCACCCCCCAGGGGGGAAGGTCACGCCACAACCCCTTCTTCTCCATTCTCCTCTTGGGATCTTGGACACACACGCACATGCACCTGGCATGAATTTTAAGCCACCGGGTCTGGGACATGAACCGCGGTCGATTACATGGGAGTCCAGCGACATAGCCATTATGCTAACTGTTGGTCCCAACAAGTTACTGAATTTTTATATTATCAATCAACTAACTGACCTATGTTGTTCTTCTAGTCCTTTTGGTCTCTCATCTATCATTCATCCAAAAAGTTTACTATTCCCAAAAGAGAAATTAATTTCAAAGGCATTTCAAAATAAGGGTACTAATGTATTTTTCTACTAGTAGCTGGGAGTGCTTTTTAAACTCTCACTTATATTATATAAATATTATAATTATTACTACTGTTAATTTATAAACAAATTAGTATAATTTTTAAATAATTATTTTATTTATTATCACTATTATTTTTAACTTGACCACAGAGAGACAGAGAGAGAGAGAGAGGGAGAGAAAGCAAGCCACCACGTATGGGAATTGAACTGCAGTCAGCCATGTGGGAGTCTAGCACCTTAACCACCACGCCAACCTGATCCTCTAAATTATTTTTGCTCTCTAGTTTTGAAGTCTAGCTTTACTTAGACTTTATCTATTTTTGCTAGTTACCTAGCTTTTCATTGTATGTTCGCTTTCTGGGATGTTTAAAAAAAAAGTTCATATTAGTTTTTTTAGATAATGTTTGCTATTTGGTTTCAGTCATGCATTCTTCCAAAGAGTAATAGCCATATTTAATCTTGTTAAAGCTAGCCATGTGTATTTAAGATCAGTTGAGACCAGTTGAGACCAAAACAGAATTTTGAATTCTCTTGAAATTCCATGATCCTGAATGAAAAACCTAGTTAAAAATAAAAACAAAAAAACCCACTTAATTTATCACAGCTAAATGATACACATCTTTCAAAGGTAGCTACTTCAAACCCCTTTTAGTATAAAAAGAGAATAAATGATCTCAAGTTAAAGAGGCAATTTTCTATTAAACAAAGGAACTTACTTAGTTTCCTATCACTTCATCATCAGTGATAAGTAAAGCCTAGAATGTTTAAATTCCTTTTTTGAAGTAAAAATAAATCATTTTAATATACATTTTTTTGCTTCTGTTAATGTATCATTTATTTTTCCTGTGCATGTGTATTTATCTAGTTTGACTTGCTTCAAATTTATTTATTTTTAAATATGGAGCAATCTGCAAGAAGAGATGGTTAAATTGAACTGTTTATTCTTAAACAGCAGGACCTTGTCCCCGAAGAGCTTTACCTACTTGAACATTTTCAAAAAGCCCTAGGAGGCAGCTTAGCATGGTGCTTTTTCACTGAACTCTCTTATTTGGAAGATAGCAAACTAGATCTAGACCTTGTCAAGCCCACTGGTTGCTTCTATTCATATCGCAGTTCAGTTGGGTAAGTGGTAGAGGCTGAATGATAAGCAGATCTTTTCAGAACACAGCTGGGTGACTTAGCTTCATTTTGGAAAAGTCAATAGAATCACGAGAACCTTCCTAATGGTCTAATTTGCTTGAAGGTTCTCTAGCTATCTAAGAAGGGAACTATCGATCCTTGTGGAGTCTTTTCTTATAAGCACTCTTATGGCATTACAGTGTTTTCTTCTCCAGCCATCATTAGATAGTGGGGTGATTTTGTGTACTTGATGTAGAGTTGAAAGTAGGAAGACATCTACTTCCTTTTTTTTTAAAATAATTTTTTTTCATTTAAATTCATTTATTATTATTACTATTAGTATTTTAATTTGACCAGAGAGAGACAGAATGAGATTTTGAAAGAGGGAAAATGAGAAAGCAAGCTGCCAGTTTCAGGACTCAAACCACAGTCTGCCATGTGGGAATCCAGCGCCCTTAACCACCACCCACCTGCCGGCCCCGACATCTACTTTCTTAATTAGAGTAGTATGTAGCCTTCTCATTTGCTGCCAAATGGATCAAACCAAACGGATTTAACCCTGTTGGCTGCACTTCTTGAACAGTAACAGCTTCATTAATGGTTTGTTCCTTCTGGCATTCCTCTGCCTCCTTTAGGGGTTAGAAGTAGATGGGACAGAAGGCAGTGACTAACAGGGAGTCGAAACCACTGAAAATGAGTGCAGTGAGCAGGTTCTGGGACCTGGCAGGGCGGGGCTGCCCTGACCCCTTTTTATTCCATAATAATTACTTCAAATATATCTGTCAAAGGTATACCCAATTCTGTTTTTCATAAAAAAAGTAATCCCTTAGCAATCAGAAAACACAAATCACATTTAATTTTAGGTTTTATAAATCTTATATTTGCTTTTAATGATTCTTTTATGTTTAACTACTTACTTGTTCTAAAGTATCCTCTAAACCCATTTTTTTATTTAGAGCCTTATTAATTTCTTCTTCGGTTTCATTCAGGAGTTCCTTGAGAGGCACCTATAAAATACATAGGCATGTGGGTGATATAACATGTAATTATGACATTTTTCTTATGAGCCATCTAAATATTGTGATAGGAAGAGACATATTTGGAGAAAAAAAGTAAAACATGATATTTTAAATTGAATATATCATCAATAAGAAAACAAAACTAACTTTTAATGGAATTTCTGTAATCATAAATCTGCTTTTGAGCATCTGCAAAATTCAATATTTTCTCATCTATTCTAAAAATTCACCATTATTATTTAAACATTTCACATATACACTTAGTTTACGTAGTTTACTGCAGTATTTTTGGGGAAACAGTTTATGTGTAGGTTGCATTTTTTATGACATGTTCTCTAGATGTATTGATTTTTCTTAATCCTTTTCAGCTCTAAGTCTCACAATTCCGTTTTTCTTATGTTTATCTTCTGTTCTACTGGTTTTATTCCAGCACACTACTTTATTGCTTCTCTTTTTCTCTTTTTTGAGGTGAAATTCATATTTTAAAATGGTTAAGCTAAAATAGTTTAAAATAAATTTAACACAAAATTAAACCTTTCAAAGTATGCAATTCAGAGTCAGTTGGTACATTCACAACGTTGTATAAATATCATCTCTTGATCCAAAACATTTCACCACTCCAAAAGAAACTCCACATCATTATAAGTCATCTTTTGAATTTATTGTGGTGTTTTAATGTTGGTTTGCCTTTTTTTTTTGAATTATTATTTTTTATTTATCTTAATTAATTAATTAATTAATTAATTTTAAATTTGCTTAGAGAGGGGAGGAGGGAGGTGAGAGAGAGAGAAAGCAAGCCACTGGGTCCAGGACTTGAACAGCGGTCGGCCATGTGGGAGGCCAGTGCCCTTAACCACGACGCCACCTGCTGGCCCCAGTTTGCTTTTTTTTTTTTTTTTTTTTAAAAAGATGCAATAGTCTCTCAAATCTCTTTATGAACTTTTCACTGAATACTATTTATGACAGTTGGTGTTGTACCTTATTGATGTTTTTTCTACTTTTATTATTCTATTATTATGTAAAACTGTTTCCAGAGGTCAAATTAAAATTCTCTTTTCTGAGCACATGCATTCCTTTTGTACCAGGTAATCTTTTCTACAGTGATATGATTAATTGTAATAGACATGTCAAACTGTTCAAAATAGTGGTAAGTAAACTCTATCTGCCTGCCTCCTGCCTATCTATTGACACATCAATCGATTTATCTACAATACCTACTCAGCTAGCTGGCTACTGGCTTGAGAAACAATTCAGTAAGGAATTAAATGTTCATTGGACGAATTTTTTTTTTTTTCCTATTGAAAATAAGTCTAGCTTGATTTAATCAACGTCTGTCCCAACAATCTATAATGTTTGGGAAGCAGTGTGTTTTATCTCTAGCACCTGACTGGTTTGGAACATAATATGAACAGAGTAAATATTTGCTGAATGAATGAATGGATGGATGAATGAATGAATGAATAAGTCCTGTCTCAAGGAAAAAAAATGCATAGCTTTTGATTTTAATTGACATTCTTCTATTTAAAAACTAAGTATTCTGAAAACTGACTTTTTGGGGACTACTATAATATTTAAATCTGTGAATAACTTGAGCAGTTACAATAAAATAACCTAAACATTTTCTTAACCCAAATACCTGACTGACTATGCTTTGAAATAAGGTACACAATTCTCATTGTTTATTGCTGGCATTCTTAATGCCCCTTAACACTTTGTCTTAAAATGTGTCCTTGTGCCTACAATTTTTTTCAACAGACCACCTCCAAAAAATATCTCAAGATTTCATTTCAGGATCACCATCTCTACGAAATCTTTTCTGCTGCATAGGAAGAACTGATCTTGTTTTTTGCCATAGGGTGCATGTGCTTACCGGAGAGAGACAGAAAAAGACAGTGAGAAGGAAAGTGAGAAATCACCCCCGGGGGGCATGGGGGAGATGGCCACATCATAATCCCTTCTCTTCCTGGGATCCTGGGCATGCATGCACATGTGCCCGGCATGATTTTCAAACCACCAAATCTGGAACTTGCAGTGGGGTTTGTCATGTAGGAGTCCAGTGCCTTAACCAGTATGTCACCTGCTAGCCCCCACTGTAAATATTTGTAATAAAGCATCTCCTACCTACCTATCTACCTATTTAATTTATTTATGCCTTTTTTCCATTCGGGGGAATAATAGTAACCAGACAGCAAGAGTTAGGTCATCATTGTCTTTATTGTCCTGGTTATCTATTGTAATTTTGTTTTTTAAATTTGCTATAGGGCGCATGCACTTGCTAGAGAGAGAGAGAGAGAGAGCAAGCATCCCCCAGGGGGATGGTTATGCTGAAATCCCTTTTCCTCCATTCTCCTATCAGGATTTTTAGCACACAGGCACACACGCCTGGCATGTTTTTTAAGTCACTGGGCCCAGAACTCGAACGGTGCAGCTGGCCATGTAGGATCCAGCCACTTTAACCACTGAGCTACTTGGATGGCTCCCTGGTATCTATCTTCTATGTAATCAAATTTTACTGGCTAGTTGAATAAGATAAAGTAGGTAGAGAGGTAGAAAAGGTTTTGAGTTAGATATAAAGGAGTGAAGATTTTTCCTACCAAGAAGAAAGACAGAATTTCAAACACTTAAAGATGCCAATGATATAATTTAAATACCTTTGAAGTAGCCATGATTACTTACATAAACTTGAGCTTATAATTTAAATCCCTTTGAAGTAGCCATGATTACTTACATAAACTTGAGCTCTGTACTTGACAAGGCAGTTGGCACCAGATTCAGGATTAAACTTAATTTCAAAGTCATATCCTTTGGAATTCTCAGCACCCTTAGGAATAAGTTTTAATTTTCTAGCTAATTTGTGATACTCTGCTAACTGTGTTTCAATCTGTAAGGAGAGAATAGAAAAGAAATGTTAAAAATAAAGTAGCCCTGTTTCATATGGCTTTCAACTGGCATTTCTGTAATTTTATACGAAATATATATGTTTTTAGTAGTTTAGTAATTTCTAGAAGTAAAGGTGGCAGTTTTAAAATATATAGAGAATAAAAGGTTTTATGATACTAAATTAGAATAATTTTAAGACTGTAATTAATAAACAATATGTTATTATTCTTCTATTCACAAATACTTTGGAATACTATATTTAGATAAAAACAAAATTTTTTTTAAGGTTCCAGATAGAGAAATTATAAAACCAAAACTATCTTAGTTTTGTCAATGCATAGACTATTTACCTAAAAATAAGTGAAATGTAGTTACTTAAATCTCAAAATAATAATTTACTGTATTGGTGAAAATATTTTAAACATATTTAATTTTCCTGCTCTCCTTCAAGGCTCTGTTCAAATTTATGTCATCAGAGAGGCTTTCCCTTAAATACAACCTCCAATTTTTCTAAACCTTCACTTTATTTCTATTCATAGCACTCATCACTACCTGTTGTATTATTTGTTCACCTCTGCTGTAACAATGTAAGCCCCATGAAAGCAGTTGTAACTACAGCACACAGAACAGTGCTTGGTATAGTAGATATTTAATATTTTATTGGATAAATGAATCTCAAGTCTAGGTAACTTATTTTTACATGGATTCCTCCATTTAATACACACTTAATTTCTCAGTGCTATTATTCATCCATAAAAATGAATCGTTTGAGTAAACGAATGCAAGAACACAAATAGGAACTTGCTTAAATAATTAGCAATTTCCAAAAATGCATCAGATCTCAAAAGTAATAATACTTAAATTGAAAATGTTTCTGTTAAGGATCCAGGAAATCATGTCTATTACTATAATACAGTGGCTCTCTAGGAACTCCTATGGCCTATAGGTCCATTTGTTCTTTTTTTTGAGAGGTTTTTGCTATAGGGCACATGTGCTCACCAGAAAGAGAGAGACAGAGAGACAGAAAACGAGAAATCACCCCTCCAGAGGGATGGCCATGCCACAATCCCTTCTCCTTCATTCTCCTCTTGGGATCTTGGGCATGCAAGCACATGCGCCCAGCGTGAGTTTAAGCCAC
>NW_006159655.1:956498-961726 GCF_000334495.1 Tupaia belangeri chinensis | reverse complement strand
GAACGGTGCAGCTGGCCATGTAGGATCCAGCCACTTTAACCACTGAGCTACTTGGATGGCTCCCTGGTATCTATCTTCTATGTAATCAAATTTTACTGGCTAGTTGAATAAGATAAAGTAGGTAGAGAGGTAGAAAAGGTTTTGAGTTAGATATAAAGGAGTGAAGATTTTTCCTACCAAGAAGAAAGACAGAATTTCAAACACTTAAAGATGCCAATGATATAATTTAAATACCTTTGAAGTAGCCATGATTACTTACATAAACTTGAGCTCTGTACTTGACAAGGCAGTTGGCACCAGATTCAGGATTAAACTTAATTTCAAAGTCATATCCTTTGGAATTCTCAGCACCCTTAGGAATAAGTTTTAATTTTCTAGCTAATTTGTGATACTCTGCTAACTGTGTTTCAATCTGTAAGGAGAGAACAGAAAAGAAATGTTAAAAATAAAGTAGCCCTGTTTCATATGGCTTTCAACTGGCATTTCTGCAATTTTATACGAAATATATATGTTTTTAGTAGTTTAGTAATTTCTAGAAGTAAAGGTGGCAGTTTTAAAATATATAGAGAATAAAAGGTTTTATGATACTAAATTAGAATAATTTTAAGACTGTAATTAATAAACAATATGTTATTATTCTTCTATTCACAAATACTTTGGAATACTATATTTAGATAAAAACAAAATTTTTTTTAAGGTTCCAGATAGAGAAATTATAAAACCAAAACTATCTTAGTTTTGTCAATGCATAGACTATTTACCTAAAAATAAGTGAAATGTAGTTACTTAAATCTCAAAATAATAATTTACTGTATTGGTGAAAATATTTTAAACATATTTAATTTTCCTGCTCTCCTTCAAGGCTCTGTTCAAATTTATGTCATCAGAGAGGCTTTCCCTTAAATACAACCTCCAATTTTTCTAAACCTTCACTTTACCCCCTTTGGAAACTGATAAAAGATTTTGTATTTTTTTTTAAATTGACCTCATTTTTAGTTTATTTTCTAAAAGTAGAGATGTCTTTACATATGCTTGAAAGTATGTCTGTCGAACCTTTGGAAGACATTTCAGACCGAAGAAACCTACAATGCATATCTTACCAAATTGTTAAGGGATTCCTCCATTTAATACACACTTAATTTCTCAGTGCTATTATTCATCCATAAAAATGAATCGTTTGAGTAAACGAATGCAAGAACACAAATAGGAACTTGCTTAAATAATTAGCAATTTCCAAAAATGCATCAGATCTCAAAAGTAATAATACTTAAATTGAAAATGTTTCTGTTAAGGATCCAGGAAATCATGTCTATTACTATAATACAGTGGCTCTCTAGGAACTCCTATGGCCTATAGGTCCATTTGTTCTTTTTTTTGAGAGGTTTTTGCTATAGGGCACATGTGCTCACCAGAAAGAGAGAGACAGAGAGACAGAAAACGAGAAATCACCCCTCCAGAGGGATGGCCACGCCACAATCCCTTCTCCTTCATTCTCCTCTTGGGATCTTGGGCGCGCAAGCACATGCGCCCAGCGTGAGTTTAAGCCACCGGGTCCAGGACTTGAACTGTGGTTGGCTATGTGGGAGTTCAGCGACATAGTCATTACGCTAACTGCTGGTCCCTAGACCCGTTTGTTCTTATGTTAACTGGTCCTAGGAACAGCTCTGATCTTCACTAAAATTTTCTTTCTTAATCTCAGGAAAATGCCTTTCACAAACCCACGGTCTTTATCATGCTTAACTGCATGGACAACAAACATGTGGCACATGTGCCTCTCCTTTCTCCTTTTCCCAGTCAATTTAAATTGTAAAGATTATACTCTCACAGTGAATCTTAAATGAAGTCTTAATTTCTGGCTTAAAAGAGACCCAGAAGGCTACTACCAGTCAGAGTTGGCATGTATAGTAAAAACTAAAACATGAGGGATGAAGTGTTTATGCTAATCTTTTGTATTTTGCCACCATCCTTTAATATCCCTCCTGGCTGACTTTCAGGTACCTACTACCTACCCACTACACTAAGGCTTTCTTCTTTCACACTGTTCACAGCCCTGCTCTGACGCTCCACTAGGGTGCTGCTTACCTGCTTTCCACAATGTTTTCTTTCAGCTTGACCCTCCAAATAAAAAATGTTATTATTATTTTTTTAGTACAACTTATTTTAGTTAAACTCAGAGTTCACGTAGTCCAGAGTCATAACTTTCCCTTTCCCACAGAGTGCTTGAGAGAAAAGGCACCTTCATTCATGTATGCTGAAGAAACTAATTTCACATCCACTGAACTACTCTAACTACACACCATTTTACAAATAAGTAAACTGAGATTATGAGAGGTGAGATGACATGCTAAGCTCACAGAGGTGGGATATGGCAAATCCAGGGCTAAAACTCATGTTTACCAAATTCTAGGTTCAAAGACTTTCGTTCCACCCCCACAGGCTATTTCTTCTTCTTTTTTCCTGAGAGGTTTTTGCCTTAGGGTGCGTGCACTCTCCTGTGGGGTAGGGGGAGAGAGACAGACAGACAGAGGCAGTGAGAGGGAAAGTGAGAAATTACTCCCTGGGCGGGAGGGGGGTGGGGTGAGGGATGGCCATGCCGCAATCCCCTCTCCTCCATTCTCCTCCCAGGATCTTGGGCATGCACAAATATGCACCCAGCGTTGACTTTCGAGCCACCAGGTCTGGAACTTGAACCATGTGGAAGTCCAGCGACGTAACTTCTATGCCATCTGCTGGCCCCCAAAGGTGAAAATTTTGAAAATTATTTTTTCCTTGGTGACTTTTGGCTTATTTCTTCATTCATTGTTATAAAATATAGTCTAACTTGCCTACAAAATACTGGAGTGTTAGTAAATTGACTACAAGGGGTAAGAGTGCTGTAGTAAAATGTAAGGGCTAAGAAAATGTCCATCTTTAGCCAAATTATTCTACTCTGAGTTGTTCTTAATTAGGATAGACCTGTACAAAGGCCAGCTGTGATGTACTGCCACTATGAAATGAGTATGACTTACTGCCTCTTTGCCTCTGGCGTATTTTAGCTCCTCATTCCACAACTGCTGCTGTTCAGACTCTAGTTCCTTGGTTAACTTATTAATAGTCTGCTGCAATTCATTTCTTTCATGATTTATTCTCTCAGTGTCTGCAACTGAATACTTCTGGTTATCAACAATATTCTGTAGTCGAGTATTCTCTTGTTTTATTGTTTCACACTCTAGCTCTGCAAAGAAAAGAAAAAGAATCACATTTTCAGTTTCTTTAATTTCTACAAAAAACCTGATACCATTATGAAATATAGGTAAGATGTCTAAGTTTCCAAGTTATACACAATTCCCCCCCCCTTTTTTTTTTTTTACAATTATTCTGTTTGATCCCACTTTGTTAGTAAAATCTTTGACAATACAATTAAAGTTTTATATCAGAATCTTATGTCTCTACTGACTTGCTATGGCCACTACTATATATATATATCTAGCTTCACACTTAATGATTACAATCTTTACACTTAAGAATAATCTGTATTAATGTTCAGTTCCAATGCTTTTGATGCTTTTGCACATGGTTTTCAAGTCTGTTTTTTTACAAACATAAAAATAGTTATTGTGAGGAACCAGCAGGTGGCACGGTGGTTAAGGGCGCTGCACTCCTACGTGGTCGACTGCGGTTTGAGTCCCAGGTCTGGTGGCTTGCTTTCTCATGTTCTGTCTCTCACTCTGTCCCTCTCTGATCAAATTAAACTAACTACATAAAGTTAAATAAAATAATTCTAAAAAAAATTTATATTGGGACCAGCAGTTGGTGTAATGGCTATGTCACTGGATTCCCATGTAGTCGACCATGGTTCAAGTCCCAGACCTGGTGGCTTAAACTCATGCCGGGCACATGTGTTTAAGCCACCAGGTGCATGTGCATGCCTGCCCAAGATCCCGAGAGGAGAAGGGATTGAGGTGCGGCCATCCCCCTGGGGGTGTGTGTGTGATTTCTCGCTTTCTGTCTCTCTGTCTTTCTGGTGTGCGCATGTGCCCTATAGCAAAATCCTCCCCCCCCCAAAGAAAAAAGAATGACAGCACTTGCAGTTTTTTATCATCTTTTTTTTTTTTTTAGAGATTTTTGCTATAGGGTATGTGCGCTCACCAGAAATATAAGAGAGAAATAAAGAGACAGAAAGTGAGAAATTACCCCCCAGGTCAGATGGCCACACCACAATCCCTTGTTCTCCATTCTTTTTTAGGGGGAGAGGTTTTTGCTATAGGGCACGTACATTCACCAGAAAGACAGAGACAGAGACAGAAAGTGAAAACTCACCCCCTGGGAGGATGGCCACTCCACAATCCCTTCTCCTCCATTCTCCTCTCGGGATCTTGGGCATGCATGCACATGCACCTGGCGTGAGTTTAAGCCATTGTGTCTGGGACTCGAACCGTGATCAACTACATGGGAGTTCAGCGACATAGCCATTATGCCAACTGCTGCTCCCCTCCATTCTCTTCTCTATTCTCCTCTCGGAATCTTGGGCACACACACACACACATGTGCCTGGTGTGAGTTTAAGCCGCTGAGTCCAGGACTCAAGTGGCAGTCGACTACATGGGAGTCCAGCAATGTAACCATTATGCCATCTGCTAGTTCCAGCTATGCCTCTTTTTTTCCAATTATTTTCAGCTGCAGAACTTCTTAGGCAGTAGTGACAGATGATAGGATAGTTACAGCCAACTGAGGCAGGCAGAGATCAAGTATCTGGCTTGTTAATTACAAAGTATACTAAATATTTATAATAAGACATTATATTTATGAATATATCTGTGTGTGTATATAGGTATGTGTACACGCACATACTATACTATCATTACCTAACTAAAAAGACTTCAAAAAGTCAGATTGGAATAGAAACAAACAAGTGCCAGGATGAAATATATATACATATTTGGCAGCATGTATTCTTAGGTTAGGTCTCTCTTGGCTTCAAACCCCAGACATATAGAAGGTTTAATAATGGCCACCCAAGTATCTAAGTCCTAATCTCTGGAACTCAGAAATGATTACCTTATTTTGAAAAAGGGTCCTTGCAAATGCAGTCATTTTAAGATGAGGAGATTATTTTGGATTATTCAGTTAAGTCCCGAATTCCATTAGGTGCCCTTATAAGGTAGATGCAGAGGGAGATTTCACAGATAGAAGAGGACAGACACATGGAGAAGAAAATGTAAAAACACGGCAGAGACTGGAGTGGAGTG
>NW_006159655.1:954328-956475 GCF_000334495.1 Tupaia belangeri chinensis | reverse complement strand
TAGCCACTGGCAGCTGGAAGAGTCATGGAACACATTCTCTCCCAGATTTCTTATGCACCTGTCAAATCTTGGGCTTACAGTCTTAAACTTGTTGAGTTTGTGGTAATTTGTTATAGCAGGCTCAGTAAATCAATACAGAAGGCATTGAAAACTTGCTATCGATATTCACCACTGTAGCAAAAAAAATATGGATACATATCCCACACTGCCTGAATGACATCTTTTAACATGAGCTGTGCTTACCTACTCTACCAATTTCTTCATTGAGACTATTCAATTTCTGGTCAAGAATGGCTGAATGAGACTCCAAATTGCTCATGTATGCCTGATATTTTTGAACATCTGCTTGTAAAGAAGCTTTCAGTTTTCTCAATGACTCTAGACGATTCTTTAAGAGAAAAGAATAGTAAATTTGTTATTTTCATCAATAATCACTCCATACTTTGTTTAAAAAAGTAAAGCAATATCACTTAAATTTATCTTAGAGATAAGTAGATTAGAGTTTTCCTTTCACTTACAGAGGAAGTAAAAATAACTAAAAAGAGAGCTATACTATCATTATCTAATTAAAAAGACAGACTTATATTTAAAATTTGGTATTTATAGAACAGTTTGAATGCTGCATTAGTACCAAATAACTTGGGGCTAGCACGTGGGGTGGTAGTTAAGGTGCTAGAGTCCTACATGGCAGACTATGGTTCGAGTTCTGGACCTGGCGGTTTGCTTTCGCACTCCCCACCCTCCTCTGTTGCTCACTGGTGAGCATGTGTGCCCTATAGCAAATTCAGTAGTAATAATAATAATAAATAAAATTAAGTAAATGCTTCTTGAAAAATTAAAACAATTAATATACAACTTAAAGTTAAGATATCTGGACAGTATCATTTAGCTTTAGAAAACTTTTAGAATTTAATATGCTATATAAATTCATTTATTACCATTTCTTTTTCACTAAGCATAAAACTAAGGGCTGCTTATGAATAGGGCTCTCTGGAGGTGTACATTGACACATAAGTACCTTGGTCAAAGACACTTTTGGTCTTATGTAAATAGGTAAGAATCTTTCATCATCTTCTTAGGCCCATTAGTCCGAGACTGATAGATCACAAGGGAAAACAAGGCTCCACAGATACCAAATGTGTTTTCATTGGGAGTTCTGTCCTATGCCAGAAAATTTAACTCTCAAGAAGTTTAATTTGTTAATCCACGAAAATAATTTTTTTTGGTAAAGACAGATTGTATTTTCTAAGGTAACCCAAGAATATGAATGAGGTTTTAGGCATATAAACATGTTTACTAACCGGTTCTTTTTCTCTTTCTTGTTCCAATCTTGCAATCTGTTCATTCAACTCTTTGTTTTTTGCTGCTAATGACTCCAGCTTGGAAGCATCTACATTAAATAAATCCTCTGGAGAAAAAAAACCCAAAAACTTTTGTAAGATTTCAAATCTGCTGAAAATAAGTTTGCCAGGTTTTTTAACTATTGTTTGTACTCTCATTACCTTCTGGTCTCTGCTCAAACATTTTAAGTGATGTACAACCTACCTTGTTAAAAGTACAATGCCCTTCCCTTTACTCCATCCCTCTTTGTATCTGCCTTATCCTGGTTGATTTTTCTCCATGATTCTTATCCCCATTTGACTTACTGTTGCCTATTTCATTATTATCTCTATTAGAATGTAAGCTCATAAAGACAAATTTTTATCTTATTCATTACTGTATTCTCAGTGCCTCAATGGTAGCTAACACACAGTAGGTACACAGTAAGTATTTTAATGAATAAATGCCATTTATATGCTTACTTAATTATATATAGAAAAATTAAACAGCTCATTAAATGCTTTCTGTGTTAGATTACTACAAATTTTCCTCTGTTAAAACAAAACATCATTTACCTTGTTTCCATTCCCATGTGGACAAGTTGAAATTGTCCTGGTTATTCTTTAGGTAGGTACTTTCCCAGGGGAACATAAGGGAATGCTTTCACCTTTTGTACTAATAGCGGCTAGGTGATAATCTCCTGTATTCATTGATTCCACTGTCTTTGAAGTCATGGCTTTATACATGCTAGATTTATCTATTTTTACCTCCCACTGGTTTTTTTTTTTTTTTTTTTTTTTTTTTTTTTTTTTTAGGTTTTTTTCATA
>NW_006159655.1:938918-951745 GCF_000334495.1 Tupaia belangeri chinensis | reverse complement strand
GAATGCCACTAGCCACTGGCAGCTGGAAGAGTCATGGAACACATTCTCTCCCAGATTTCTTATGCACCTGTCAAATCTTGGGCTTACAGTCTTAAACTTGTTGAGTTTGTGGTAATTTGTTATAGCAGGCTCAGTAAATCAATACAGAAGGCATTGAAAACTTGCTATCGATATTCACCACTGTAGCAAAAAAAATATGGATACATATCCCACACTGCCTGAATGACATCTTTTAACATGAGCTGTGCTTACCTACTCTACCAATTTCTTCATTGAGACTATTCAATTTCTGGTCAAGAATGGCTGAATGAGACTCCAAATTGCTCATGTATGCCTGATATTTTTGAACATCTGCTTGTAAAGAAGCTTTCAGTTTTCTCAATGACTC
This sequence comes from Tupaia belangeri chinensis, assembly GCF_000334495.1. Classification (NCBI taxonomy): domain Eukaryota; kingdom Metazoa; phylum Chordata; class Mammalia; order Scandentia; family Tupaiidae; genus Tupaia; species Tupaia belangeri. The sequence goes on along the minus strand of NW_006159655.1, from coordinate 951,357 downwards.
TAGACGATTCTTTAAGAGAAAAGAATAGTAAATTTGTTATTTTCATCAATAATCACTCCATACTTTGTTTAAAAAAGTAAAGCAATATCACTTAAATTTATCTTAGAGATAAGTAGATTAGAGTTTTCCTTTCACTTACAGAGGAAGTAAAAATAACTAAAAAGAGAGCTATACTATCATTATCTAATTAAAAAGACAGACTTATATTTAAAATTTGGTATTTATAGAACAGTTTGAATGCTGCATTAGTACCAAATAACTTGGGGCTAGCACGTGGGGTGGTAGTTAAGGTGCTAGAGTCCTACATGGCAGACTATGGTTCGAGTTCTGGACCTGGCGGTTTGCTTTCGCACTCCCCACCCTCCTCTGTTGCTCACTGGTGAGCATGTGTGCCCTATAGCAAATTCAGTAGTAATAATAATAATAAATAAAATTAAGTAAATGCTTCTTGAAAAATTAAAACAATTAATATACAACTTAAAGTTAAGATATCTGGACAGTATCATTTAGCTTTAGAAAACTTTTAGAATTTAATATGCTATATAAATTCATTTATTACCATTTCTTTTTCACTAAGCATAAAACTAAGGGCTGCTTATGAATAGGGCTCTCTGGAGGTGTACATTGACACATAAGTACCTTGGTCAAAGACACTTTTGGTCTTATGTAAATAGGTAAGAATCTTTCATCATCTTCTTAGGCCCATTAGTCCGAGACTGATAGATCACAAGGGAAAACAAGGCTCCACAGATACCAAATGTGTTTTCATTGGGAGTTCTGTCCTATGCCAGAAAATTTAACTCTCAAGAAGTTTAATTTGTTAATCCACGAAAATAATTTTTTTTGGTAAAGACAGATTGTATTTTCTAAGGTAACCCAAGAATATGAATGAGGTTTTAGGCATATAAACATGTTTACTAACCGGTTCTTTTTCTCTTTCTTGTTCCAATCTTGCAATCTGTTCATTCAACTCTTTGTTTTTTGCTGCTAATGACTCCAGCTTGGAAGCATCTACATTAAATAAATCCTCTGGAGAAAAAAAACCCAAAAACTTTTGTAAGATTTCAAATCTGCTGAAAATAAGTTTGCCAGGTTTTTTAACTATTGTTTGTACTCTCATTACCTTCTGGTCTCTGCTCAAACATTTTAAGTGATGTACAACCTACCTTGTTAAAAGTACAATGCCCTTCCCTTTACTCCATCCCTCTTTGTATCTGCCTTATCCTGGTTGATTTTTCTCCATGATTCTTATCCCCATTTGACTTACTGTTGCCTATTTCATTATTATCTCTATTAGAATGTAAGCTCATAAAGACAAATTTTTATCTTATTCATTACTGTATTCTCAGTGCCTCAATGGTAGCTAACACACAGTAGGTACACAGTAAGTATTTTAATGAATAAATGCCATTTATATGCTTACTTAATTATATATAGAAAAATTAAACAGCTCATTAAATGCTTTCTGTGTTAGATTACTACAAATTTTCCTCTGTTAAAACAAAACATCATTTACCTTGTTTCCATTCCCATGTGGACAAGTTGAAATTGTCCTGGTTATTCTTTAGGTAGGTACTTTCCCAGGGGAACATAAGGGAATGCTTTCACCTTTTGTACTAATAGCGGCTAGGTGATAATCTCCTGTATTCATTGATTCCACTGTCTTTGAAGTCATGGCTTTATACATGCTAGATTTATCTATTTTTACCTCCCACTGGTTTTTTTTTTTTTTTTTTTTTTTGTCTTTTTTTGAGGTTTTTGTCATAGGGCATGTGTGCTTGCCAGGGAAATAGTGAGAGGGAAAATGAGAAATGACCCCCCAGCGGAGATGGTCAGGCTGCAATACCTTCTCCTTTATTCTCCTCCTGGGGTTTTGGACATGCACACACATGTGCCTAGCATGATTTTCTAATTTCCAGGTCTGGGACTCAAATTGTGATCAGTCAATGTGGAGTCCAGGGCTGTAACCACTATACCACCTGCTGGTTCCTGACTCTGGTATTTTACATGCAAGGCTTTCCAATAGAAAGAACAACAATGTAAAATGTTGGAACATGTTAGACTTAGCCAGTAAACCGAATGTCTCTAAGTTACAGGTAAGTAAAAAAATAAGGAATTTCTTTATTTGGAAATATAATGGCCTGTAACCTTATGACACAAGTTTCGAAAGAGACTTTAGGTGTTCTTTTTGACTAATTGGTATTTTAATTTCTCAAACACTAAAGCAATAGCATCATAGGAATATTATCCCCCAAGAGGAATAGCATTTGCTGATTATCTTCTGTGCTCTTAATAGTGTGGCTGGTGGTTTATTATGCTACCATCTAATCTCACAAAACTTTGTTTGACAGGCCGAGTAGTTTGTTAAGGTCACACAGCCAGGAGAGTTATGTCTCAAGTCTGACTCTAATACCAGAATTCTTTCTGTTTAACTGTGAGGGGACTTTGAAAAGTTTGAGGAAAAATGGAATTATAATAAGAGTTTATTTTAATGTAAAAAATGTTTGAAATCTATGTATAGTTCTTCCATAATATGCATTTTCTATATAGTTTTTAAAGACCCTGCATATAACTTCTTACTACCAAAATCATAAAGATAAAAATTAGCAAGCACCAAGAGGATCTGAAGTAAGTAGCTCAAATAAATATTGGCTATGGTAAAATAAGCTACCAGTCCATGAGCAGTTAAAGGAAGGAAAAACAAGCGCAGTAGGTAAGAAAACACTTACTCAGCTTTGACTGCAACTCTGCATTCATCTCTTCAAAGCTGTCGGCACCAGACATGAAACTTTCATAGCATTTTATGGTGTAATCCAAAAACAACTGATTGAGTTAAGCAGATTTTTAAAAACAAAGTCATGATTATTTCAGTTTTCTGAGTGGAAATTTCAATTACAAAACAAAAAAAAAGGTCAGGGAGTAGTCACATATAAACCAGAGACACAAACCTTGGGTGTATCACGAATTATACTGGACAAAATTATTTAATATTTTTTTTCTTTTTTAAGATTTTTGCCAGTCTCGACTTTCAGGCTTTGGATTTTGTATATGAGAAGAAATATGACAATCCTAGTTAATTAGACAATAGACCCGAAGCCCTTACATCGATATATTTTTTGTTTTTTTGGGGAGAGGTTTTCGCTATAGGGCGCGTGCGCTCGCCAGACAGACAGAGACAGAAAGCGAGAAATCACCCCCCAGGGGGGATGGGCACGCCACAACCCCTTTTCCTCCATCCTCCTCCCGGGATCTTGGGCACGCACATACACGTGACCAGTGTGAGTTTTAAGACACCGGGTCCAGGACTCGAACCGCAGTCGACTATATGGGAGTCCAGCGACATAGCCATTACGCTAACTGCTGGTCCCAGATGCATTTTGTTTTAAAAACAGGCCTTGCTTTTCAGCTTCATCTGCAGTTCTATGTGAAGACTGATAAATCAGTTTTTGTTTTATAAATAAAACGAAATTTGGATATCTTGAGTTTATGGTTTTGTGATTTAGCTGGGTAAACTATCTTCATAGCAGATAAGTTATTTATAACAATTTTCAAAACTTATATTCTAAGAAAAAAAAAAGATTTTTGCCAGAGAGCACATTAACTCTCCAGAGAAAGACAAAAAGACAAAGAGAGGGAGAAAGAATCCTTTATGAGGACTGGTCATGCTTCAATTCCTTTTCTTCCACATCTCCATCCTGTTGTGATTTTGGGCACGCACAGACTCATGCATGGTGTGTTTCTCAAGCTGCTGGCTGAGGGACTTGAACCTTGGCGTTGGCTATATGAAATCTGAATGGCGTAACCACTAGACCAAGAAGTTGGCTCAGTCTTCTACTTCTAAATATGAATAATGATGATGAAAATAATTTAAAAAATTCGGATAAAGGTTATATTTGAAAATATTAAATAAACCAGACCTTTGGAATTTTGAGAAGGCCAAACAAAGAAGCTTATTAAAAAATGTAATTCAATGTAAAATGCATAAACTTAATCATATTTAGGTATAATGCACCTTAAAAAAATTTAGGTGAATTGCCGATCATCTAAGTTCAATTAAACTGACAACCAGTTGTGAAAACCAGAATGTAATTAATAAAGCCCATACCTACATTGCAACTTCAGGCTAAAAAATTGGCACAGTAAGTATAGATCTACATAGAATAGTACAATTCTTAATATTTATCCAAGAGAAAGTAACACTATATTTTGTAGTCAGGAGGTGTTTTGGTTACTGAGAACATAATTATAAAAGGCAAGGTGGCTGATTAGAATTTTCCAGCTTAGATGAAGTAAATATCCCTCAAGACAAACCAATTCCCTTTGTACTAATTCTTTGCTCACTAAGCAACCTTCCTATTATTTGTTTGATAAGGAAGGAGTTCCATGAATAGGTAGTATGAGTATTCTTGCACCAAGAGAGGTAAATTAATTCTGATAGTAAGTTAATACATTTTCATTTTACTTCACATCAGTCTCTTGTGAATTTGGTAAGAGCAAATCAATTTCCTAAAACTTGTTCATTTTTAATCTTTATTTTTTTGAAGAATTTTTATTTATTTCTTTTTTCTTTTTGTTGGAGAGGTTTTTGCTATAGGGCACGTGCGCTTGCCAGAGAGAGACATAGAGACAGAAAGCGAGAAATCACCCCCCAGAGGGGATGGTCACGCCGCAATCCCTTCTCCTCCATTCTCCTCTCAGGATCTTGGCCGTGCACGCACACACGCCTGGCGTGAGTTTTAAGCCACCGGGTCCGGGACTTGAACCGCGGTCGACCACGTGGGAGTCCAGCGAAATAGCCATTACACTAACTGCTGGTTCCCAAGAATTTTTATTTTTTTATTTAACTTTATTTATTTATTTTAATTTGACCAGAGAGGGAGGGAGGGAGAGAGAGAGAGAGAGAGAGAGAGAGAGAGAGAAAGCAAGCTGCCAGGTCTGGGACTTGAATCATGGTCAGCCATGTGGGAGTTCAGTGTCCTTAACCACCAAACCACCTGCTGGTCCTGGCCAATTTTAATCTTATGGATTAAAAAAAATTGAGTTTGTAGGCTCATAAAATTGAGGGTCAAAACCTGCTGAAGCTAGATATTCCAATAATCCTTGTTAATTAAAGAGTACTTAATAGTTTCCAAAGTGCTTCTTTCTAAATTGTCATTTGAATAATATAATAAAAAATCAACAATATTTAACTTGTAGTTAATGTCAAGAACTTTAACATTTAGTAAGTATTTTTATAAATGCATTTGGGTGAAAATTGAAGTGCAATTAAATGTAGTCCAGTATACATATTGCAAAGTGGGAGAATTCTCTCACAAGTAGGATAATGGCTTTCTAGGAGCCTCTGCAGCTAGATTATTATTGAAGCAGTAATAAAGGCATGTTTTTATACTTTAGGGGAGTAGGGGAGGCAATGGTACCATATCAGTTAGTTGATATATCTTTTAAGTATTTCTCAGGCGGCAATAAAATATGAGAACATAATTTCTACTTTCCCTTTTTGGAAAAGGCTCCAAAAAATTGAAGGTTAGAATTAGAGAAAAGAGGTGCCGGCAGGTGGCGTGGTCATTGAGGTGCTGGACTCCCACATGGTCGATTGTGGTTAGAGGCCCAGACCTGGCTGCTTGCTTTTTCACTCTCCTTCTCTAATCAAATTGAATAATAATAATGATGATAATAATAGTAATAAATGAAATTAAATGAATAATAATAATAAAGAATTAGAGGAAAGAATAGTTATTTTCCCACAAGGGCCTATGTGGCAATTAGTTGTTTATGTGTGCTATAGCACGTTATTGTATAATCTCACTACTTTAAATTTGCCTCAGAGCTGGTGTTTGCTTCATTTGGATATATACATCTGTATAATTTAAGAAATAGGGCGGGGATAGTTATATAGTTTAGTTTCCAGTATAGTATATGATGTGAGAACTAATTCCAACCATCTATGTACTTTTATCTCAACCATTTCAGAAGTGGTAACTGAATTAAATGGCAATTATGCTTAACTAAAATGACAAAATCAAAATAAACAAATAGGCAAAAAACCAAATGCATTCTTTTAAGACTCAATCTCTTGGGGCTGATCGATGGCGTGGTGATTAGGGGTGCTGGACTACCACATGGCTGACCGCGATTTGAGTTCCAGATCTGGTGGCTTGCTTTCTCTCTCTCTGTCCCTCTCTGGTAAAATTAAAACAAATCAATAAAGTTTAATTAAAAAAAAAGATTCAATCTATTTATGCTTTGTATTGATGAAGAATTACATAATGTTGCCAGTATTAATTAAAATAATGTTGCCAGTATTAATAAACTTATTTTATAAGATACAGATGGAAAAGAATCATCATATCCATAACATGCAATAGTATGTTATGATTTAATTTCAAACCTCTTGCATTAATTACTTAGCTAACATTTTCAAATTTCTCTGCCTATTTAATTTTTGAAAATTATAATGTGACTCCGACAGTAGATCGATTGAGGCTAAATTTTTTATTTTTTTGAGATGATTTTTTTTTTGCTATAGGACATGTGTGCTTGCCAGAAAGACAGAGAGACATAAAGTGAGAAATAACCCCCCCCACCTCAGAGGGAATGGCCATGCCGCAATCCCTTCTCCTCCACTCTCCTCTTGGGATCTTAGGCATGTGTGCACATGTGCCCGGTGTTTTTAAGTCACTGGGTCCAGGACTTGAACTGCAGTCAATTACATGAGAGTCCAGCGACATAGTCAATATGCCAACTGCTGGTCCCACCATTGACTAATGTTTTTTAAAATTAGCTCTTGAAGTTTTTCAGGAAGCAAACAGACACACTTTACAAAAGCATATATTAACTCCAACAGTGACACAGTGAATAATATCAATTTATAGCTTATGATAATATATATCACCTTATTATGCATAATTCCATCTTCAGTTTCTTCTCCCCAGGGTTGTCCATCATCAAAGAAAGGCGAACTTTCTTTCATGGCTGTATGTATCTAATCAATGCACAAGCAATATATTAAGTCAATGTGAAAAGCATATAAGCAATCTTCAAAAAGTTCATGGAAAATGTGTATAATGAAAAGACTATGTATGGATTTCAAAATGTTTGCACCAAAATGAACTTGTACTTTAATTCCTTTCCTTTCTCTTTCTTCCTGCTTCCAGAGGGCATATGCCGTATCAAAGAAAAAAAAAAGTACCCTCTCAGTGGGGTGTCATCACGCCATAATCATATTTTCTCCATCCTGTCAATAAGCACATGTGCCTGGCATGTTCTTTTTTTCTTTTTCTTTTTTTTGGGAGAGGTTTTTGCTATAGGGCACGTGTGCTTGACAGACAGACAGAGAGAAATCATCCCCCAGGGGGGATGACCACGCCGCAATCCCTTCCCCTCCATTCTCCTCAGGATCTTGGGCACACACGCACATGCACCTGGTGTGATTTAAGCCACCAGGTCTGGGACTCAAACCATGGTCGGCTACATGGGAGTTCAGTGTCATAGCCATTACGCTAACTGCTGGTTCCCCTGGCATATTTTTCCAGGCCATGTGGAATCTAGGTACCTAGGCACTGTGCTTAACTGCTTTGCCATGGTGCAATCCTCTACTTGTGTTTTTTCTGAACTTCTGAAGTCCCTTCAAAGCTCCCATGACTTGTCCAATTTGTTGATTAGTGTCAATTTTAGAAGCACAGATTGTATGACTAAATGTCTTTGGAAAGGTTATTGCATTGAGTATTAAAACGATCCTTTTAATTTTTTAGTAACTAATCCCTTCAGGATTTAAAAAGGATGGACTCCATATTTAGTCTGGTCTATAGAGAAAAATATTGTGACTTTCATGCTACTAAGCCATTGAGAACTCATGTACACATTTTTTTTTTTGGAGAGGTTTTCACTATAGGGCGCGTGCGCTCGCCAGACAGACAGAGAGAGACATAGAGACAGAAAGTGAGAAATCACCCCCCCCAGGGAGGATGGTCACGCTGCAATCCCTTCTCCTCCATTCTCCTCTCGGGATCTTGGGCACGCACACACACGCACCCGGCGTGAGTTTTAAGCCACCGGGTCTGGGACGCGAACCGCGGTCGACTACGTGGGAGTCCAGCGACATAGTCATTATGCTAACTGCTGGTTCCCTAATATACACATTTTAATAAACCTTTAAGAATTCAAAACAGAACTGCCATATAAAAGGTGGTGAATAATAATTATTTCTGTTTTTAAGTTTCTTGCCTAGGGCACGTGTGCTTGCCAGAGTGAAAGAGAAAGTGAGAGGCAAAGTGAGAAATCACCTGCCCCAGGGAGAACAGCCATGCCACAATCCCTTCTTCTCCATTCTCTTTTAGAATTCTGGGGGCACATGCACGCACTCACACACAAATACACATGCATCTGGTGTGAGTTTCAAGCTACTGGATTTGGAACTTGAATTATGATCAGCAATGTGTGAGTCCAGCGCCTTAGCCACTATGCCTCCTGCGGTCGCAATTATTTCTCTTTTATGGGTTCAATTTTGATGCTTGAATGTTATCAACTGACTCCTTCAGTCTGTACAAATATGAACTTTATATCGAATTTTACAATATAAAATCTTCAGAAATACTATAGTTATTTAAACTTGGAAGTGGTAAAATAATAAATTATAGCAAACCATTCAGATATTTTGAATTGACAAGTTAAAAGAAAAGTGTATAAGGTTTTTAAGGTACAGAAATTCTTTGAATCACTTGTTTTTTATAACTTAGTTAAAAAATTTAAATTTTAAATTTAAAAAACATTGCAGGTACCAGCACGTGGCATGGTGGGTAAGGTGCTGGACTTACATGTAGCTAGCTGACCATGGATTGAGTCCAGAACCTGGTAGCTTGCTTTCTCACTTTACCTCTCTGTCTCTCTGCTGCCCTATAGGGAACTTAAAAATAACAACAATGATAATAAACAAATAAATAATTAAAAGACCTTTCAAACATAAAGAAAATTTAAATAAAATCACTAAATATATATAAAATTTAGTACAATACACATCTAGTATAATAAACAACAAAGCTTCTATGAGAAAGACTTTTTTTATTATTTAGCTTTATTTATTTATTTAAAATTGACTAGAGAAGAACATAGTGTGTGTGTGTGTGTGTGTGTGTGTGTGTGTGTGAGAGAGAGAGAGAGAGAGAGAGAGAGAGAGAAAGCAAGCAACCAGGTCCAGTACTTGAACCATGGTCAGTCATGTGGGAGTCCAGTGTCCTTAACCACCACAACACCTGCCAGCCCCTATGAAAAAGTCTTATTAGGAATACATAGAAGAGTAGTTTCTGTAGAAAACAAAATTTCTTATACTGGGTCTCACACATAGGACTTCTGAGGGGGACACTGTCTGTAGACCAGACTTGCTTGCTGTACTGCTCTTTCCTATTCTGAAGGTACTCAGAAGACCTTCAGTATATCTAGTGGGCTTTCTCTATTAGGTCATTCTCTATCTTCCTTTTCTTTTCTTTTTTAAAAAAAAATTAATTAATTAATTAATTAATTTGCCTTTTTCACATGAGTTTTACCAGAGAAAGAAAATGAGAGAGAGAGGGAGAGTAAGAAAGCAAGCAATCAGGTCTGGGACTTGAACCACGGTCAGCCATGTGGCAATTTCAGCACCTTAACTACCATGCCATCTGCTGGCCACCCCTTGATTTTCTTTGACAGGCCTCAAGTAACATTCATATTTAATGAAGTCTGAAAGACATGTAGGACAGAACTCAAGATGAAGAACAGAATTTCTACCTTGTCACCAGGGTAAAGACAGTTTCTATTGCCTTGTGTCAAACATCCTTGTGAAAACTTCTACTACTCTGTAATATTCAAGGTCATAAGGTAGGAATAGGAAAAAAACACAGAGCTATGTCTAAGACCATACTGATGATAGTGGGGAAAAAGATGGGTTATTCAATAAATAGTACTGATATGTGAGTCATTAAAAAAATAAGGCTTCCTCCTTTTTATACTACAAACAGTTGCAGATGGATGAAGATTTAGGGCCCAGCAGATGGCATAATAGTTAAGCTGATGGATTCCCATGTGGTCAACTGCAGTTCAAGTTCCAGACCTGGTGCCAGGTGCATGTGTATGTGAGCCCCAAACTCCTGAGAAGAGAATACAGGAGAAGGAATTGTGGCGTGGTCTTCCCCTCCCCCGGGGAGAGGGTGGTGATTTTTCCCTTTTACTCTTTCTCTGTCTCTTTGGCCAGTGCATGTATCCCATAGCAAAAATCTCTAAAAAATAAAAAAAACCAAAAAACAAAAACACAATACAAAAAATCATGGAAGTACTATGAAAAAAGTTGGAAGAATAAAAAAACTGTATCAGGGAATGAAGGGGGTCTTCTTAAGTGTGGCTAAATTTCTAGGCTTATGTTAAATGAGAAAGATAATTAGAACAAAAACGTTGTGGTCTCTCAGGGGTTGTTATATTGCTATAGTGATCAGTTTTACCATATCAAAGTAAGATAGGAAAGAAGGGACTTCATCTTAAAAAATGGGAAGAGGCAGCTCAAAGGTCTGTCTCTCTTAATGAGAAAGATAATTAGAACAAAAACCTTGTGGTCTCTCAGGGGTTGTTATATTGCTATAGTGATCAGTTTTACCATATCAAACAAAGTAAGATAGGAAAGAAGGGACTTCATCTTAAAAAAATGGGAAGAGGCAGCTCAAAGGTCTCTCTTCCTTGGCTTCCAGCAAAACCCAACAGGAGATACTGTATAGTTCCTGTATCCCCATGAAAATGCCCTCGCCCAGTCATGTATAAATATTATGAGCTGGTAAGGCAAAGAATGATGAAATGTTCTAGTGACAGCAGAGAAATCTTATGGCAAGAGCAGAGAGCTAGGTTTTACCTAATGTTACCCAGTGAGTATCACTGGGAAGACACAAATTGAATGCCTGTTATAAACTCCAATAAAATTGGAGTACTGGATTTCCACTATTCTATTGACAACTGGTGCTAAATGTACCAGCATGGCACTTGGGTCAAAATCTATCCACCTGATGCCTGCCTACATTTAGTTAAGGATTTGCTGATGACTAAGAGAAAGTCAGAGGATAGACAGTATTAGTTTTATGGATGTTAGCACTAGAAGGACAAGAAACTCAGAAGCTGAAGAAGGAAAGTCTCCATCAAACTTGATAAAAATTCACATTTCTAAATAGCCAAATATAGTACATAAAATTGAAAGGAGAAAGAGGGGAAAAAACATCTGCCCTACACAGACAGAGGCTAACTTCTCTAACTTGACCACTTTTGATCTACAAAATGGCACTCTTACAAGTCTGTATGAAAAAAGAAAAACAGCAAAAGACAGAAGGAAGCAGCTATTATAATAAATGTGAAATATACTCAGCTTTAAAAACAAAAAATGCAGGGGACCAGCAGATGGTGAAATGGTTTCATCATTGGGCTCCCATGGAGTTGACCATGGTTTAAGTTCTGGATCTGAGTGGCTTAGAATTCATGCTGGGTTCATGTGCGTGTGTACCCAAGATCCCAAAAGGAGAAGAAATTGTTTGTGGCTATACTCCTCCCCCCCCGGGAGGGGTGATTTATGTCTCTGTCTCTCTAGTGAGTGCACATACCCTATAGCAAAAATCTCTCTCTTAAAGAAAAAAACAAACAAAAAACCCCCCAAAAAGTGCAAATAAGAAAAAATCAACTTTCTTGGTTTTGTTTGTCTTGTTAACTAGTAAAAGCATTGGTAAATTTAACATATACAGGTTCAAATTAATAGCAAAAGCAAAAAACTGAAATATCAAAAAGATAAAAAAAATGCATGTAAAGTGTATTAAAAAAGAAACACAAATGAGAAGGGTCCAAGGTCCAAGGTGTCATAATGATTACAGCTAGACTTACACATGGCCAATGCTATTTGGGTCCGAGACCCAGAGACTTGAAAATAACACTGGGCATGTGTATGTGCATGACTAAAATCCCAGGAAAAGAATTGAGGAAAAGGGACTGTGGTGTGGTCATCTCCCTCGGGGGTTGATTTCTCATTTTCCCTTTCACTGTCTCTCTCTGGCCAGCACATGCACTCTGTGGCAAAAAAAGGGAAACTGTTTAAAACATAAATTGTTTTAATAATATAGATAATAAAATAAGCTATTTTTTATTTCCAAAACTGGTGAAATATTTTAAGTTTATTTATTTCTTACATGATTGAGAGAGAGAGAGAGTACATCCCCAATAGGGTCTTGATTTAGTGAGCCTCCCCTAGATTCAGTTAGTCTGGACCATGGGCATGAATGTGCCTGCTGTACTCAGGAAAATCTCTGGACGCAAATCTGGCATTAACCCATTTGGGTCAGCTTTGGAGAAGTACTATTTTACTGCTGCACTATGGTCCAGCCCCCAAAACTGGAAACAATTTAAAAATAATATCTATGGTATAAGAAAATGGGTATGCTTCTACACT
>NW_006159655.1:935470-938800 GCF_000334495.1 Tupaia belangeri chinensis | reverse complement strand
GCCAAGAAAAAACCTTTAAAAAAATTTTTGCCAGAGGCACATGTATGAGAAAGAGGGCAAGAAAGTGAGAGAGTAAAAAAGCACCCCCTGTGGCAGATATTTTTTAAGCCGCATGGTTTGAGATTTGAACCAAATGGTCAGTCATGTGGAATCCACAAAAATAAATAAATAAATAAATAAATAACTGAAATATATAAAATAGAATATATATGAAATAAATATACATATAAAATAAATATGTATGTGTATATATATGTATATTGCATAGCAATAACAGTGTTTTTAAAACTATATCCAAAGGAAAGACTTTAGGTTGTTGTCTCAGAAGTAGGAGATTATGATTATGCCACAGTATTTTTGAATACTTATAATATAAATTTTACTTGAAGGGATGGAAAAATAAATTTCATGAGACAAACTGAGAAATCAATTTCCAATTATCTCATTTTAAAAAATTAATTTAATTTTACCTGTTCATTCATTTATTTTAATTTGACCAGAGAGAGAGAGAAATCAAGAAAGCAAACCACCAGGTCTGGGACTTAAACTGCAGTCGGGCCATTTGGGAGTGTCCAGAGCCTTAACCACCACATCACCTGCTGGTTCCCAATGAACTCATTTTTTAATAAGCTGAAAAACCTCATGAAAACAAATAGTCTCCTTGTGGGACTTTCTTCTTCTTACCTCTGGTAACCTGTGTTATCAGTCTGAAGAACTTAAGATCAAATGTGCTTTGAAAAATAAAAACTCTGAAGCAGACTTTGAAATAAGCAGCAAAAGCAAGAATGACAGAGAAACAGAGGTATCTTTTTAAAGGTAAAAACCTTTCCTATGTGTATAAAGATGACAAACCCAATACCTTGATGCAGTCAATTAGCCAAACCAAGGCTGCCACAATGTGAGGCCATGTATGAGGAGCCCCTACTGTATACATGGAGCTTTTGGATAACGCAAAAGGATACCTATGAAAAATAAGAAACAATAATTTAATACATTAAGTTAGTAAAAATAGTGGCTACATTAAGCAAGAAGATACATTTTAAAGATTCTTCATATGTACCCACAGTCTTTATTTATTTAGATGGAAGATATTTGTTGAGTTTTTGTCCCAAGTTTTCTATTCTTCAATGATTTTATATACTCTTTGGTTTCTTCTCTCCATGTTCCTTTGTATATATCTCTCCTACACTGTAGAATTTGATTTACAGCCAGTGTTGGACTTCTTTCCTAAGAGATCTTTTGTTTTCTCAAATTCAATGTATTCCCAATAAATATTTAGATACCCTGCTTGTTCCTCATGTTTACTTTCCTCTTTTTAGACTTCACCGAACTCCATTCTGTTGTTTTTCTTCTATAAATCTGTAGTGTCCAGCTTATCCTTTCTATTCTCTGTCACTTTAGCAGTTCAGGGCTGTATGCTCTATCATCTTATGATAATCTAATGTGAATTGTATTTTGGGGGCTCCTGTTCAATTTATTCTATACATGAATTGTATTTTGGGGGCTCCTGTTCAATTTCTATTCTCACTGTAAACAGTGATCATCTTAAATACATGTCATTTCTCTAACTCAAACTCCATCTTAATACATGTCATTTCTCTAGCTCAAACTCTTTATAAATTTATTGAGTTTGATCTTCTGTGTTCCAGCAATCTCTTAAGACTAATGACAAAAATAACATACATACCCAAGATCTTTAAAGATCCTTGGAACTTCTTCTTCAAACTTTGTGTCAGGAAGTTCATATGAAGGACACAGAAAGCCATAGAGAAAAGTGAAGATCTTTAGGAAGTCTTTAACAGATGGAGCTTGAAGAGATTTCATGGAAACACTATATGCATAACCATTTTCTGTAAGAAACTACAATAATTTTTATGAAATATTAAACATTTTATAATAGTAAAAGTGGGAAGTACCTAATAGAATGTTGACAAGTTAGGCTAATCAAATTATAAAATACCTCACAGAGTTGTCGAATACACTGCTGAATGAAGGCTTTGTCATTAAGTGGTCTTGGGTCTTTGATTTTTTCAGAAGTGGAAAATATACCAAATTGACTATTCCGGGATCCATGTCCACTAGTTCTAGAAACATATTTTTAAAAAGTCAGTCAAGTCTACTTTATTCTGTAGTCAAGTGATTATTTCAAAGTGATTTTATATTTGAACATTAATATCCAACATTAAAGTTTAATTTTGTTTAACTAAACAAGTTATTTTATTTAAAAAAATAAGCAAATAGAGCAAATAAGGGAGAGTACAAGATTATAGCTGTTGTAGATTCTTTAGATATAAAATGAGGCATGAATAAAAATATACCTCCTGTGCTTTGCATTAGCAACACATACACCATCCTCTAAGAAAATGCATTTCAAGTCCTTGAGATCTTCTGCACTAACTGTTCTCTAAGTCTTCCACTATTCTATTTACCCTTTCACTATTACTTCCTTACTCTCAGCTCCTTCATTTGCCACTGCTTTTTGTAGGAAAATGCCTTTGAGATATGTTAAAGTATGTTGTGCAGATTTTTTCTCATCAACATTTTTGTGTTTTGCACTAGCTATCATATGTATTTGATTGTTAATTACCACAAATACATATGTTGTTACTTTTTAGTCATAAAAGGCTGGGGCATATATGCTTCATCCCAATCTTCTTCCCCCAAACAAAACCTTATTTGTTTAAATAACTTTATAATTGTTCTTTTTGCCTACGTTGGTAGCCCAATATAGCTAACCTTTGTAGCTTATTAAATAGACTAAGCAATAATTTCCTTTATTGGATAGATGCTATAAAGTTAAACTACAATAAATACTACCAAACTTTATTATCGAAGTTTCATTTTTTTTTCTACCTGATGCTACAAATTTTTTTCTGCTCAGGCTCTAGGAGTTCTTTAGTTTGAACCCTCTTATTCCACTACTGTGATTAATTTAGCTAATTTTTTTTTTCCTGAGAATTTGCTCATCTAAGAACCACTTTTTTACACACTGTTAATATTTAACCTTTTATAATATTTTCTTTTCATAAAATAGGTATATAGAGTCAACTCTTATTCTATACAAAACCACACTAATAGATATTTTTAAAAATTTCTCAGCCAATCTAAACACTGTATCATTCAATTTATAGTTAAGGAGTATAAGATGTAGAGCCAACAGAATATTGTGGTTTCAAATTCTGTCTCCACTACGAGTTGCGTGACCCTGGATAAATTACTCAACCTCTCCATGTTTCCATATCCTTATGTATAAAAATGAAGACAATAGTATCTCCTCATAGGGCAGCTCTTTTTTTTTTTTTTTTGGGGTTTTGCTATAGGGGGTGGGCC
>NW_006159655.1:906774-935274 GCF_000334495.1 Tupaia belangeri chinensis | reverse complement strand
GTTCCATCATATGGCAGTTCTTTTTTTTTGGAGCGGTTTTCGCTATAGGGCGCGTGCACTCGCCAGACAGAGAGACAGAAAGCGAGAAATCACCCCCCAGGGGGGATGGTCACGTGCAATCCCTTCTCCTCCATTCTCCTCTTGGGATCTTGGGCACGCACACACACGCGCCCGGCGTGAGTTTTAAGCCACCGGGTCCGGGATGCGAACCATGGTCGACTATGTGGGAGTCCAGTGACATGGCCATTACGCTAACTGCTGGTTCCCCATCATAGGGCAGTTCTGATGACTGATTTAAAACAGTTAATATATAATGCACTTATAATAATGTCTAACCTGTAAGAATGCTCAATAAATGCCAGATTTTAAAATTATCATCTCTCAAGTTTAGTTTTTAGATGAAACGTGCATTATAAAAATGCCTTAAGACTTTTCATCAACTGGAATACATATCAGCAATGAAAGTTGAACTTGATTTCATGGCAGAGACTTTTTATAAGGTGACAAATATTTTATCTGTAAATGAAACTTTCAAAACAAGTTTGCCTCAAAGCAAAGTTATATTTCGTTTTGGTAAGTCAACAAAACATAGTTTGTTTCCCTAGTTTTGGGGTTGAACTTTAAAAAAAAGTCAACTTTACTGAGATATAACTTACTTAGAACACAATGCACCTATTTAAAGCATAGTTTGACATGTACATACTTGGTAATCTCTACCAATCAAGACATGAGCACATTGATCATGTTTCAAAGTACCTTCATACCCTTTAACAGCTGCAGGGGCTCAGGACATACCACTTAAAAATACAACTGTAGGAGACCAGACTATGCCATGCTAGAATATTTATCTTTGGCACACTTTGAGCTGGTTATTCTGAGAAACTTTAGACACAGAAGCACCTCTGAAAAGCTGTCCTTTTGTAAAAGAAATTTACATCTACAAAAGTTAGTAAAATATCAGTAAGAGGGCTATTCACAGATAGTCTCTCAGGTGGTAAAAGCTATCTGTATAACAAGACAACCTTTATTTACCATACAATTCCTTTCCTTTCCATACCATCCACCACAGCCACTCTCTGTATAACAAGACCTTTATTTACCATACAATTCCTTTCCCCTCCATACCCCAGCCACTCTCTCCTTTCCTTTCCATATAACTCACGATGCTATATGAGCTTCCATCATTTGGCCTTTTTCAAGTCTCTGATTTCGTAGGGCCCTCATGAGTACATATATAAAAAGTTTTTCTCTTGCTAATTTAATTCATAACCCAGCCAAGGAACCAAGAAGGGTGAAGGGAAGCCATTTTTCATTCTCGCACATAGTCAAATATTTCCCTCACCTCCAGCAGACAATGGCTGATCTCTTCTATACTAGTTCTAAACGTGGTATAACAGGAATTACTGAAAATTCAAAACTATTTTCATAATAAAAATAAAATGCTATTTGCTCTTTTCATTTTCATTCTTTCATGAGGGTACAGTGAAGTTTTTCAGAGGTGGCTAAATGATGATATATGAAACTATAACAGACTGTAGAAGTAGATATGAGCATCTGGCTGTCTATTAAGCCAGATATTAGAGATCTGTAAAAATGCAAAATAACTATACTCTTCCACTGAAAAATTTTTTTGGGGGGGGAGAGGTTTTTGCTATAGGGCGCGCGCACTTGCCAGAAAGAGAGAGACAGAGAGACAGAAAGTAAGAAATCACCCCCCAGGGGGGGCGGCCACACTGCCATCCCTTCTCCATTTTCTTCTCAGGATCCTGGGCATGCACACACACGGGCCCAGCATGAGTATAAGCCACTGGGTCCGGGACTCGAACCGTGGTTGACTACATGGGAGTTCAGCGACATAGCCATTATGCTAACTGCTGGTCCCCTCACTGAAATTTTTTTAAAAAATGTTTTCAAAGTTAAGAACATGTTATTTATATTATTGTGTGATGAGTTTATTGTTATTATAAACTAAATTTACAGGAACCAGCAGTTAGCATAATGGCTATGCTGCTGGACTCACATGTAGTTGACTGCAGTTCGAGTCCCGGTCCTGGTGGCTTAAAACTCATGCTAAGCGCATGTGCGTGTGTGCCCAAAGATCCCCAGAGGAGAATGGAGGAGAAGGGATTGTCGCATGGCCATTCCCCGTGGGGGGTGATTTCTCGCTTTCCGTCTCTGTCTCTCTCTGTCTGTCTGGTGAACGCACGCACCCTATGGCAAAAACCTCTCCAAAAAAAAAAGTTAAGTACATGTTATTTATGTTATTGTGTTGTGGGTTTATTGTTATTATAAACTGAATTTACACACATTTAAAAATTTTCTCAGTTTTAATTTCTAATATGGCTAGTATTAATAGATACAGCTTATAAAACAAAAGCTCTTTGAAGTATCATTAATTTTTTTGTTTTTTTGTGTACTCATTAATCCTTAAGAATATAAAAATGTTAAGGCTAAAATGCTGGGTTATAAGATAGGCTCCTTATTTTAAAATGTTGATTATAACATACCTGAAAGTTAGGTGCATAATTTTCTATCAACTACTTACTTATAATAATGAAATTGTAGTCTAAAGGTATATGTATCTGGTACTAGCATCTAAGGATATATAACCTAAAATTTTAGCCATTTAAAGTGGGAAAACTACAATATAACTTTCTTTTGAAAGGGACCATGTCATCTAATTTTTTTATTCCTTGAGGGCATCAATTCATGGCTATTAAATCCCATCACTGAAATTAATAAAAAATATGATTACCTTTTACCAAATACAGAGACTTTTCTTTCAGATGTGGGTCTGTTTATATTCAACTTTCCAAAGGTCGGTTTCTCTTTGCTTTAAGAAAAAATAGAAAAATGACCTTTTAAGATAAATACAAAAAATATTAGTTCAAGAAACATTTGAAAAAATGTTGGAAAAAAATCTTTTCCCCATTAGTTAAAATATAATTCAAAATCATGAAAAAATTTTTTTTTAATTGCTAGAGGATGTGTGTGTTCACCAGAGAGACAGAAAAGCAGAAAGAGAAAGAGGGAGAAAGCATCTTCTAATGGGGCATGGTCATACCACAATCCCTTCTCCTCCATTTCTCCAACCCTGTGGAGTTCTGGACATACATGTTCATGCTCCTGGCATGTTTTTCAAAGCTGTAGGTCTGAGATTTGAATCAGGTACTGGAGCCAGTCTGAAAACCATGAAAAATTTCCACAGCAATCATGGCTGTTTATAAATGAGACGGGCTAAAACATAGTGCCAATGCCAGAACATCAAAAGCAGACAATCTTTTGGTGTAAATAGTGTGCAACAATACAAGACTTTTCCTATTTAAAAAGTATTCAGAAGGAAAAAACATGTATTTCAAATTTCTAAAAGTGGTAGGAATTCACACTCCTTTCTTCTAAAGGAATTAACAGTCCTTTGAGGAGGTGCCTGGTAAAGCACCTGGTTTTGGGAATTTAAAAATTAAATGTGATGGCATCAATATCTGGTATCATGCCTCCTTTAAGACTTCACTGATCCAATTAGGTTACTAGGAGCAGATAGGATATATCAAGACATTCTTTCACTACATTTTTATAGTAACGATTTTTGTGATTTCTTTGCCCAAAACATGTGCAAGTAAGAACCCTTACAGGTAGAGATACTTACGTTTGAGGGGTATGGAGACCTTGTTTATTTAAGTCCTGGGATCGTAAATCCTGCATAGACAGGCGGCCAGCACCACCAGTGGAAACTGAACTGCGCTTCATGCTTCTGACCTACATTTATAAATTCAGTATTAAAAAATCTTTACAGACATAGATGGGACACGAAGCATCAACTATTATCTTTATCTTCAAACAGAAAGGCAGCCAAGTTTCATTATTTCTTCAAGAAATCTTTCTGCTAGCTTATCTTCATTCATGTATCCTGAAGTCGTCACGTGCAGAAAACATCTATTTTCCTTCTTTATACATAATAGAATGTGTGCATGCATGAGAGAGAGAAGCACTCTTCACAAGGTCTGGTCATGCTGTGACCCCATGCTTCATCCAACTTGTTGGATCTTGGGTATTCCCAGCACATTTTGGGCTCACTGGCCCATTGACTCAAATCCACAGTGTCCACGTAGGATCTAAGCTTTTCTTGACTCAAATCCACAGTGTCCACGTAGGATCTAGGCTTTTCTTGACTCAAATCCAGCGTCCACATAGGATCTAAGCTTTTCTTGATTCAAATCCAGTGTCCACGTAGGCTCTAAGCTTTTCTTGACTCAAATCCACAGTGTCTACATAGGATCTAGGCTTTTCTTAAACAGCCCATTACCACTGCACCAGAGTTGGCCCATGGAACATCTATTTAACTTCATTTTTAAAATATTTAATACGAATTAAACATTTACTAAATGCCCACCACGCACAAAGGAAGTGTGCTAGGCAATGCAGAAGGAAGAAAGATGAGTAAGAGATAGTTTCAGCCTTCACAAGAATATCTAAAGCCCTGAATTTCTATCCAGACTATATCACTTCTGTTAGCTGTCAATCAGAGGTAGTCTGATAAGTTCTGCAAGTTCTCTTATTCACTTCAAAATGTTTCCTATTCTTTGGTCTCACAACATGGACCTAGTCTGTTTTCTTTTCCTAAAGCCAATCACTTCTGTCCTACCCTTAACCCACTTTAGACAAATATAATACAAATTCCCGGGTTATATTTAATTACTGTCCTTTTGGCTTCAAGCTCTTGTTCAACAAGGATAAATTATGGTTCACAAAATGGTCTACAGGCTGCTCTATTTTCAAACTACATTAACATCTCATTTTTAAAATTTTATTTAAAAATTTTTAT
Source organism: Tupaia belangeri chinensis (assembly GCF_000334495.1). Lineage (NCBI taxonomy): Eukaryota > Metazoa > Chordata > Mammalia > Scandentia > Tupaiidae > Tupaia > Tupaia belangeri. The sequence continues at coordinate 930,452 of NW_006159655.1, read as the reverse complement.
ATACATTCAATCATATTGTTTAGCTTACAAAGTGAACATTTCAATATGTGAACATTTCTCCCCATTCCAATTGATCAAAATATCTTCAACCTATAACACCACACCTCCCCATCCCATTCTGCCTCCAAATGTCCTTCCTTAGGCCCCACTCCTCCACAAAAAAGATTGTCTCCTAAGATACTCACAACTGACAATTATTTTGATTAAACACTATCCAGCCAGCCTTCTCTAATTCTGCCCTGGCATTCAGGAAAGTGGCTACCTGTGTTATGTTTTTTACTTCTCTGAGGACTCTAGTAATGTTTACACTGATTACTCTTTCTTGGTTTTGGCCACTTATTTCTCGTCCTCAACTTATATTTGTTCATCTTTTCACTTTTTCAGTTCTCACCTATAAGTCCATCCCGATGTATTCTCAAGATTAAAGACGACTTCCAGAGGTAATCCTTACTCAGCCACTAAAATGCTGCAACACAAGCCAAACAGTCCTTCCCCTCCCGCCCGCTTCAGTTCTTCCCCCTTTCCAGCCTTTACTCCTCCCATCGGTGTCCACCTAGGACCACCTCCCTCCTTCGCACTTGAGAAATCGTGGCCAGCAGAAACTTAACGGACTTCGTAAAACTAATGCTTCGCATTAAGTCTACCCACAAAGGCTTTTCACAACAGCAAACACTGAAAACATTGTCCCTCAACGCCTCGAGATTTAAGTCGCTGGCGCCACCACGTTCTCACGTCCAGAGCGGTCCTGCAATAATAGTTAACTCAATGTCATCATTCACCTTTTTTCCAGTTTCCCGACACGATCCAGGGACCGAATTTCTGTAAACCGTGCAAACTGCCAGGTAGATTCACTGTCACCCCGCCAAAACACCAATTCTTTCCTCCGCCTACCAGGGCCCTAGCAATTTGAAAATATCCGCTGGTGCGGACGTCATCACGCACGACGTGCTCACGCGTGCGCAGCTCTCACGCACTGCTTCACGTCGCTGGAACCCTGTGTGATTTTCGCGCCCTGCCACCTCGACGAGTACGCTGGCGTCTTCTGGGCTGGTGTAAGGTCCCCTGCGAAGTCTGGCCCGGCCCCTATAGTTAGCTCTGCAGACCCGACGGCTCTGCGTCGCCGACAAGCGACTCGAACGATCCAAGTCGCTCTCGAAACGTTTTTCCGTACAGCAACATGGCGGCGCCCATTGGGGTCTTAGAAACACATTTTTCCTTATCTTGAAAGAGGCGTCTTTTGCGACTTCCGTTTACATGGATGTTGTTTTCTTGACAAGAGTATGAAAGGCGGCCTATGCTCTCTGACGAGGCAAGCGATTCGGGAGGAGCTAGTGTCCCCTTCAAGGATAGCGGTGTGGCCCCCGCCGCAAGATTTTGGATTTGGGATTTGACTGCTAGCCAGTCTCACGGTCCTCTAGTGGTCGGTGGTCTTCGCGAAGCAAGGAAGAACACGGGTGGCTACGGAGTGGATGTGAATCAGAGGGGCAGGGGAGGAGCGCATTAAATGCAGTAGAGTCGTTTCCTGAGCTAGGACCTCTCTGCTTCCCTGAGTTCGGTCCCAGAGACTGGCACTGCCCACTACCTGGAGAGTGAGTGATAGGGGTGAAAGAAGAGGTCAGAGCGAACATCCCAGTACCTGACCTCTGTGCCATTGACTGGCTTTCTTATCCGACTTCCAGTTTTTCTATATACATTTCTAGCTCTCTGTTGTTATTAAGAAGACTCCTCACTTCATGTGGTGTGACCAAGGATCACCATCACCCATTATAGCAATTAGCATTTATTTCAGCAGTCTAAGTATCAGGCACTGTGCACAACGTGTCATGTGGGCTATCTCATTTTATTCTCTAAACTGCCCCCTTAAGATAGTGTAAAAGTAATGACTCTGAGGATCAGTGAGATCAAATAACTTGTCCATGGTCATACTGCTACTACATGGAATTAGAAATTTGCACCTAACTGCTACTATTATTGATTGTGCTATTAACCATTTTTTAAACAAATTTTGGTCTCTCTTAAGCTTTCCACCACACTAGATTTAGAAAGCAATACCCAGAACCGTAGGCCTTTTGAAAAATGATAAGGAAGCTCTGAAAAACTTGATTATTGGAAGACTATGCACACAATCACTTACACATCCAGACCCCTAAGCTTTCAATATTGCTAGGGCTTGGTGGTTGTGATATGCTGTTTAAAAGGCATTTGATGGCTGCTGTGTGGGCTATGGTTAAGGGAGTCCGATTTCACATGAGGGAAGACTACCTTGCATTTAGAATCCCAGCCTGCGAGTTGGAAAACACTTCTGGTATGCCCTAGATCCTAACTGGATGGGGAAATGGAGAAGGGATTGTGGCGTGACTGTGTGCCATTGGAGGATGCTTTCTCCCTCTCTCTCTCTGACCAGCGCAGGTATTCTCTGCTGGGTGGAGGTGAGGGGGCTGGGATTGCATTTGCTCTGAGTATACCAGTCTTCTGATCTTATTATTCCATTGGTAACAGTGATTAAGTAGGATGGTGGTACTAGAGAATGCGCTGACTTAATTGTGGCAAATATAGTTTGAAAAAAACAAGGGCTGACCTTCTAACAACTCTTTCTGAAAGTCTGTCACCCTTTCTAGGTAGGCTTAATTCATTATGAAAGATGAATTCACATAGTAATATGTTTTTGATTTCACAGGACACTTTCACCATTAAAGGATTTAATGATTTACTTACTTGGAAGATGACCTAGTGGTTAGATCCAAGGACCAAAGCAGGAAGATAGGAGGAGGGTCAAATTGGGATTTCAGATACTATGAGATTTTACCTGTCTTTGGTCCCATTAACTGAAAGTTTTGAATGATCGTCTCTGACATTACAAGAAGTTTATATGAAAACATTGAATTTTCTCTTAGTACTGCTGCTTGTTCTGACATTATGAACATAAATTTTCATCTGTATGTGTGTTCAGTGGATATGCTTGCATACCAGATCAACTGTGGTTATGAAGTATTTGTTTACTGAAATAAGAATTTAATTGAGGAAGTTGAATTTTACTACTAATTTCTGATTCCCAGACTTTTTCAAGGAAGAGAATGTCCGTGGTACACCAGTTGTCACCTGGGTGGTTACTGGATCATCTTTCTTTTATTAACAAGATAAACTATGAGCTTCACCAGCATCATGAGCTTTGTTGCAGTAAAAATGAGCCCAGTTCTTCTATCCAGTTTGATTCTCTTCAAATAAATTGTGTGTCATCTTTTGGAGCCTCTACTACATTTATTGCATCCGACTCTACCACTAAGGCAGAGAATGATGAAGGAGGAAATTATGAAACATTTACACAGAAGTATGTTTTTCGATCTGACCTGTTTGATGTCACCAAGCCTTATATACTTCCACCTGTCCGCAAAGAATGCCAACAAAATAATGAAAAAGAAGATTTAATGAGTGGTATTAACGAAGAAATCTCTACATCTATTGTTGGGAAGGTAGAAAGTTTTAAGAAATAGTTTTCCTCAGGAAATTTAAGTTTATCATTGTAGTATCTCAAGTATCTTGTGGTTTTTATAAAGAAGAATCAATACAGGATAAAAGGCTTTAGTATATCCAAAGTAATTTTTAACTCTTAACATTCTACCATTCTCGGTACCAGCGGCTGGCATAATTATGTTGCTGGACACCCACATAATTGCAATTCAGGTCCCAGATCTGGTGGCTTACAACTCACGCCAGGCATGTGTGCGTTTGTGCCCATGATCCTGAGAGGAGAATGGAGGAGAAGGGATTGCAGTGTGGCCATCCCCCCCAGGGGGGCATTTCTCTTTCTGCATCTCTGTCTCTCCGGCGAGTACATGCACCCGATAGCAAAAACAAAACAAAACAAACTCTCTCAAAAAAAAAAAATTCTACCATTCTTAGAAGATCAACTTGCATATTTTAAAAGTAAACAAATTCGGCTCTGAAGTGAATGTTCTATAAATTAAAGTCGAACAACAAAAATCATTTTCTGTGTAGTAACTTGTATCAATTGAACACTTTTTCACCTGCTTTTGCTTAAAAAAAATGTTTCTCTGCAATATTTCAAAGCAGTAAGTGAATTTTGGGAGACTTTTTAGAGCTCTATCTCATGAAGATATAGAAGTTTGGAAGAAGTAATATTTTTTAAAAGTGATAAAAAATGCTGCTATATAGATTGCATATGTTTATGAAGTGTAGATATTTGTATACACACACTGGTGTGGTCTTTTACTGCAGGTTTGAGGATGCTATATAGAAATTAAAAGGGCAAAGAACCAGCAGTTAGTGTAATGGCTATGTCGCTGGGCTCCCATGTAGTTGACCGCGGTTTGCGTCCCGGACCCGGTGGCTTAAAACTCACGTCAGGTGTGTGTGCGTGCATGCCCAAGATCCCAAGAGGAGAATGGAGGAGAAGGGATTGTGGCGTGACCATCCCCCTGGGGGGTGATTTCTCACTTTTTGTCTCTCTGTCTCTCTCTGTCTGGCGAGCGCACGTGCCCTATAGCGAGAAACCTCTCCAAAAACAAAAAAAAGAAATTAACTATGCTTTAATACTTTCTGTATCTTTGAGGCGCTCCAAGGTGATTATACAAAGTCTATTTCAGATAGATTATATCAGCATTTTCTTTGTTAATGATGAGAATAACATTTATTATTCTCCTGACAAATGTTTGAACTCTGTTTGCTATTGAACATGGAGTACTGGAACAATATAATATAATCACAATCCCTGCCTTTGTGATGCTTATAATTATGTGAAGAAAAACGATACTAAAAAGAAAGCATATTGAGAATTAGAATAAAGAAACTGGTAGAGATAATTATACTTGTTATAGGTTCTGAAGTATATATTTTTATATTTGTGCCACTTTTTTGGTCTATATTTTTTCTTTAAAATATTTATGGTCATCTACTATATGTCATGTATAGAAAAGAAAATGTGTTATCTGAGATTTCAATAAAATAGGATGGAGGTATTATATCATTTCTATTGCTAATTAGGACAAATAACAAGCATTTGTGAAGAATTTTGTAGTTTATAGAGCATGGACAATAATTTTTTTTTTTTAATAGAGATTTTTGCTGTTGGGCGTGTGTGTTTGCTAGAGAGACATAGAGAGACAGACAGAAAGTGAGAAATCAACCTCCAGGGAGGATGGCCATGCTGCAATTCTTTCTCCTCTATTATCTTAGGATTTTGGACATGTACACACATGTGCCTGGAGTGAGTTTTAAGCTGCCAGGTCCAGGACTAGAACTGTGGCTGACTACATGGGAATCCAATGATGAACCATTATGCCATCTACTAGTCCCTGAACATTAAGTTTTAATGCGTATTCTCATGTTGGTGAAATGCTTCATTTTATATAGATAAACATATGTAATGAATGTTATCTTGATGAAACTTATTTTTGACATGCTATCAATAAATTATAGTTAGCCTAATCTTAAATCTAATTAGACATTCAGCCCACAATAATTTATTGTTAGTCTACTAGGAGTTGGCACCACATTAGTACTGGGGTTTTAGCAATAAGACTTTTTACAAAGTCTGTGCTCTATATTGCATGGTCTTACATGTTCTTTTTATAGAGTTGTTAGATATATTACAGTATTATGTCAGATTTATACCTAACCCTCAGATCAGTCATAAAGAGCGTAGTTCCTTTATATTCCATAGGTGCCAATGCTATACGTTATCATGTAGAGCTAGTTCTTATTAGTAAGGCTAAGGCAACCTTTCATCACTTTTTTGGCTTTGTTATTTTTTTTTACTTTGAGACAAAATTACCACACTTACTTGTTTGTTTTGTTTTGTTTTTGAGAGGTTTTTGCTATAGGGCGCGTGCACTCACCAGACAGACAGAGACATAGAGACAGAAAGTGAGAAATCACCCCCCAGGGGAGATGGTCACGCTGCAATCCCTTCTCCTCCATTCTCCTCTCGGGATCTTGGGCACGCACGCACACACGCCTGGCGTGAGTTTTAAGCCACCGGGTCCAGGACGTGAACCGCGGTCGACTACGTGGGAGTCCAGCGACATAGCCATTATGCTAACTGCTGGTTCCCTCCACACTTACTTCTTCAGTCTATATCTTTTGCATTGATTTTGACCTCACTAGACAGTTATTAACTCCTGAAGATTGAGATATGCAATATGAAATGTGTAATAAAGGAAAAATAAATATTAATGTATTTTAAAATATCAATGTAGTGATAACCAGCAACATAATCTTTTTCCTATCTTTTATCTTTTAGAAGCGTAAAAGATGTGTTGATTTCAATCAAGGTGAATTGGACGCTATGGAATACCATGCAAAGGTAGGTATAAACAACAAACACTCTATATCCATGGATAACAGTTAAGATTAGTGTGAAATAGCACATAAGGATGTCTTAAAAAACCAAGCAGTTATTTTGATCAAGGTTAGAATTTAAGAGATTTTAAATCACCACCAACTGGTGGTGTGTTAGTTAAGGCTGCTGGATCCCACATGGCTTACTGCACTGTTTTGAATCCTGGACCCGGTGGCTTGAGAAATGCTTGGTATGTGTACATGCATGCCCAAATTTTGAGAGGAGAATGGAGGAGATGGAATTGTGGTATGGCATTCCTATCAAGGGGAGCTTTCTCATTTTTCCCTCCTCTCTGTCTCTCTCTAGTGAGCACATATGCCCCATAGCAAGTTAAAACAATAAGTGATTTATTCTTACTTTTATAGTAATAAACAGTTTAAGCCAGTTTTCATTGAAACTTCAAATACTTCCATTTGTTTAAATATTTAATGTAAGTAAACTTACATATTGTTTGTGTTGCTTTTAGTAGGCATACTTTCTTGACAGCTTTATCTATTTTTTTTTTTTTTTGCTAAAAGAAATCAATACAGTTTTTATTCTCTGACTGCTGTAGCAGCAGCCCATAGAATCTAATACATTGTGTTCTGTCATAAAGAGATGTTTTTTAGTAACAAAATCAGGTTCTTTAACAGATAATGAGAATTTTCAAGGTTTTTCTGTTTCTCGTCATGTTAATTTTGGCAGGGTAAACTTTCCAAGAAATGTGTCTATTTCATTCAAGTTCTCAGATTTGATAGCATGAGAAAACATTTTCTTACTATGTTTTTAATATCTGTAGGAGATGTGGTGATTAATTTTTTATTCCTGGTATTGATGATTTATGCTGATTTAAATGGGTAAAAAAATACACACTCTCACACACACACACACATATATATATATAAAACAAAATTTAGCATTTTGCCATTTTTTACTTGGACACTTCAGTGGTACTCATCACAATATTGTGCTGTTGGACAAGCATACTAGTGCAGTGTTATAGGTAGGAGCCAGATTCCACATGGTTGACCACAGTTTGAGTCCTGATCCTGGTATCTTTTCATGGGCACATGTGTGTGCATGTCCAAAAATCCTATGGGACATTGAAATAGAGAAGAGAATACAGCATGATCATGCTAAGGAATCCCAACTTTTATCCTAGGGGCAGACTTTATTAATGTGGATAGCATACAAATATGCCCTCTGCTTTGGAGGGATATACTATTCCATCTTCAATGCAGTACAGTATCCCTGGAAATTTATTTTGGAACAAAAGCTATCAGTGGCTCAGACAAACACATAATGAATTGCCTTCCACTTGCCCTGTGAATCATGAGGTTTTCCAGTTGAGTGGTAGAAATAGGTAATAACTTTTTGCCCTGTGGAAGCACCAGTCACTGTTTTTTCTAACCTTCAAATTACCTTTGTTTATTTTCTCAGCTGCTATGGCTTGTATGTCCCCTCCAAATATGTGTTCAGGTTTGGCTGTAATTGATGAAGAGGGTAAAAATCAGACTGAGACGTTGAAAAGTAGTGCGAGAAGGAACATGACCACTGCCTCACAGAGCCTGTTGCTAGTGCCTCTGCAGCCCACAGGCACCTGGGCTGTGGTCCTTACACAGAAAGGAGTTAGGTAGGACTGACAAAGTACAAGAAAAAGTCAGCAGGAACTTCTTGTTCACATACTTTCTACCTGGAAATGTAAAGAGTCAATTGCTTGAAGCTGGTGAGTCTTTGGAGGACCTCCAACCATCCTCCCTTCTGGAGGAGAAAATTGCTGCGACATACACAATAGGGAAACAGGACTCGGAGTGGGAATGATGGTGGCTTGGAAAAAACAGAGATACACAAATAGAGAGAGGCGTAGGTGTCGCTGATGGAGATAGCCATGGCCCTGAGCCTCTTTTGGCGGGCAAAGAGGAAAGAAGAAGTGGAAGGTAAAGCCAGGTGTTTTCTACCATTTACTGAAGCTGTGGGAACATCTTGCAGTTCTTGTGGTTCTAAACAAACCTTCCTTGGCCTTCTCTGGTTGAAACATAGTTTCCTTTAACCTCTGCTGGTTGTGCAACATAGATCCAAGAGAGAGTCTGTGCCTTTGCTTGTCTTGCATGTCTTTAAAGGTCACCATTGTTCTCAGATTCAGCCACTCCCTACATCTCCCCCTGTTTCGTTCCTAATGTGAATCTGTGGAGCTGGCTAGTTGTTGCATGGTGTTCTGGTCGGATGATTCTGCAGACTAGTAGGTGTACAAACATAAGATTATTGACACAACAATTCTCAAAAAATACCATAAAGAGTTGTGAACCAAGTTCAAAGAGTTAGTGCCCTTGAGTTGATCTAAAAATGCAGCTGGCTAAATCTGAGGGATTGAGTGAGGGCAGGAAACTATTTGATAGTTCTATGATTTGTTAGTGAAGATCTTTCCTATTTAAATAAATACTGATAGAAGACCATACCCAAGAAGGTGGTTCTGCATTGATGTTCAGTTCCAGAAGATGTCATTATATGGCAAAAGCATCACAGAGCTATGTTGATACAAAGCCTGACTTCTTAACTGACTTTCTAGTTGTATTTTGAACACTGTTCCTCCAAACCATCTACCTTTGCAGCTCTGCAGAAGGGTGGACAGCAATCCATTTGTCAATATCTAATTAGGTGCCTATCATATAGGAAGTATTACGGGCAAGAGCATTAAATTTGGCTTTGTGAGTTGTTGGGTCAAAACAACTGAAGTAACCAGGCAGGCATTTAAAGTAATTGTAGTAAGGAAAAATAACTTTTGTTTGCTAGCGTTTTTGCCTCATTTTTTACAGCACACTAGCCCCAGACATTTCTTCTTATTAAACCAGAGTTCTTAATGGGATACATCAGAAATTATTTATTCATGTAGTTTTTTTTTTTTTTTTTAGAGGTTTTTGCTATAGGGCGCGTGCACTCGCCAGACAGACAGAGAGAGACAGAGAGACAGAAAGCGAGAAATCGCCCCCCAGGGGGGATGGCCACGCTGCAATCCCTTCTCCTCCATTCTCCTCTCTGGATCTTGGGCACGCACGCACATGCATCCAGCGTGAGTTTTAAGCCACCGGGTCTGGGACGCGAACCACGGTCGGCTACGTGGGAGTCCAGCAACATAGCCATTACTCTAACTGCTGGTCCCTATTCATGTAGTTTTGTAAATGATTTTTATTTTTATCCCACAATTCCCCCTTTTTAAAATTGTTTGAGTAGGGGTTGGACAGTTTTCAGAAAGTCGAAGGTAAGCAGTAAAGGCAGCCTTTTGTTGTGGAAGTTGTTTAGAGAGGTGGCAGAGACAACTGAATGTTAGGACTAAACAATGAAAAATTAAAATACCTATAGTAGTAATTGATTACATTTGTAAGTGAATGCCTTGGAACCAGGTGGAAGTATTAAACCATTAGAAGTTATTTAGAGTGTTTGAAGGGTAGAGATTTGAGTTTTCTTTTGGATATAGTAAAGTTGCTGACAGAAACTTTTACAACTGGACACAATTTAAAACCCTAGATGTCTTTCCCTCTGTCTGTCCTGCAGTGTAAGGCTCTCTGGAGGGATGTTAAGTGAGGAGAAGATCTTTCTCCCTTAGCACTGTCTGTTACGTGGTCAAGTTTTAATTGGGGGACAGTAAGCCACACCAGGGAGTGTGAGGCCAAAGGGCCATGACTCTCTTCTTTGTTTTTGTCTTTAGTTACAGACTATGGTTTTCGAGGTAATAGGGTGGTAGTATATCCCTCCAGGGTGTTTTATAGTCAAGTTACCAGGCCAGCTCCCAGTTTTCCCAAAAGATTCTTGCCTCAAACACTCCTTTATTAAATTCTACAAGGAAAAGGCAAAAATGAGAATCCTATCTGATCTCTCTGCTGTATAGTGCTCCCTAGTTTGTTTTCCGGCCTTGTTCTAAATCTTCTCATTTATGATTCCCTGTTCCTCTCTGCCTTCCTGGACTACCTAGCCAGCAATCCAAGTGGTTCTGAGGACTTGCTTCACCTCCAGGTTTCATCATTTCCAGACTATACAAGCCCTGCTGTGATCTGGAAGATATGACTGGCTTCCAGTCCCTCCTGAACCACTTTGCCAGAGACACACTTGGACTTAGGGTTGTTCTCCTTCTGCACTCCCTCACCCTGAAATTACAGAATCTACTCAATGTTAAGAAGAAGTACGTACTCAACCAAATGCCTAAAACTCAATGCAGACATAAAAGAAATACCAAAAAAAAAAAAAAAAAAAAAGAGAGAGAGAGAAAAGAACTCTCAACTCTCTCCCCTAAAGGAGCACAATAGCTTCTCACCAACAATGGATATATACAGGAAATCAGAGACATGTCAGAAAGGACTTTAAATATTCATCAGAACAAAATTCAGTGAGATGTAAGGCAAAATGGACTGGCAGTTCCAAGAGATGAGAAAAATTATTTCATGACATGAAGGAGGGATTCCTAAAAAGGTAGACACCCTAGGACAAGATTTAAACAAATTATTGGAGGTGAAAAATACAGTACAGGCAATGAAAATGTATCTCAAAGGTATTAAAAAAGATTAGGCCATAAAGAAGAAAGAATTTCTGACCTGGAAGACAAAACCCTCTGATTTAGCCAAATTAGCCATAAATAACCATTAAAAATGAGTACAATGTATGGGACGTTCTAGACACCTTTAAGCAACTGAATAGATCTGGACTCCCATATGGTCAACTGCGGTTTGATTCCCAGACCTGGTGGCTTGCACTCTTTCTTTCACTCTCACTGGTCAAATTAAGACTAATAATAATAAATGAAATAAAATAATTCTTGAAAAAAAAAACTACTGAAGAAATTGACTGAAATTTCAAGTTCATTGAAAACAATGATAACACATGACTCTCCAGAATCTTTTGGGCATAGAGAAAGCAATTCTAAGAGGAAAGTTTATAGCAATTAGTACACATACACACAGAGAAAAAGATGGCAAGGGACAAGCAGATGGTGTAATGGTTACATCGCTGAACTCCCATGTAATCGTGGTTTGTGTTTTAGACCTGAGAGCTTCAAATTCACACTGGGCACGTGGGTGTGTATGTCAAAAATCCTGAGAGGAAAATGGAGGAGATAGAATTGTGGCATGGCCATTCCCCCTGGAAAGTGATTTCTTGCTATCTGCCTCTTTGTTTCTATCCTGTGAGTGCACACGCCTGTAGTAAAAATCTTAAAAACAATAACAGGAGATGGCTACTGAACTTGAGCTGTGAAATATTGCTTTCAGGGACTTAAAAATGAAGATTTTCTGCTGAGACTCACCCTCCGGATTCATTCTAGAGTGGTAGGGCAACCTCTGTATCCTTCTCTTTGTCCCTCTGTCTCTTTGTCTCCCTGTGTCTTTTAATTTTATTTTTAAGGTAAAGTATTTTCTGTGCTTTCAAGCCCCTCCTTTATCTAGCTAATTTGTGCCTTTCCTCACCCCTCCCATTTAGGAGAGGCACAAACTGAGGCCCTTCTGAGATGGCTACTGAACTTGAGCTGTGAAATAGTGCTTTCATGTGGTTTTTATTTTTTGCTTTTTAAAATATAAAATTTTTATTGTCTTTTTTTTCCCCTGCTTTTTCTGTTTCCTTTTTTCTTTTACCTTCATTTCTTAGCTGCTCAGCCTCCACGCACTGAGTGTGTAGACAGGTCAAAGTGAACAGTATCCAAACATCTGAGTACTATTAGGATCAGAATATTCCTCAATTCCTACTGAATCTGATGCACAAGGGTGAAAAATGGAATGGAAGAGAGATTGCGGATCACATTCTCTTGCTTGGCTCCTAACACTCAGAATTGGGAAGAAATGTACAACCCATCAGATGACCAGAAATCACCACAGGGACACAAGGGATATCAGAAAACAAGAAAATACTTCTCCTCCAAAGGAAAAGAACAATATCTCTTCATCTACACACAGTGCAATGGAACTCACAGGAATGTCAGATAAAGAATTTAGGATATTCATAGTGATAAAGCTAACAGAGATGCAAGAAAAGAGAGACAGTGAACTCCAAAAGATGCAGGAGAAAAAGAATATTAACCAAGAATATTGTATCTAGCAAGATTATCCTTCATATGGGAAGAAAAGACAAGAACATTCTCAGATAAACAAAACCTGAAAGAATTTACCAACACAAGACCAGCTCTCCAAGAAGTTCTGAAGAGAGTGCTATGCCAGGAAAACTAGATATAGATACACAGAAAGAAGAGTTCAAAAGTAACTAAGAAAATGGCCAACTTAATGGTAGGGACAAGTACTGAGCTGAATATTTTCTTCCAGAATTTAAACAAGAAGATGGGACCACAGCAGAAGATAGATTAAGTACATGAGACTGAACTGGTGAAATAGAATCTGATGGCTTTTGACAAAAACATTACTGATTTTCTTCTATGCTTTGTTTTCCAGATTTAAGTATTTTTGTCTTTTCTTGAGCTGCCAATAGGTTCATGTACCTACTATTTGAAGAGAAACCTGTTTTCCTGACTTTAAGTTTTGAGCAAAGTTCTCTTAGCATTTTTTTTTTTTTGATTTATTAGAGCTCAAACTGCTTTTCTTGAAATTAAAGAATATATTAAGTATATCTATTTAATAGCCACAGTAAACTATATAGCATCAACTAGGTGCTACTTTATAGTATATTCATTCTACTCAGAGTTTCACGCCTAGTCAGTCATGGGTTCACAGATACGTATATATCGGCTGAACTTGCTGTTGAAAGTAGTTAGATTAATTAAGATATTTGTGAATCAGTAAATGTGTGTGTGGGGAAAAGGAAAGGAAAACAACTGTAGACACCAGAGACAGTGTGGGAGGAGGGTGGGAAATGGCAGAGTGTGAGAAATTGGGGGAGGATATATATATATATATATAAAACAAGAAGTGCAGTATTATTTGTCAGCGATAACATTTATGGTTAAATCACTATACAGTGTATTCTGGATAGCAAATCACATTTAGTATGCTGTGATGTTCAGTGAATGAATGTAAAATAAATAAATTTTTAAAAATTTGAAAAAAGAATTGGCTAAACAACAACCACGACAACAAAAAGATGGCAAATAAATAACCTACTGACATGTCTCAAGTAACTGGAAAGGCAGCAACAAAAATCCCACAAAACAGGGCCTGCAGGTGATTTGGTGGTTAAGTCACTGGTCTCCTACATAGCTGACCACACTTAGAGTCCTAGATCTGGTGACTTAAAATCATACTGGGTGCATGTTCATGCTATGGCCAAAATCCTAAGAGGAGAAGGGATTGTGGTTTGGCCATCACCCTGTTGGGGTTGGTGGTAGAGCAATTTGTCAATTTCCTCTCACTGTCTCTGTCTCTCTTTGGTGAGTGTATGTGCTATATGATAAAAACCTAAAAAAGTAAAAAAAAATTTCAAAATTACTAGAAGAGAAGATATATGGGATCAGCAGATGGAGTAATGGTTACATCACTGGACTCCCATTGGTTGATTGTGGTGTGAGTCCTGGACCTGGCAACTTCAAACTCAAGCCAGGCATGTATGCATATGTGCCAAAATCTGAAAGGAGAATGAAGGAAAAGGGATTTGGGTATGGCTATCCCCTCTAGGTGGTGGTTTCTTGCTTTTTTTTCTCTCTTTCTCTTTCTGTCTCTGGTGAGCACACTCTAACAAAAAATCTTTCTCTAACCAAAAAAAAAAAAAAAAAATAACAACCAGAAATGAGTGGAGGCTAAAAGAACAGTATTAAAAATCCACAAAACAAACAGCTGATTTTTAAAGAATATGGACAAGATTGACAAAGCATTAGCAAAACTAGCCAAGAAAAATGAAAAAAAAAATTTTAAAGCAGTAATAAAGCAGGCAGTGTTACACAGTTATCACAGAAATACTATTAGTGAATGTTTGGTAACAAACTAGAAAAACTAGTTGAGACGGACAAATTTCTGGACACATAAAATATAGCCAGATTGAACCAGGATGGAATGTAAAGCCTGAATAGACAAATAAAAAGCAATGAGATAGAATTAGTAATAGATAGTCTCCCCAAAAGGAAAAACCCACATCCCAGTAGCTTCAGTACTGAATTCTATAAGACGTTTAAGGAATTAATTCCAATTCACCTCAGACTACTTCTAAAAGTCCGAAAAGGAAGGAATCCTCCCACACTCATGCTATTAGGTCATTGGAAAAGTTATGACATGTTTTTCCATGCAAAAATACATCATGTCTTTTCTGATGACCCAATATGAAGCCTCCATCCTCTTGATACTAAAAGCAGCCAAGGACATCACACACACAAAAATAATAATAATAAATTAAAAAACCCTAGAGACCAATATCCCTGATGAATACGGATATAAATAACCTCAACAAATTTGGAAAATTTGAACCATATATTTTTATGACCCCTTCAGTTTGGACACATTTATGTTTTTAAATGCATTAAACTTTTTTCCACTATCTAACCTATTCCCGCCTATTGTATTTTTCATTTCACATGAGTTCATTGGCCTTTTATAGCTCGATGGATCTTCTAAACATGCTAATTTTTTCCTTTATAGTTTTGAACATGGATAAAACAAGTGCCTTAATATCCTTTTCTACTTTTTTCAGAATACGTTTAAAATTTTTTAAAATTATTTACATTCACTCACTGTACATCAATACAGTATACAAAATGAGATTTTCCATCCAGAATACAGAATACACTGTATATTCGCTTTTTTGTTTGTTTGTTTGTTTTTTGAGAGGTTTTTGCTATAGGGCGCGTGTGCTCACCACACAGAGACAGACAGAAAGTGAGAAATCATCCCCAGGGAGAATGGCCATGCCTCAATCCCTTTTCTTCCATTCTCCTCTTGGGATCTTGGGCATGCATGCACTCACGCCTGGCGTGAGTTTAAACCACAGGGTTCAGGAGTCTAACCATGGTTCACTTCATGGGAGTCCAGCAACATAGCTATCATGCCAACTGCTGGTTCCTATGTTGGCTTAATCAAGGATATTACCATACATGTTATCGTCAGCAAATAATTTTCTATTTATTGTTTCTTACATATTTTGCCTTTTTTCTTTTTTTCCTTTGACTCCCTACCGTTCCTCCTCTGCCATTTCCCACCTTCTTCCCATACTGTCTCTGGTATCTGCCCCCCCCCACATGTTTTATTGATTCACTAAAGATCTTAATCTGAAATCTTTCAATAGCAAGCACAGTTGATATATACGTATCTATGAACACATGTCTGGCTTTAGGTGTAAACCTCAGTGAGTCAAGTGAACATACTATAAAGCAGCACTTAACTGGGGCTACATAGCTTATTATAATCATTAAATAGGTATATTTTGAACACTTTTTAATTTAAAGAAAATGTTTTAGTTTTAGTAGATCAATCTCAAAAAATGTTACGACTTAAAGCCAGGGTAAAGGTTAGGATTCAGTTCAAATAGTAGGTAGATTAAGTTATCAGTTGTTCAAGAGAAGACAAAAATCCTTAAATACGGAGGACAAAGCATAGAATAAAATCAGTAATGTTTTATTCAAAAGTCATAAAATTTTGTCTCATCAGGTCAGTCACATGTAATTAATCTCCCTTCTATTTAATTTGCAGTTTTACTGTGGTCTGATCTTTCCATTTAAACTCTGGTTAACATTCAGCTTCAGACTTGTTCCTATTGTTAGGCTGGTCATTGTCTTAGTTGTTTTTCGGACTCTTATTTCTGTGTGTTGAACTTTAGTTTTCCTGGTATAGCACTCCCTTCAGCACTTCTTGGAAAGCTGGTCTGGTATTGGTAAATTCTGTCAAGTTTAATTTATTTTAGAATGTTTTTGGCTTTTTTTCCCATGTGAAGGATAATCTTGCTGGGTATAGTAATCTTGGCTGAAATTGATTTTCACTGAACACTTTGAATATCTTTTTAAATTCTTTCCTTACTTGCATTGTTTCCGGTGAAAGGTCAGATGTTAACCTGATGGGATATCCTTTGGAAATAACTTGATGTTTTTCTCTTGCCAATTTTAGCATCTTATTTTTGTCTCTGGTTTTGGTCAATCTGGCTGTGGTGTGCCTTGAAGAACACCTTGGGTTGATTCTATGTGGGGTCCTTTGTATTTCTTGGGTCTGGATATTTCAGTGCCTCTCTAGATTTGGAAAGTTTTCTTCCAGGAATTCATGGAATAGAGAATCAGTGTCCTTATTAGTTTCTTTATCTTCTGGGATATTGATGATCTGGATGTTTGGGTGTTTAATGGTATCTAGTATTACTTGTATGGTTTTTTGTTTGTTTTGTTTTGTTATTTTCTCAGCCTTTTTGGTGAATTTTTCTAGGTCAGAGGTTCTATCTTCTCCATCTGAGATTTGATCTTCTGCATGATTTAATCTGCTTTTAATACTTTCTAACAATTCCATTTGATTTTTTCCTTTTATTTCTTTTTACATTTTTTCACAAACATTACTTTACATATCAAAAAATTTTTGCTCATACTCCGTAGTTCTTGACAGTTAGTAAACAACTTTCAAAATTTCAAAATACTGAGTTTTAAAGATAATGTTCAAAATATTTCTTGTAATTTTGTATAATTTTGTTTGTGATTTTATAACAAAAGAAACAGTATGGTGTTAAATATTTTTGAGAAAATATTTACATGTCATCTACTCAAATTGTTGAAAAGCAAATGCCCAGCACACAAGTCACACATAAACCTTCTTAATTCAGCCCTGCCTACCAAATATTCTGTGATATACCATCTGCTAGCAAAGATCAGTCTCTTTTTCTCCTTCCAACATCTTTCTCAAGATAATCTTCTGGGGAACCAGCAGTTAGCATAATGGCTATGTCGCTGGACTCCCACGTAGTCGACCGTGGTTCGTTTCCCGGACCCGGTGGCTTAAAACTCATGCTGGATGCGTGTGCGTGCATGCCCAAGATCCTGAGAGGAGAATGGAGGAGAAGGGATTGCGGCGTGACCATCCCTACTGTGGGGTGATTTCTCGCTTTCTGTCGCTATGTCTCTCTCTGTTTGTCTGGCGAGCGCACGTGCCCTATAGCGAAAACCTCTCCAAAAAAGAAAAAGAAAAAAAAAAAAGGGATAATCTCTGGTGTGGTTGCTCTTTTGCAGTCTCTACTCTTTACTATGCTGGGCTGGGAAGGTCCAGGTTATTTTATATTATAAATTCTTGCATATATCTTCTCTAATACTCTCTGCCAGGCAGGACTATTTATGATGCCAGGCCATCTTCCTAAGAACTTCTGTTGGCTTACTTGAGATCCACCTTAGTTCCATAGTTTCCTGATTAATCTTCAGATATGACATTCTAGTCAAAGCCCTGCCCAGTAATGAATATTTCCAATTTCTGATTCAATGCAACAAGCATTATTGAACTTATACAAATAACCCTTCTACCACAAAATAAGAATACTCCCAAATATTTTCCAATTCCATAGAGGTCAGAAAGGAAGAAAAGTTTGTTTCCATTTAAAGAAACAAACAAAAATATTTTAACAAATTGCTGAACCTATCAACAACTCAGAAGAAATTAAAATGCTTAAATTGGGAAAACAAAGCATAGTTAAAAAAAAAAGCAGTAATATTTTATTCAAAAGTCATCAAGTTTTATTTCGCCAGTTCAGTTCAAACTTTCTTCTGTTGCATATGCAGTGTTACTGTGGTCCAATCTTTCTGTTTATTTCCTGGAAGGTAACATTCAATGTTACTGGGATTTCTTGTCCCTAGCATGAAATTGGTCATTTTCTTGGTTGCCTTTTATTCTCTTATTTCTTTATTTGTCTTTAGTTTTCCTAGCAGAGCACTCCTTTTTATGGGATGTATTTCCTCTTTCAGATGATGCAAGAACTTCTTCACCTCCTGGAACTCATTGTCTCTTTTTTCCTGCATCTTCTGAAGTTGGTTATCTCTCTTCTCTTTCATTTCTGTTAGCTTTGTTGCTATGAACATTTAAAGTTCTTTATCTGACACTTCCTTGAATTCCCTTGTATTGTCCATGGAGGATGAGGAGTTATTCTTTTCCCTTAGGGGAGAGATATTTTCTTGAGTTCTCATATTTCTTGTGCCTCTTCATGGTTTCTGGTCATCTGATGGATTATATATTTTTTTCGTAGTTTTTGGAGTTAAATATGAACATGCAGAGAAATGTAGGAGGTGACCTGTGATCTCTAAACAGTACCGGTTTTCTCCCTTTGTGCATGGAAATTGAGGATTAATCTCACCCTGAAAGTATTCAGATATTTGGCTACTGTGCACCTAGACTTGTCTAGAAACTCAGTGTGTGGATTTTGGCTTGATCTGGGGGGCAGGAGGGTGAAGTCTGGGCCGAAGGTCTTCTGTGGTCCTATTACCTGAAAGGAGTGCTCAGAACTCAGTTATAGATGGCTGGTGATTGGCTTGTCCTGACTCGATTTTGGGGGCAAGAGGGTGAAGTGTGGCAAGAAGGTCTTCAGTTGTCCTAATTCCCAACATTTTTCATAATACTTTTAAGTGAGCTGGAAGGAATCCTACTCAGGAATCATTCCTGTATGAGGCAGTGTCCCACTCAGTAGTCTACCTGATGCTTTGCAAATTATGAGCTTTTCCATTTTGGTTGGTAGGAGCACTAATTATTCTCAGCCTGATGTGAGCTTTGGGGATTGTTCCTTCTGGTTTTTAACTAGTTCTTTCCCCTACTGTGGTTAGTTCTGTCTTATGCATATGCTGATTACTACTCAGCTGGAGATGAGCAGGTTCTCTGAGGCTGTCAGAAGTTCACTCTCTGCAGCTCTCTCCTCTCTGGCATACTACTCTGCAAACTTGGTTGCCTTGGTCTTTCCCAACTCCCAGCTTCATCTCTTGCATTCACAGAGGCTGTTGGACCCCATGTGCTTCACCTTCCCTGTGCTACCGACTTTGGACCGAGTTTCTCAGATGCCTATGCTACCCCTGGTCTCTCTTTGCACATGTTTTCAGGCCTGCCTGGGGAGCTGGAGCCTAGGTGTCTTGCCTCAGTCGTATGATTCTTTCCCGTGGGCTCACTTTTGCCCCGAGTAGACAGGGGAGACTCCATGCTGTCCTACAGTAGAGCCCCCAGCACTCAGTGTGGAGCCCTATGCACTTTTGCACATGCACGGCTGTGCCCAGCCCGTGCCCCTCGGAGCTCAGCATGTCTCTGTGCTCCGGGAAGAGGCATCACAGAAAGACACCCTGAGTTTAACTGGTCTGACACCCTTCTCCACGGAAGACCTGGGAACCTGAGCCCAAAGGCTGGTGTACACTTGTTTACTGTGTAAGCTAGAGTACAAGAATGTATAGTGCAACTGTGAACAGAATAATAGCTTTGAGAAGGGTAGTGGACTGGAGCATTTCTTTGTTTCTTTAACTTGGGGTATTGTGGAAAAACAGATGCTGATAGACAAAAACAACATTCTGGAGAGAAAAGGAGAACTCTATCTCTTTATTACTCTAGTGGGCAAGGAGGAGTTAACACTCTGAGTCTCTGCCCTCCCCCGCTCCAGTGGGGATTAAGCACAGTCTTTTATTGGGGAGTTGAGAAAAAGGGGGAGTTTCAGTAGGCTAAGGGTTTCCTATCAGGAAGAAGCCCAGGATTTGCTCTAAAGAAGAAAGGATCAGATAAACTGGGTGTCTGGCTTCTCAAGGTCTCAGGTTGCTTTTTATCATTTCAAAGGGTAAAAGAGAGTGAATTTGCAGAGGCCTGGGAAATGTCTGCCATTGCTAGCCTTGGAATATTGTGAGTTCTGAGCCCCTCCACATCATTCCCCCTTCTTGAGCCTCAATCACATTCAAGGAGGATCAATCAACAGAGGGATGGTAAAAGTAACTTCCTGGGGTTGTGACAAGGAGCTGGTACTTTATAGCTTCAAGATGGGAGGTTATAAATCATATAATCAGATTAAGGACACAGGGTATCAAGGGCCAAAAGAACAACTGTGAGGGGTCCCAGGAGAGGTATTAGCTATGGGGCCCTTGCCAAGAGCCCATTCCAACCTGCCCAGGAATCAGCTGTTGCCTGTCACTGTTTGGAGACTATATCTTAAGCTGCTGGGCTGTGTCTTGGACTACACCTGATTTGTTAGCATAGAAACATTCTTCCCCCAGATATAGGCAGAGTCCACCTTTTTCTGCAGTTAAGAGATCCAGATCTCATCTGTTCTGTAAGACAACTTCTGCTAGAGAATCAAGCTGGTCTTGGAGAGTTTCTATAGTTTCAGTTACCTTCTGGAATTCCTCTGCCATTTCTTTACTGATATGGGAGAATTGATAGGAGGAGGTCACTATACCCCCAACCCCAGTGCCTATTCCTGCAGAAATTCCAAGTCTGATGAGGAGGGGAATGCATGGGATAAACTGTTCTATCCAGGTTTGGCCCTCTAGAGGGACTTCCAGAGTTTTATTTCCAAATACCGTGTCAATCTGGGGAGTCAGGATGGCTCATGTACATGCTTCTGTCCAGTTAACCAGCAGGCACTGATAGGCAAAGATGTCACAGACCAAATAAACCCCCATCTCAATGGAACAAAATAGGTCCTGGTTGTCATTGGGCCTGAATCTAAGTTTGTAGGTATGATTACAGGTAAAACTGTCAATCTCTGTTTCTCCTTGTTGGGAGATAGAGTGGTAGGGTGAGGAGGAGAGGGTTACCTGAGTGAGGGGGTTCTCATGCATGGCATCTACAATTGGGGGGTCCTGGGAGGCACCACTGGGAGACTTAGTTATCAGGGTAGCATACACAAAGGGAAGGGTAGATTGATTGCAAAGCCAGCAGTTGGAAGGGAGGTTGGGAGTAGCCTGTAAGAATAATCCGTGTGTGTGTTCTGTTTATGAGGGTGTTTACTCGGGGATCTAGATTGCTTTCCCACTTGTAATAGGGTCTGGGAGGATGCAGTCTCTAAGTAGCATTCCAAAGTGCCTTCTGTCTTTCCTTAAAAGGGCATTTACCACCTCCATCTGGAAGGCCATACTCCTTTAGGGACATATACCCATCTCCCTGCCAATGGACACTGGTAACAGGTATGGATTTCTTGACTGGCCCACAGAGTAGGATTCACTGCAATGGGTGCAAGACGGATGGTACTGATATGGAGGCAAACTTTGTTACTCATTCCTAAATGTTTGAAAACTGGATCCCTGTCATTGAAGGAGTATGTAGCCCATAGGTTACTTGTGGTCTGGGCTCCCTCCTCCCAGGGAGCTTCCAGAAAAAGGGTTACGTCCACACCATAGTGTTATACCGGGTGATACCTTGGGGGCTCTCTACTAATGAGGAGATCAGGATAACAGTCAGAATCCATTCTGAAGGACAGAATGAGAATGTCCCTGGTTAGCTAATTCAGACATTTTAGGCCTATCACGATTCCCACCACCAGGAAGTATATAATTGCTAGCAAAAGCCTTTTCCAGAACTTCCACTCCTGCGGGGCCACAACAACCAGGCCAATAGAAAGAACCACAGCTACTGCTATGATAAGGGCTGGGGCAGGAAATCAGACATGACATCTGTCACCATCCTCAAGCTTTCACTGTGTAGAGTAGTCAGCCCAGGGAGTGACTGTAGCAGGGCTGTAGACTCAGTGTCAGGTCTTAACCCTCTGGAAGGTCACTTTGGTTGGCTGTTGTGGGTGGCCTTTTACTGTCCAGGTCCCAGGGTCCTCTGGTGCTATGACTTGCATCACTTGTGAATGGTGAATCCCCAGATTGTGTTTGTATACCCAGTTCCCAAGGGGAACAGGGGTTCTTTCTAAGGTGACTCAGGCTATTTTCTTTAAAGTTTTTCTCAAGACGACCAGATCCTGGGTCAAAACTGCTTCACCCACCTGACGGATGTCAGCCATTCAGGTCTGGGTGACTAAAAGGGGTGGCCAGCCAAACAGAATCTCATAAAGGAAATAACCATGCTTTTTGGGCATATATCGAACCTAGAGCAGAGCCAGTAGGAGGACATCCACCCATGGGCATCCTGTGTCTTGACAGAGCTTAGCCAGGGTGGACTTGAGTGTGTAGTTCATTTGTTCAACTCTCCCAGAGTCCTGAGGTCAATAAGCAGTGTGAAGCTTCCATTTTATGCCCAAGGCCTTTTCCACTCCCTGTATGACCTCTGCCACAAAGGTAGGGCTGTTGTCTGACCCAATCATAAGGGGAAATCCAAACCAAGGTATAACTTCCTTCAGTAGGGCTCAAATGACTTCTCTGGCCTTTTTAGTTCATGTAGGAAAAACTTCCACCCAGTCTGAGTAAGTGGAGACCAGAACTAGTAAGTACTTATACCCCCCAGCATCGTCACACTTCTGAGAAGTCTGCCTCTAGTAACTCCAGGAGAGTCATCCCAGTAGCTTGTATTCCAGCCAGCTGAGTAGGCCCCTGGGTAGGGTTATTTCTGGCACAGGTCTTGCGCTGCATGGTTACAGTTGCACACAATGATGACAAGAGTCTCAAAAAATAGTATCAGCCTAACATGTTCTCTAGGTTAGTTTTTCCACAGTGAGTCAACTCATGGTGCTGCTTTATCAACGAATATTACAGGGACTGAGGTATGTATATTTTATCTGGCAGTCTCCGCCATTTGTCTTCTTCCAGAGTTGCTCCCTCCAGCTGCCCAGTGATGTTTGTCAGAGGTATAAAGGGGGGTTCTTGGGAGTCTTGTGAGTGGCAACATGTTAGTCACAGCAGTTGGGACCCAGTCGGTGGTGGCCTTGGCTGTCTGGTCTGTCAACTGATTTCTGAAGGTGATACGGTCTTCCCCCCCTCTGGTGTCCCCTACAATGGATGACTCTCACTTCTTTTGGCTCCCAGACTGCCTCTAATAATTGGCAGATTTCCTCCTTGTTTTTGACTGTTTTTCCTTCTGCTGAAAGGAGTCCTCTTTCTCGGTATAATGCTCCATGAACATGCAGGGTAGCAAATGCATAGCATGAGTCTGTGTTGATATTTACCCTCTTATCGGCTGCCCATTTTAAGGCTTGGATTAATGCCTAGAGTTCAGCCCGCTGAGTAGACCATCCTTGGGGAAGTGCTCCAGCCTCGATCACTGTGTGTTGGGAGGTAATGGTATAGCCAGCATATTGAGTCTCATCCTTAATGTAGCTGCTACCATCAGTGAAGATAGTGAGATTGGGGGCCTTCAGTGGTGTGTCCACAAGATCAGGACGTCCAGAGAAAACCTCATTGAGGGCCTCTTCACAATTGTGGTCAGGAGGCCCCAGCATGTCCAGGAGGAAGCTAGCAGGGTTGAGAGTCTGCAGAGTCTGGAGTCTAATTTGGGGATTTCCAATGAATAGGCCCTGGTAGTGGGCCATTCTAGAACAGGCTAGCCATTTATATCCCCTTGTGTTCATCATTGTGGTCACC
>NW_006159655.1:899267-906747 GCF_000334495.1 Tupaia belangeri chinensis | reverse complement strand
GGTTACCTCATCTGCCTCTTTAATCAATTCAACAGTGGCAATGGAGCTCTTAGGTTAGGGGTCCATCCAGATGCCACTGGGTCTAGTCTTTTAGACAGATAGGCAATAGATCTCTACCAAGGCCCAATGGACTGAGTCAGAACTCCTAGTGCTGTCTGACTTTTTTCACATACAAATAGATTGAGTTCTTAGGTGACATCTGGGAGTCCTAAAGCCAGAGCTTTCCTGAGGCTTGACTTAAGATCCTAGAAAACTTGTTCTTGGAGGGGGTCCCCATTCAAAAAGGGCTCCCTCTGGGCCTTTTAATAGCTCATACAGTGGCTCAGCCTTTTCAGCAAAACCTGGGATCCAAATATAACAGAATCCCATGGCTCCCAAGAATTTGTGTAGTTGCTTCTGGGTTGTGGGCTGAATCCATCTACATACCACTTGCTTTCATTAGTGCCCAAGACCACAATGTCCTTTTGTCAGAATGAATCCCAAAAATTGCACCTGGGTGCAGCAGATTTGGGCTTTTTTCCCTTGACTTTGTACCCTACCTGGGACAAGCTGAAGCAGCTCCCAAGTTCCATTCCAGCAATTTTCTTGGGTTGCTCCAGTGAGCAGAAGGTCATTGACATATTGGAGGATAGTGCATTCAGTCTCTTGGCTTGGAAAACATTTCCAGTCAGCAGCAAGCACTTCTCCAAAGTCAGAGACTTCTTGAAGTCCTGAAGGATTCTGCACCAAGTGAGCTGTGTTTTCTTTTGGTTGTCTGGATTCTCATTCAAAACCAAATAGTTTGTTGATGGCTGCTAGCCACAGACAAAAGAAAGCATCCTCGAGATCCAGACAAGTGAACTATTCAGTCTCTGCATGGAGAGCACTCAGTAAAGTATATGGGTTGGGAATGGTGAGATGTAAGGTCGTTGTGTAAGCGGTCACATCCTCGAGATCCAGACAAGTGAACTATTCAGCCTCTGCACGGAGAGCGCTCAGCAAAGTATATGGGTTGGGTATGGTGAGATGTAAGGTCATTGTGTAAGCGTTCATAGCTTGCAAGCCCTGAACTGGCCAATAGTCTCTTGAGGTTCCCTTTTCACAAGGAGGAAGGGAGTGTTCCAGGGAGACTGGCACTCGACCAGGATCCTGGCTTCTCTGAGCCAATTGATGTGTTTCTTTATGGCTAGCCTAGCATCTTGGCATATTGAGTATTGGCAGAGGTGCGCAGGCTGTGCCTGAGGTGTCAGTTCGACCATTATAGGTGGGTGGTTGGTTGCCATTCCTAGTGGGCACCCTCAGCCCAGACTGTAGGGAAGCCTTTAACAAGTGAAGAAAGTGCCTCATCATCTCCAAGGGGTGTCTGAGGAGTGAACAATTGCCATTTTTCCTCCCAGGGCATTGCCACAGCTAGGATTTTGGCTGGACTGACAGTTAAAGCAACTGAGCCAGATGAGTCAAAGCTGATTTGTACTCTAAATTTAGTTAGTAGGTCCCTTCCCAGCAATGGAACTGGACAGTCAGGCAGGTACAAGAACTCATGAGTAACCAAGTGTCTTCCTAACTGGGAACTTCTTGCCTGTAAGAAGGACTGAGTTCTGGTGTTTCCAGTGGCTCCCATGATAGTAACTTTTTGGCCAGATGGGGGAGCTAGGGGCTGAGTTACTATGGAGTGTTCAGTGCCTGTGTCTACCATAAATGTCATTGGTCGGCCCCCTTCTTTGATAATGACCAGAGGCTCTCGGGGCCCAGGATCATGGAGCCTTATTGGTCCTGTTCTGATCCCATCTTGGCCAGAAAGTCACTCGGGGACTCTGGGTGTAAAGTCTCAGAGGCTCTCAGTGGGCTCCAGGTTGTTCTTCCCTGGTTTGCCTTCTGCTTGGGGCATTCATTCTTCCAGTGCTGATCCTCCTTGCAGTAAGCATATTGGGTTGGTCTATGCCTGGAGTGGCTGACTTTCAACCCTCCTCTTGGACTGGATAGGTCATCCAGTTGCCTGAGGGCAGTGGCCAGTAGGGCTGCCTTCTGCTTCATCCACTGGTCTGCTTCCTTTTTCTCCTCCTGACTTCAGTTCAGGAATACTTGATTAGCAATCTCTATGAGTTGGATGGCATTCATCCCAGCAAAACATTCCTACTTTTGGAGTTTCCTGTGGATGCCAGGGGCTGACTGGGCTACATGTGCAGCATTAATCATCCGCTGGCTTTCAGAGCTCTCCAGGTCAAACGGAGTATATATCCGGTACACTTTGCATCATACCGGACATTGTAAAACTGCCCTGGCAGTTCATCTGCCTTTTGAATTATTTCTGTTGTTTTGGCCATGTTTATAGGTTTCTTTTCACTGGCTTTTGTCCTCTGCAGGGGCACCTCTCGATATTTGCTGAGATGGATGCAGTCATCCTCCATGTGGAAATCCCAGCCAGGCTTTTCACTCGGAAAGGCAATTCTGGCCTAAGCCTCGGAATCTACCACATTGTTGGCAGCATGCACTCACAGCCAGGTCTTTGCTCCTCTGTATTAAGAAAGATGAGGAGCAGTTGCTGGCAGTCATCCCAAGATTATGGCCCAAGCCACAAGTTTTTTTTTTTGACCAGAAGTGGGTGCCTGCAGCATAATGCTGGTGGCCAGAATAGTACATTGATTCTTTCCTCTAATGCAAATCTATGCCCAAGGTGGAAGGGCTTGGGCAATTTGTAGCCAGGACTCAGCATAGGGGAACTGGTCAGGATGGCCTGGTGTTCTAGTAACTACACTGTACATGGCCCATAGGGTAGGTAGGCATAGAGTTCCCTCTGGTGGCCATCCCACCTTAAAAATAGGCCATTCAATTTCACAGAGAGCGCACAACCTCTCTGGTTTTAATTTAACTCCGTAATCACCAGAGAAGCCCTTTTTAAAATTAGTCAGCATACAGTCCAGCACAGTAGGCTTGGAAGATTTGAATTGAGGTTTTCCCATTGTATCCCAGATTTCTCTTATTCAGTTATTAAATGCCTGCACTTCCCAAAAGGCACAGGAGATCACTGGTTGGAGGAAGTGCTTGATTAAGAGGCTCTGGAGGTTACAGTGGCTCCTGAGGGCGGGTCTTAGCCCATTGGTTCGGAAGCTATGTCATATTCTCCCAGGGGTCTGCTTAATGGGCTAGGCAGCATAGGCAATAAGTTTTAGTTTTTTTAGGGGGGCCTTGACCAAGGGCTGCAATCAGAAGGATCACAGTGGTTTCTCTCTGGGGTCCCTCTTCTTGGTCTTCCAACGGTTGATACACTGGTGCTAAAGTGGAGAGTTATTACTGTGGTGGATGGCAGATGGAATGAAGGACGAAAAGGGAACAGAAGTCTGTCAAACTAATCAATGAGGGAAGGTGGTCTAGGTAGAGATTGATACCTGCCCTCTCTTTTCCCTGACAGAGTGGACAGGTTTTGCTCTTTGGGAAAAACCTTAGTAGGTGAGTCAGGATGGTCTATGGGAGGACATCTCTTGTCATAGTCGAGAGGAACTCATATCCCAGCTTCTGGAGACAAAACTTGTGACCTGATGTCTACTCTGGCTATTCACCTCTACAGGGGAAGCCCTCCCAATGGCCCCTGTGTCCCCCCTCCCATGAACAATGCCATTAAACAGACAAAGGATAGGTGTTCTCCACCCCACTGAAGGGGAGACCAATCAGGTGTCTGTCTGGCCATGCCCCTAATGGGCTTTGTATATTTCCTTGGCAATAAGAAATTGGATATAGAACCTGCACTGGATTACACATGTAGAGAGGGAAGGGCATCTCTCAGCATGTAATTTTGTCATTTAGCCTTTCTAGAAACACCATGGAACCACAGGTACAGACCCAATCATGTCCCGTAGTGCAATGCACTGTGGGGCCACAAACACATTTCGCTCATCACCTTCACATTCACTCAGAGGTTATACATTCCCTCCTCACACCAACTGATTACCAGATGACTGCCGGTCCTGCAACTGAAGGAGAGTCTACGGGTCTCCTCATCCTCTCAAATTGAGTGGGTCAGACTGATAGGACTCTACAGATCCCTGAGGGCTTACCAGATTACCAGAGTTGACCACAGATGATGCATCAAGGTCTGGAACAGGAGTTGGTCCTTCTCTCCAATTGGAGTCTGATGGTACAGGAATGCTCGATCTCAGGGGAGGCATCTCAGCTGAGGGATCCTGTCAAACGAGTTGAGGGCATGCCTATTTCTTCACATTACAGTACCCATCCTGGAGGAGTGCGCTCTGGGATCAGTGTCTCAAAGGGCCAGTCTGATGTCACTTCCTGCCCAATGCACCAAATGTGGAAAAACAGATGCAGAAGGTTGAAAACACAGCACTCTGGAGAGAAAAGGAGAACTCTTTATCTCTTTATTATGATAGCAGGCACAGAGGAAACTCAAACCCCCCCCCACCACCACCACCATGGTGGTTAAGCACAGTGTTTTATCGGGGAGTTGGGAAAAAGGGGAGTTTCAGTAGATTAACGGTATCCTATCAGGAAGAAGCAGCCCAGGATTTTCTCTAAAGAAGAAAGGGTTAAACGAGGTATCTGGCTTCTCAAGATTTCAGGTTGGTTTTATCACTTCAAAGGGGGAGAGAGAGTGAATTTGCAGAGGCCTAGAAAATGTCAGCAATTTCGAACCTTGGACTATTGAGTTTCAGGCCCCTCCACATCAGGGGGACCACTATTTTCCAATGTATGACTTCCGGAGGAAGTTTTTTTGTTTTTGGTTTTTGTTTTTTTTTTAATGAGAGAGGGAAATAGGTATTTTAGACAGTGTCTCCATGCTGTGATTGATCTTTCCCCAGCTTCCCAGTTAGGTAGGACACAGGTATATGCCACTGTACCCAGTCTGCTTTTGGTTGGTCTGTGAACTGAACCTAGGAACTCCATGAGACCCCCCACCTTGTACAGTGGCACCCAAGTACCTATGCCACTGTGGCTAGGCCTGAAAACGTTCTTTAAAAAGAACACATCTTGAACATTTTTAAAAATACAGTCATGTTCCTTAATGACAATGAAATATTCTGGGGAATGTGTCATTAGGCAATTTTGTCATTGTTTGAACATTATAGAATGTACTTATGTAAACATAAATAGTATAGCCTGCTGCACACTGAGGCTTTATTGCATAGTCTGTTGCTTAGGGGCCATGATGAACAAAACCATATAAAACTAAAGCAAGCTCAAGAGAAAATAATGCAATCTAGAGACAGGGAAACATAAGACTTTAGAGGTTGCTGCAAGCATAACATGTAACACTGTTATACAGTAAGTAAGTTGTTGTTGTTTTTTACTAAGTAGAGGAGTATAGTGTAATGATTAAAATTATAGTATTTTAGGGCCCAGTAGGTGGAATCATGGTTAAGGCACTGAGATTCTACATGGCCGACTACAGTTTGAGCCCTGGACCAGGCAGCTTAAAAATCACACTTGTTGCATATATGAGTGTGCCCAAAATTCTGAGCAGAGAATTGGAGGGATTGTGATGTGACTGTCCTCCCCACCCCAGGAGGGTGATTTCTCACTTTCTCCCTTTGGCAAGTACATGCACCATATAACATAGTTCTTTATTATCATTATAAAATATTATGTACTGTACATAATAGCTTGTGTTGTACTTTTATATAAAGTTTAAAACAATTTTTTTACACCTAATTACCACAAACATGTGACTAATGCATTATGCAAAGATTTTATGATGGCTATGATGTCACTAGGTAATAGGACTTTTTCTGGCCCATTATCATCTTATGAGACCACTATGAAGTATTTGGTTTGCTATGGACCAAAGTCTCGTTATACAGAGAACGAATGTAATTTTATTAAATAGATCCTTGATACTTCATCTTGTCTATAAGCAGAACTTGACTTTTTAATTTTTTTCATAATTATTGTAGCTGTACTTTGCTAAATTTTGTTTACATATCCATTTGCTGAGCTGCTTTTTAATAATTCAAGCTACATTTTATAGAATGAAAATTTGTTTATTTTAAAGTTAGATCACTAGAAAAGCCTAAGGTTAAATGTTGTGACTCAAAATTAATTGTCTTCATAGATTAGCATTTCATTTTGTTTTAGAAACATTCTGATTATCAAATTAACCTTTTAGATTTTTTTTTCTTTCTTTCTTTCTTTTTTTTTTTTTTTAGGAGAACTTTTTGCTATAGGGCGTGTGCACTCGCCAGACAGACAGTGAGACAGAAAGCGAGAAATCACCCCCTAGGGGGGATGGCCATGCCACAATCCCTTCTCCTCCATTTTCCTCTTGGGATCTTGGGCACACACACACACACATGCGCCCGGCATGAGTTTAAGCCACCAGGTCTGGGACTTGAACCACGATCGACTACATGGGAGCCCAGCGACATAGCCATTACGCTAACTGCTGGTCCCAATCTTATAGATTTTTAAGAGTATATTTTCTGTACATATTTAGTTTGGTTATTTGTCAGTGAATGTGTGAGATTTGTTTCATTTTACAATTAGGAAACAGCAGTTCAAAGATATACTTGCATATTCTGTTTTATCCTTGAAATATACAATTATTTTAACATAAGCATTAAGAATATTGATTTTGGGCTGGCTCCGTGGTACAGTGGTAATGTGCTACTCAAGAGAAGCCAGTTCCCACATAGGTACTGTGGTTCAAATCCCCAATCCAGTCAGACTGAAACATTCTGGGCATACATACACAAGTGTCCCATAGCTGCTGGACTTGAGGACTGGAGGAAGGGGATCTCCTCTCTCTTTCTCTCTCTCTTTTTCCCCTCTGTGTGTGTGTGTGTGTGTGTGTGTGTGTGTACATGCTCTATTACGAATGAAGATACTATATCATGAATAAAGAAAAAAGGTTGATTTTAATTATAAACTCAAATGTTAAAAGCACAGTAAGAATTTTATTATTTAGAAAATTGTTTTAATGTATCATTTTAATGTACTTTAAAAATTTCTCTTATAGATCAGAGAGCTGATTTTGGATGGATCTATACAGTTAATCCAAGAAGGTCTCAAAAGTGGTTTTCTTTACCCATGCTTTGAAAAACAGGACCAAAAAAAGCCCATTGCGTCACCTCTTGATTCCTGCAGTTTGTCAGAATTATGTGAAATGGCAAAGCATTTGCTATCTCAGAATGAAATTGGACTTCAGACATTAAAATTGATGGAAGGTGATATATCTTTTACAGAGCAGGATTTATTTTCTCGCATTGTTGAAAACAACTCTGGATTTACAAAAATGATTACTTTAATGGGACAGAAGTACCTGCTGCCACCAAAAAGCACTTTTCTCTTATCTGACATTTCTTGTATGCAACCACTTCTGAACTGTAAGTAATTATGTTTATTATTAGAAAAATACTTCTGCAACCTCAAAAATTAAACGCTAGTCTGACAGTGTTGACTTTTGCTTTTTTTTTTTTTTTAAGTTCTGGAGCTAGCATTTCTTTTTTTTTTTTTTTTTTTTTTTGGGGGTTTTTTTTTATGGGGGGGGTGCCCC
>NW_006159655.1:893822-899195 GCF_000334495.1 Tupaia belangeri chinensis | reverse complement strand
TCCTCCATTCTCCTCTCAGGATCTTGGGCATGCACGCACACACGCCCGGCGTGAGTTTTAAGCCACCAGGTCTGGGACGCGAATCGCAGTTGACTATGTGGGAATCCAGTGATGGAGCCATTACGCTAACTGCTGGTTCCCAGGAGCTGGCATTTTTTTTTTTTTTTTTGGAGAGGTTTTTCGCTATAGGGCGCGTGCGCTCGCCAGACAGACAGAAAGAGACATAGAGACAGAAAGTGAGAAATCACCCCCCAGGGGGGATGGTCACACCGCAATCCCTTCTCCTCCATTCTCCTCTCAGGATCTTGGGCATGCACGCACACACGCCCGGCGTGAGTTTTAAGCCACCAGGTCTGGGACGCGAATCGCAGTTGACTATGTGGGAATCCAGTGATGGAGCCATTACGCTAACTGCTGGTTCCCAGGAGCTAGCATTTCTTATGGTAGTTAAGTCAGTGGACTCCTACATGGCTGACTGCAGTTTGAGTCCCGGACCTAGTGGCTTGAAAATCATGCTTGGTTTGTGTGTGTGCATGCCCAAAATTCTGAGAAGAGAATGGAGGAAAAGAGATTATAGCATGGCCATCCCCTCAGGGGATGATTTCTCACTTTCCCTCTGTCTCTGTCTCTCTATTCAGCAAGCGCATGTGGTAGAGACCATGTAGCCAACACAGGCAGAGTCAAAGAGTTGTCTCTCATGTCTAAGCAAGGCTTGGATGAGAAAAGTTGCTGGCAAGGACCACAGCTGTGCGCTCAGGCTTTCAAACTGTGTTTGCTGTATTTCTCTGCCATGGGCTTTATTGCTGTTATGGTACCCTGGCACCCCGTAAGGGCAAAATAACACCCCCAGTCTTACTGTAACTTTTACAGTAAAACCACTAATAATCTTAAAAAGAACGCGGACTCCTAAAAGCAGCAGGGAGCAGGGGGATTGAGACTCACTCCACCTGCCTGGAAAATAACAAAGAATGCTGAAAAATCATGCTGGGTTTGTGTGTTTGCATGCCCCAAATCCTGAGAAGAGAATGGAGGAAAAGAGATTACAATGTGCCCATCCCCTCAGGGGATGATTTTTCACTTTCCCTCTGTCTCTGTCTCTATTCAGCAAGTGCATGTGCCTTATGGCAAAAAAAAAAAAAAAAAAAAAAATTAAAAATTTCTTTTAAGTTCTTATTTTAAATAAAGGATCAGAGAGCAAATGCAATTACTTTTTTGTACTTAGGAATTGTAGGTGCAATTGTGTTTAACCAAATGATCTTATTGGTAATTTTTTTTAATAGTGAAGTAATAACACTTTAGTCATAAATATTAATTTCTAGCTATTCTTAGTAACATGGTTACATTTTAATCTAACAGTCAAGTTTATTCTGTAAAATTCCTTAGAACGTTTTCCTATACAAAGTTAAAAATTTAAATATTGAAGTCCCTGGTCACATAGACATACATTTGAATTTTGATTCTGAAGCTTAATTAACTGTGAGTCTGCACTATTTGCTTCACAAAACTGAGCCTCAGTTTCCTGATCTATAAAATGGATATGTTAATAAACAACTTCTGTAGGTCAATTTGTGGATTAGAGATAGTGTATATCAGTTCTTAGGTCATTTATATATATTTCATAGGTTATAACTGTTATAATATTCTAAGGGGTGTGGTAGGTCAGAATATATCAATAAGTTGAATTGAGTCTACTGGTTTTGTTATTTGTACCTTTGTAGCAAAATTTTAAGTTGTTAAGCACCTACATTGTAGCTTACTAATGAAAAGCTTCTTTTAATTGCTATCAAACCATTTTACATGTGAGTGGTTATCCATGTAGCAGTGCCATAAATTCTTCAGAGTAAATGACAACATAACAAATTAATGAGAAAATCATTCTATGCTTGGATATTTTCCCATTCTTTTTTATTTTTGTTACCCTAATAGTTTAAAAAGTATTGCTTCCTTATTTTAATTTGCATTCTTTTAATTACTAATAAGATTGTGCACTGTGTAAAAATATACTTTGTAAACGAGGTAGAATGAGCAGCTCTTTCTTACCATAAAATTCTAATTAATAAATATGAATAGTATGATGGAACTAGAAAATTTCATTTGGTAAACCACAGTAATCATTGTATGTCAGTCAATATAACAGGTGGAAAGATGCACAAGGTATGTTTTTCAGAACTTCAGGTATCTCCCTACAAGGTACTTGTTAATTAAAAGGGGAAAACTGAGGAAACCTGGCAGGCAACACTTTAAGCAAGTGATGTAAAGTACCATCACCAATAATGAGCCATTTTGACAACTTGGTATGTAGTTTTCATAGAGCATGGCAGATATTACTCTGGTGGTACCGTTGCCAAAAATAAATAACCTAAATTTAACCATGAGGAAATAGTGAACTCAAATCAGGAGACATACTATTAAACAATTGGCTAGTAATTTTTGAAAGTCTCTAGGGCAAAGAAAGACTGAGGAAATTTTCTAGACGGGATTTAGGGGACATGACAACTAAATGCAGTGTTTGATCCTGGTTTTGATTCTTCTGCAGGTAAAAAACATTGGTAGATAACTGGGAAATTTTTATAGCCAATATATCAGTTATAAGACTAAGATTATTTCAAAATAAAATGATTTTTTTTAAAGTATAGTTAAAATAAATCACCTAGTTTTGAAAGGACCATATTAATATGGCTGCCAGAGTTTATAGAGAACATACAAATCATTTGTGTCCTATTCAGTGAGCTGTAGTAAATAGCAGATAGTTTCTGAAAAAGTAGTAGTAGGTAAAATTTTGTCAAAAAATCTCAGCGGTACTAAATTATTAGGGTAATCTCTATTTTTTAGATAATTATTCTATTTAAGTAAATGCTCCTAATCCTTCTGTTCATTCCATTATTATTATTTTTTTGAGAGATTTTTTGCTATAAGGCATGTATACTAACCAGAGAGAGAGAGAGAGACAGAAAGTGAGAAATCACCCCCCAGGGGGGATGACCACACCACAATCCTTTCTCCTCCATTCTCCTCTCAGGATTCTTGGGCACACACACAAACACTCCTGGCATGAGTTTTAAGCTGCCAGGTCTGGGACTTGAACCGAGGTTGACTACATGAGAGTCTAGCAATGTAACCATTATGGCATCTGGTGATTCCCCATTATGTTTTATCTATTACATACAGAAGGTATTTTGTGAAATCGTCTCTTTGTTTTCAGGTAGAAAAATATTTGATGTAATTGTGATAGACCCACCATGGCAGAACAAATCAGTTAAAAGAAGTAACAGGTAAGTGGAAACAAATTATCTATTAGATATGCTTTCTAAAAGCAATGTTCTTTGAACAGTATAGTTTAATATGCTACAAACATGATAGAGGTTATCAACAACTAGTAACAATTTAAAAACTTTAATTTCCTTAATTAGATAATTCTTTTGAGCTGGAATTATATACATAATATATTTATTAATTGTTAAGGCTGCTGCCTGAACCAGGTTATAGTTGTTTCTGTAATATCAAAGGGCAACATTTTTGCCTTCTTTAATCATAAATTCTAGACTTTGGGAATATTTGCCAAAATAGTCTTAATTTTCTTTAATAACCTGCTATAAATAACTTTAACTTATTCTTATTCTTTTTTTTTTTTTGGGAGAGGTTTTTGCTATAGGGTGCGTGTGATCGCCAGACAGACAGAGAGAGACATAGAGACAGAAAGCGAGAAATCACCTCCCAGGGGGGATGGTAACGCCGCAGTCCCTTCTCCTCCATTCTCCTCTCAGGATCTTGGGCATGCACACACACGTGCCCGGCGTGAGTTTTAAGCCACCGGGTCCAGGACGTGAACCGCGGTCGACTACGTGAGAGTACAGCGACATAGCCATTACGCTAACTGCTGGTTCCCAGTAACTTTAACTTATTCTTAAACTTGTTTTTAATGTTTAATTTATGACACCATTTTTAGTTTATATCAATGTTAAGGGTGATAAATTCATTTAATTACTAGAATGGCCTTTCCTCTTAATGTTTTTAAAACTTGAAGAAGTTTTTCTCTCTAATTCTAATGAATGTCTTCAGTTATATTTTATTTCACTATTCTGTTTTAAGACTGAATAATTCATATTTCCTTGACTAAAATTTCACGTGAAATTTCTTCCTCTCCACAGTTATCTTTAGCTTCCATTTGCTTTTTTAATTTGACCAGAGGTGGGGGGGGGAGAGAGAGAGAGAGAGAGAGAGAGAGAAAGAGAAAGAGAAAGAAAGTAAGAAACCAAGCTGTCAGGTCCAGGACTCAAACCATGATCGGCCATGTGGCAATCCAGTACCCTTAACCACCATGCCACCTGGTGGTCTCTCTTCTTTTTAAAACTATTTTTCCTTTATTTGTGATAGAACATATATGTACAAGAGAGTGAGAGCTAGAGGAAAGGGGTGAGCACCTTCCACAGGGTCTGGTCACACTGAGGTGTCCTTTCTCCAGTCCTCCAGCCTTTCAGATTTTAGACAGGTATGCATGTGCCCAGTGTATTTCAGGTTGACTGGACTCAGGATTCAAACTGTGGTCACCATGTAAATTTTCTCTGAGCAGTGTATTACCACTACACCCAAGAGCTGGCGCTGGATTTTTTTTCTTAAGTTGTAAGAATCATACAAAGAATTCATATGTCTGCTCTCTATGTGTATATTTGTGCATGCACCTATATTTACGTATAATTTTTTCTGAACCCCTTGAGAATATTTCAGAGAAAGAGTAAATTACTCCCTTATCTGTTTCCTAAAAACAAAGATATTATCTTACGTAATCATGATATAATTATGAAAATAAGCAAGCAGCATTGATACAATACTGCTATCTACAGACCTTATTCAGGTTTCACCAACTGTCCTAGAAATATCTTATAAGCAGAATAAGATCCTGAATCATGAATTACATTCAGTTGTGTATCTCCTATAATAATCCTTTAACTCTCTTCCTTTGGCAAATTTTAATTTGTATCCTTTACCCTAATAAACCATAACCAAATGTAAGAGCTTTCAATAAGTTCTGTGAATCTTTTTTGAACCTGATGATGGCTTTGGAAACTGTTTGAACTTAAAGCTGGTTTTAGAAATAAAGTCAGTCTTGGGACCAGCAGTTAGTGTAATGGCTATGTTGCTGGACTCCCATGTAATCGACTGCAGTTCC
Organism: Tupaia belangeri chinensis; assembly: GCF_000334495.1. Taxonomy (NCBI): domain Eukaryota; kingdom Metazoa; phylum Chordata; class Mammalia; order Scandentia; family Tupaiidae; genus Tupaia; species Tupaia belangeri. The sequence goes on along the minus strand of NW_006159655.1, from coordinate 894,028 downwards.
CGTCCCGGACCCAGTGGCTTAAAACTCATGCCGGGCGCATGTGCGTGCATGCCCAAGATCCCGAGAGGAGAATGGAGGAGAAGAGATTGTGGCGTGGCCACCCCCCACCCCCCCGGGGGGGATTTCTCGCTTTCTATCTCTCTGTCTGTCTGGCAAGTGCACGTGCCCTATAGCAAAAACCTCTCCAAAAAAAAAAAAAAAAAAAA
>NW_006159655.1:889195-892982 GCF_000334495.1 Tupaia belangeri chinensis | reverse complement strand
TCTGTCTGTCTGGCGAGTGCACGTGCCCTATAGCAAAAACCTCTTCAAAAAAAAAAAAAAAGAAAAGAAATAAGGTCAGTCTTGAGGCCTATGCCTTCAAACTTGGACATTCTGTCATCTCTGGGCAATATCTTTTGAATTCTCTTGGGTGTATATACCTAGGAGTAGGATTGCTGTGCCTTGTGGTAATTCTATCTTTAAATTTTTGAGGAGCTGCCAAACTATTCTTCATGATGTCTGTACCATTTTACATTCTACTAGCAATGAGGGTTCTAGTTTTCCACATTTTTTTTGTTTTAATTGTCAGAGTGTGTGTGCATTTGCCAAAGAGACAAAGACTCCCATGTGGCGTGTGGTCAGACCACCATCCCTTTTCTCCAGTCCCCCTCCCATTAGGATTTTGGGCATGCACTCATATATGCCTGGTATCTTTCAAACCGCTAGGACCAGGATTCAAACCTCAGCCATGTGGGACCTGGCTTCCAATTCATAGCACTTCACCACTGTGCTATTGGGCTGGCTTTAGTTTCCTAGTTTCTCTACATAATCACTTTTTGGTGTTTTCCATAGCTTTCCCATTAGATGTAAAGTGATATTTTATGATTTTGAATTGCATTTCTCTAATGACTAATGTCGTTTGATTATTGTTTGTTGTCTGTATTGGCCATTTGTATATCTTCTTTGGAGAACTGGCTGTTCAAATCCTTCACCCAGTTAAACTTTTTTTTTTTTTTAATTGTTGATTTGTAAGAATTCTTTAGATATTTTGGGTACTTGACCCTTACCAGATACATGGTTTGCAAATATTTTCTTCCATTTTTTGGGTTGTCTTTTTACTTTATAATGTCCTTTGAAGCACAGAATTTTTAATTCTGATTTAATCTATCTATTTTTTCTTTTGTTTGTACTTTTGGTATTGTATTTAAGATACCTTTGGGGCCAGCATTTGGCGTAATGGCTATGTCACTGGACTCCCATGTAGTCAACTGCGGTTTGAGTCCCAGACCTGGTGGCATAAACTCATGCTGGGCGTGTGTGCGTGCATGCTCAGGCTCCCAAAAGGAGAATGTAGGAGAAGGGATTGCGGCATGACTATCCCCTACCCCCCAGGGGTGATTTCTCGCTTTCAGTCTTTCTGTCTCTCTCTGTCTTTCTGGCAAGTGCACATGCCCTATAACATAAACCTAAAAAAAAGAAGTCATCTATAGGGAACCAGCAGTTAGCGTAATGGCTATGTTGCTGGACTCCCACGTAGTCAACCGTGGTTCACGTCCCGGACTCGGTGGCTTACAACTCACGCCAGGCGCATGTCCGTGCTTCCCCAAGATCCCAAGAGGAGAATGGAGGAGAAGGGATTGCGGCGTGGCCATCCCCGCTGCAGGGTGATTTCTCACATTCTGTTTCTCTGTGTCTTTCTGGCGAGTGCATGCGCCCTATAGCAAAAAAACCTCTCCCCCCCAAAAAAAAGATACTTTTACCTAAACCAGGATCATGAATATGTACATCTGTTTCCTTCAAAGAGTAGATGATATTGTATACTTTGCATTGCAACAAATAAAGATGTACATTTTAAAATTTGCTCAGTGATTTCTGCAGAATTAGTGATACAAGAAGGAATATGAATGTTTATTCATAAAAGTCATGTCATTTCCTTTGAGAATAAATGTATAGAAGTATTGATAGATAAGTAAAGGTGTCTAAAGGAGGAAGGAGAGAGAGGATTAATTGGAGTCAGGTGGTTTTTACTTTTTACTAATAATGCATGGGTTAGCTTCATCTTCCAACAGTGAGTTTGGGCAAGGGACTGAATAGAAGGACGATAGATTAGGGGTTGAAAATAAAGTGGGATGGGAATAAGGGTTGGTGTGATGATACAAGAGCTGGTCATCATTTTGTGCAGAGTTTGAGGATTATAGAACTAAAAGAAGCTATATAGAAATGAATTAGCTTAAGCATTACCAACTTCACATCACTTATTATTTATTTTTTAAGAAGGAGATTTTTGCTATAGAGTGCATGCACTCACAGGAAGGACATAGAGAGACAAATATAAAGTGAGGAATCCCCCTCCCTCCCTCCCCCCCCCGGGGGATCACCATGCTACAATGCCTTCTCCTCTATTCTCCTCTTAGAATTTTGGGTATGCACACACATGGACCCAGTGTGAATTTCAAGCTACAGGGTCTGGGTCTTGAACCGTAGTCGACTACGTGGAAGTTCAGCAATGTAACCATTACGCCATCTGTTGGTCCCCACAACGCTTATTTGGTGCCAGGTAACATCTGTAGGATTTGATGTGAGTTGCTGAGATACTAATTTTAAGACTCACTGTAATGGGGCTTAAGTAGATAAAATTTGGGCTTACAAGATCCAAACAATAACATTTGTTTAATTTTGAATAGGAGAAAATTTCACTGTGAATAATAAAATTACCAAAATGTAATACATTTACAGTGATTAAAAAAAAAATACAGTCTGACAATTTTAAACTAGTAAAGAAGAAAAATGAAGTTACTTCTGACACGTTAGTTTGTGTAGTAATGTTTCCACTGGGTGGCACTGTGGCATCATGTTTAGCTACAGAAATCACTAGCTTATAGGAGCTCAGTCTTGTGTCAGTTTTATATGTCTCCTTACCTGCTTATTTTTCTTTTTTGCAGTGAATTTTGCTTATATTTTTTTCTGCTTGTTTTAGGTACAGTTATTTATCACCACTGCAAATAAAGCAAATACCTATTCCTAAGCTGGCTGCTCCAAACTGTCTCGTTGTTACTTGGGTGACCAATAGACAGAAACATCTACGTTTTGTAAAGGAAGAGCTTTATCCCTCTTGGTCTGTGCAGACAGTTGCTGAATGGCATTGGGTAAAGGTAAGTTGAGAAGCTAGCTTTTTTGTTACTATTAGCTTATTTATTTCCATAGTGTGATATATAGAGGTTACATAAAGGCATCATCCGCTTTGTAATACTTAAAATGTCACTGGTCTGTTCCTTTGATATGGTCTAATTAAAACTTTTGGTTTGCTGTACACACCTTCTCGTTCTCTGGGCTTTCACTTGTTTTTTCTGTGTGTTTTTTTGGTAGTAAGATCCCAAACTGCTAGCTTTGAAAAATCAGTCAGGAAGGTATTAAGATGAACTTTAAAAAGCTCTGATGCCTGCAATTTAAAAAAACAACAAGCAGAAACTTTGGGGAACTTACCCATCACAAAACAGAAATAACCTTACTCTTCTTTGTCCTCTCCCCATATCCACAATTTCAGTTAACTTTTGTGACTTTTTTCTTTCTCTCTCTTATGTTTCTGGAAATGAAGACAAAGTAGCCCTTTATAGAGAGGACACCAGAACTAGGGACCTTTTTTTGCTACAAATCTTAATTTAGGGCCTTAGTGCCTTACATGTTGCTGTGACTATTTTTGAAAGAAATCGTCGGATCTTTAGCACTGGTTGAATAGTCTCTAATGTCTCTGTATGCTGATATGAATACCAAGAAGTACAGAAAAACAAGGCATCAACTTAGAGATCTCTGGATTTTCTTTTTATTTTCTTTTCCTTTCTCTTTTTTAAACAGGGTTTCACCATGGTGCAGTCCTCCTGCCTCTGATTAATTGCTGTGCCTGGCTTTTAGAGTAGGCCAGGAATTGGACTGAGGTTTCCCATGAGATCTCAGCCAGCCTGTGCCACTGCAGCTGAGCTTGGACTTACCGTTAAAGATTCATTGACTATTTGTGGACTCAGCTGTGAGGGCACAGGCTGTAGGGTGCTGTTGTATGTTTGTGTTGGCAAAT
>NW_006159655.1:886742-888336 GCF_000334495.1 Tupaia belangeri chinensis | reverse complement strand
ACTACATGGGAGTCCAGCAACATAGCCATTATGCTAACTGCTGGTCCACTTTTGGTCTTAGTTTTGATTTGATGTAGGACCTTAATAGGAATATACTACTCCATCCTGTCCTGCTTATTATAAAGTGTCCTTTATAGTCATAGACTGGGACCAAGGTTAGGAAGAAGTCATCTTCTGAAATCAAACCAAATAAAATTTTTTTTTTTTTTGGAGAGGTTGTTGCTATAGGGCGCATGTGCTCGCCAGAGAGACAGAGACAGAGAGACAGAAAGCGAGAAATCATCCCCCAGGGGGGATGGCCATGCCGCAGTCCTTTCTTATTCTCCTCTCGGGATCTTGGGCACACACGCACACACACCTGGCGTGAGTTTAAGCCACCGGGTCCCGTACTTGAACCACGGTCGACTACATGGGAGTCCAGCGACATAGCCATTACCCTAACTGCTGGTCCTGAACCAAATAAAATTTTAATATATAAAAACTAAGAGAATTTATCTGTAGTAGTAATCCATCCATTCTAAGTAACTATATGATATGACCAGGGTTTAAACAAAAATTCAATGTATTATGTGAAACAGTAAGTAATTATACATATTATTATATCAAAAGTAGTAATCTCCCTTGAATATAAAGGCTATTCAAAGAGTAAGATTTGCCAGTGTTATACAGCAGTGTGTGTGAGAAATGCTGGGCCTGATTATTCCTATAAGAGGTCAAAGGACTTTCTGATGACTGATTTGGTTGCTTAGGTAAAAGATTCTATAGATCATAGATATGACTATTCTAACATTAAAAATATGAATACCCATGGTACATTTCTGAATTCATACTAATAGATACGAATATTTCTGACAGTGAAAATTGGTGTCCCTATGGTAAATTGCTGAATTGATGTCATCACTATAATTACCTTTTGAATATGATTAACTTAAATAAATGAGAGTTTGGTCATTTCTGGGTGAAATTATAAAACTGTATTTTTGAATTTATTATGAATGCCAAGGGCCAGTCTCTAGACTAGGTATTGTTACCCAGCATCTTTCATTATTAACTTTAGCTTTGACAGTATTTATGACATTATTTCCCATGACTAAGGAAAAACTTAAATTTGTTATGCCTATCACATAGGTAGTAATCAAATATTAAATGAATGAATTAGTGAATGAATTAAGGATTACATAGTTTTCAGGACTAGATTTTAGTAAAATGTAGAAATTGTATACAAGGTGATAATAAAGTTATACCTAAAATAAATAATAGCATTTTTCTAATCCCTAAAGCTATATAATTCATTATGGTAGCCACTACCACGTGTGACTCGACTCTTTAACCAGTGTGGCTGGTCTGAATTCGGATGTGCTAAACGTAAAATATACATTGGATTTAAAGACATAGGAGGGAACCAGCAGTTAGCGTAATGGCTATGTCGCTGGACTCCCACGTAGTCTGACCGCGGTTCGCGTCCCGGACCCGGTGGCTTAAACTCATGCCGGGTGCGTGTGCGTGCGTGCCCAGATCCCGAGAGGAGAATGGAGGAGAAGGGATTGCGGCGTGACCATCCCCCCTGGGGGGTGATTTCTCACTTTCTGTCTCT
>NW_006159655.1:862410-886711 GCF_000334495.1 Tupaia belangeri chinensis | reverse complement strand
CCCCACGTAAAGAAAAAATCCCCAAAAAAAAAAAAAAAAAAAAGACATAGGACAAAAGAAATAATGTAACTTATCTCAGTAAGCTTTTTGTCTTAATTAGATATTGAAGTGCTAATATTTTGGATAGTTAAATATATAATTAAAATGAATTAAAATTTTAAATTATTGGGTTGTTGAAAAAGTCATGACACATTTTTGCATAGAAAACCAGAAAAATACGCCATTGCTTTTCTCATGACCCAATTCATATGTGGCTTACCATTTGGACTCCCATTATATTTTTATTAGAGGTTTAATAACCTATGTAAAGGGACTGAAAACCACATAATGATGAAAAATGAATTCTTTTGTTTCCTGCTCCTTCCTATCAGATTACCAGTTCAGGAGAGTTTGTGTTCCCGTTAGATTCTCCACATAAAAAGCCTTATGAAGGTCTTATACTGGGGAGATTTCAAGAAAAAACTGCTTTACCATTAAGGTAGGAAAGGTAATTTTGTTCAAAATTGTATGAATGTATTTTTTTTGGTATAAATGTATTTAGACTTTAAAATTATTAATACAAGGATCATTGATTTGCTTTGATTTTTACATTTTTGGAACTCTGAAATTGGCCCAGAACACTAAAGATTGTATGGTATGGCACATGAAATTTTATATTATTATTTTTTAAGAATTTTTTTTTTCCCCTTTCATAAGAGAGAGTCAGAGAGACAGGGACCCCAATGGAGTCTAATACCACGATCCTTCCCTAAGACTTCTAGCCAGCCAGGATGGCAGACATGCTCCAGGTGGGCCTGGTGTCCGGGTCAACCTGAGACCTGAACCTTGGGGCTTTCCATGTGATCCGAGCATCATGCAGCGGCACCCTAGTGCCCTGTGTTATCTTTTGTTTTACCTGGTCATTAGCATTACACAAAAAAGAATTATAGAGAAATATCTCAATATTTAAGTTGCTGATTTCTTTCCTTGATTGAGTTCTAAAATTTGTTTTAAAATAAAATAAAATACTATTTGAAAATTCTATTTAAGATACTATTTGAAAGGTAAAAAAGTCAGTGCACTTTGGTTTATATATAAGAATAGTTTTTTAAAAAATACATCTTACTTTTTTGTTCTTTTAAAATTAGGAATGCAGATGTTAAAGTGCTTCCCATTCCAGACCATAAATTAATTGTCAGCGTGCCCTGTATTCTTCACTCACATAAACCACCTCTTGCTGGTATGTTTTTATAAAATAGAATTGTTGAGACTTTCATCACATTGAAAAAAAGGATTAAATTTAGTATTTGAAAGGTCTACATATTTAAATTAAATCAGATGTGTATTGTTTTAATATTCTAAAATTGCATAGCAGAAGTAATAACAAAATTTATGAAATAGAGAATAGATTAGTTTTATATATCACCTTATCTTTTCCTATTACATTATTTTTCAAGTTCCGCTGGCTGTCATTTGCTCCCCTGTCACTGGTCTTGACAGATGAAGGCTAATGGGGCGTCGTAGTTTGGCGAGGGGCCTTCTTTTACTACTAGAGCTCTATTTCTTGCTTGTTCTAAAACTGGGAGCTTAGAATAGGGGTCAGAGAGATGGTTGGAATTCTGTTGATATTTGGTAGAGACTTCATTTTTTTGTTTTTAAAGAGATAATGTGATTTTTTTGGATACATTGGAAAAGTAATTACTACAGCCTGCCATTCTCATTTGTCTTTTTTTTAAAGAACTATTTTATTTTATTTATTTATTATTATTATTTTCACTATTATGGACAGGTTTAATGTAACATGGAATGCAAAAGATGAGAACCATTAATAAATACTGAATTCTTATTTCAACTTTAAAAAATAATTAAATAAAGTGAAAACAGGATAGTGATCAGAATAATGTTACCATTATGGTCACATTAAATAGAAAAGCTTCCACCAGTAGTTTAAGAATGTGACAAACGCAGTATAATACATTTTTAAGTATTCCACTTGGTTTTTTAATACCCCATTTTCCATAAAAATGTTACTCAGGTGAGAGGATTTCAGATGCTCATGAAAAGTGAAATCAGGGTAGAAATATGTATGTTCAGATTTGCTAATTAACTGTTAATAACTTAGATGTGCCATTACATTTACTCTTAGGTATTTTTAATGAATAATTATTATGTTTCAAACATAAGATAGGTAGTGCTTTGTACAGGACTATATAAACTTTCAGTATAATATTTAAATTACTTGAGTCATGTTACAGTTTACAAGGTAATTTTGCTTACTCTATTTCTTTAAAAGACTGACCAGGTTGTTTGCGAGAATTAGTGTCAACAGATACTGGGCTGCACCATATATAGTTATAGCTAATTTATCCAACTTCATGTAATATGTTAGAAATGATCCACCTGTGAGTATATTCATGTATGTTTCTCTGAAACAAAGGCATTTCATTTTATGAATATAAGAAACAACCTTAGTCACTGTGTACTTTTTAAAAAAATGAGCAGTATGGATAGCAGACATAACTCCTTACTACCCATACTCTTGGCTACAAAAAAATGAAGCCAGACTTTAGAAAAGTACAATGCAAGAAAAGATTCAAGTTAAAAATATATTCCTTTGGTTAAAAATCATCCCCTTTGTAATAATTCATCTGTAATCTAAATTCACAGCAAGTCCCACCAGCCCCAAATAATCTTCTAAATGTCATTATACTTTTAGTATTACAGTGTTTTTGCCAGTCCAGTATTTATGGAGGTCTCTGGGTTGCCATGACAAAATATTTTAGTCCTAGAAAGGATATTAGCTTGCAGCATTAGCTCCTTTGACAAATGTCTTTCTTTAAAGATTTTTACTTTGGGACCAGCAGTTAGCGTAATGGCTATGTCGCTGGACTCCCACGTATTCGACTGCGGTTCACGTCCCGGATCCTGTGGCTTAAAACTCACGCAGGGCTCATGTGCATGCGTGTCCAAGATCCCGAGAGGAGAATGGAGGAGAAGGGATTGCAGCGTGGCCATCCCCCTGGGGGTTGATTTCTCACTTTCTGTCTCTCTGCCTGGTGAGCGCACACACCCGAAAGCAAAAAAAAAAAAAAAAAATTTTTTTTTTTTACTTTATAAACCTCTGACACTTGTAGTTCTCTTCAGATACTGTATATTCAAACTTTTTATAGAAATCAACATTTTGGTGGGACTAGCAGTTAGCATAATGGCTATGTCTCTGGACTCCTATGTAGTTGACCATGGTTTGAGTCCCGGACCTGGTTGCTTAAACTCACTCTGGGCGTGTGGGCGTGAGTGCCCAAGATCCCGAGAGGAGAAGGGATTGCGGCGAGGCCATCCCTCCTGAGGGGTGATTTCTTGCTTTCTGTCTCTCTGTCTCTGTCTTTCTGGCGAGTACACGTGCCCTATAGCAAAAACCTCTCAAAAAAATTTAATAAAAAAAAGAAACCAACATTTTGTGGTAGACATTCAAGAGTAATCTTGTAACAGTTCAGTTTCTTGCTCAGCAAAGTAAGAGTTGATAATAACAATTTGCTGAGCTGTTTTCTTCTGCATTGATTACTAACTACAACATCTACTCTTCGTCTCTTAGCACAAGAGTGGATGAATTTATGTTCTATTATCAGAGTGGCTGTAGCAACGATCTGTCCTAGGTTCACATCTTCCACAACCGTAACATAATAATCTCCAGATTTCTTCATATGCTCAAAAGATTTCATGAATTGTTCAGGGCTAACAACGCCAGTCTCTTGTCAGCTGACCCACTACCTTAAAAAAAATCTCTATTTAAGTCAGCAGTACAAAGAGATCTTAAAACTAGGCCTTTTCTGGGATGTGTTAGGAAATAGCTGGAGGAAATGTAGCTGTATTCTGACTCCAGTCCACTTTGAGTACACGTGGGTCACACATAGGTGTTTCGTCAGGTTTCATCTTTCCCGTAAGACCAGTGGAAGCTCCAAAGTTGGCGTTGCTCTCCAGGCACTGCCGCTGGAGTCTATTATTATTTTTTAATTTGACAAGAGAGAGAAAGGAAAAGCAAGAAAGTAAGCCATCAGGTCTGGGACTTGAGTTGTGGTTGACCATGTGGCAGTCTAGTACCCTAAGCACCATGTCACCTGCCAGCCCTCCTCATTAGTCTTAATACTTTAGTATAATGTTCATCCTTTAATGAAACCAAGCAGCAGGGAATAGTGAAACATTTGATTTTGAAGATCAACTAATGTGAGTTTGGTACTTGGTCTTTTATAGATTCTTCTCTTCATACACGATAGTTACTTTAATCTACCTCAAAGTTCTTATTTGAAGAGAGCATAATGATTTTTAGTCTTTCAGAGTTGAGAGACTGGTTATAATATATTTAAAATTCTGTTGCATATAGAAAAGCGTTGTTGGGAAAGTCATGATGTATTTTTGCATAGAAAAACAGAAAAATAACTTGTTACTTTGCTGACAACCTGATATAAGTTCAGTAAATACTGCATCTTCTTTTTAAATTTTTTTTAAATACTGCATCTTTTAAATCAGAGTTTAAAAACATGGAATTGTAAGTCCTTGAGAAATAATGAATTGATATTCAAAGTTCACTTTTAAAAGAATTTCTTCAGGAAAGAAATAAAACTTCAAGCCGGTAGTAACTAAAATTATAGGCAGATTATCATATTGTTTTGCAGAATGTGGGTTAGTTCATGAGCCAGTATAAGGCAAAGCATTAATGGGACAAAGAAATGGGGTATTATCTGTTAAAGATAACTTTATAGTATTATCAACTGGACTGGGGAGAAAGGTAAACATGTTGGAATATTCACTTTGCAAACTAAATGACATGATTGAATGTATAAAAGAACTTGAAATAAAATAAGATAAAAAATAATGTATCAATAAAGGTCCATTAGTTTGGGGGAAAAAAAGAAATAAAATAAGAAAATGATAAAAATAAACCAGTGGAACACACATCCACATACACACACACACACACACACACACACACACACAAAGAAGAAAGTCATAGACTTCATTAGTTTTTAGAATGGAATTATTTTGTGCTATTTCCTTATCTTTCAAAAAATTTCTAATGTCATTCCCAAGATCAATGATTATCTTAATACTATTTGAATTTATTTAGTAAATAGTTTTCCCAGTTTCCACATTGTTTCACATAGTGGATTTGAGTTTTATAAATTTAACAAGTCTGACATTGAAAAGTTTTATGTGATTTTTTATTTATAAATACTAATATTCTCTGTAATTAATGATAATTTAATTTCTTCTTTGCAATGTTTAATCTATTACACGTGTTTGATGCTCCATTACTTAGCATAGAGTTATTTCATTGTGTTCTTTCTTGGCTAAGATTTTTAATAATTCTCTTTTAATTTTTACATGTAATTGTTAATACGTTTGATAAATTTCATTTAAAAAATTATTATTTTTGGGACCAGCAGTTAGCGTAATGGCTATGTCACTGGACTCCCATGTAGTCGACCACGGTTTGAGTCCTGGACCCTGTGGCTTAAACTCACGCCGGGCCCATGTGCGTGCGTGCCCAAGATCCCGAGAGGAGAATGGAGGAGGAGGGATTGTGGCGTGGCCATCCCCCCAAGGGGTGAATTCTCACTTTCTATCTCTCTGTCTCTCTCTGTCTCTTTGGCGAGCGCACGCGCCTTATAGCAAAAACCTCTCCAAAAAAAAAAATTATTATTCTTTAGGATTCACTTAATATATACCAATTGTCTGCACTCTATGGCCAAAACTGAATGACTAGAGGATATAGAAACATAGAAAATGGTTATAGATGCCAGATATAGTATGGAAAGAGAGTGGGAGAAGGAGAGTCTGAGGAAAGACATTAAGGAGAAAAAATAGGAAGACAAGACATTTATGGGACAAGAAATGGCTTATTATCTGTTGATGATAACATGTATAGTATCCCCCAGTGGACTAGTGAGAAATGTATTCATGTTGGAACATTGACTTTACAAGCTAAGTGACATATGTGATTGAATGTATAAAATAAATTAAAATTAAATTTTTTAAAAAAGGATTACACTTAAAAAAACAACCAAATTCCAAAGAGAATTTTTTTTGTTATCATTCATGATTCTTATTATCTTAAATTGCTTATGCAGAAGAGCCTTTATAATAATTGCTTCATTTGGGAATATTCAGATGTCTGATGATCTATTCTTTGATTTAGAGGGATTCTTTTATTTTTGGAGAAGTTTTTGCTATAGGATGCATGTGCTTGCCAGAGAGACAGAGAGACAGAAAATGAGAAATCACCCCCCAGGGGGAATGGCCATGCCACAATCCCTTCTCCTCCATTCTCCTCTCGGGATCTTGGGCACGCACGCACATGCGCCCGGTGTGAGTTTAAGCTACTGGGTCCAGGACTTGAACCACTGTCAGCTGCCTGGGAGTCCAGCGACATAGCCATTACACTAACTGCTGGTGCCTGATTTAGAGGATTTCTCAATGACAGAAGAAAGCCTTTACACTTTGGACTGTTATAGACTCTTCTCTTCATACACGATAGAGTATGCATGCACGCATATGAGATAGGCAGACAGAGAGATGAACACTCATCAGACTCTGGTCATGCTGTGATCGCTAGTCTTCCAGTTTGGGATCCTAGGCACTCATTTACTCATATGTGCCTGGTGTGTTTGAGGCTGACCATGTCAGGGATTTGAACCACAGTTGCCATGTGAGATTTGGCATTCCTCAAGTAGTGCATTACTGCTGTGTCTCAGCCTCAGCCGCAGTCATAGACTCTTTATGCACTAAATATATGACTTAAATGATAAGTGAGATTACACTATTTGAGGAAAAAAATATGTTTGGCACTACTTAATACAGCATGGTATGTATATGTGTGTGTGTGTGTATTACATTTACTTTAATCTTTTTTATAATTTGATAAGAAACAGCTTAATTTAGTTTTTGTCTCAGACCTTATTTTATTTTTTTGACTTTTAAAAATCCAACAGCTAAGGCCTTAAACTTTTCATTTTCAAGTGATAGTTAACGATTGATTTCTTTAATATACAGTTAAATTATATGTAAAGATTAGGCTCTTGAGCCAGCCAGTGATGTGGTAGTTAAAGTGACTGGATCCCAGATGGCTGACTGTGCAGTTCAAAGCTGGGACCCAGTGGCTTGGAAAACATTCTGGGCATGTGTGTGCATGCCCAAAATCCTGAGAGGAGAATGAAGGAGAAGGGATTGCAGCTTGGCCATCTCCCCTGGGGAGAATGCTTCTTTACCTCTCTCTTTCTCTCTCTCTCTGTCTCTGGCAAGCACATTGCACCATATAACAAATTTAAAAAAAAAGTAGTCTCTAGGGACAGGTTTTAAAATAGTGAATGAATGTAAAATAAATACATTTAAAAAACAAGTTAATGAAAATTGTTCTTGCCCTAAAGTTACTGCAGCTTTCTATGAAATGCAGCTTCACCACATTCCCAGTAGAGAGCAGTACAACATATTTTTATAATTGAGAACATTTAAAAGCCACAGGTTTGAGGGGAAAAATCTGAATGATTCTCTCTCTGTATATATATATATGTATAAAATCCTTATGTTTTGGTTAAGTAGTGATAGATAAGAAATACGTGTAGTGTTTTATTTTTGATTTCATGTTACTGTTATATATAGCAAGAGTATGTATTTTAGGTAAAGAGCAATATACATTAAAGCCATCAAAAAGCAACTTTCAGGTTTTGGCAGCATATTTTACTCTGAAATTATAACTGTAAGGATTTGGTATAATATATATTCTGTATGTGATGTTTAGAACTTTTCTCCCCTTTTCTTCTAGAAACACCAAGTTATATGTATTTTTAAAGTTTAATTTGTTATTTCTGCTGCTAATTTAACAATGTCACCTTGAAGCATATTCCTTTGCAAAATGATACATTTACTTCAGGTTTCAAGATTTTCTCCTATAGATGAAAAGATAAGCCATCACTAGCTATGGTTTACAACTGAATACAATGAATATATATCCTCTTTAGAGATTTTTTGCTATAGGGTGCATACACTTGCCAGAGAGATAGCGAGAAATCACCCCTTAGGGAGGATGGCCATGTCACAATACTTTCTCCTTCATTCTCCTCTCAGGATTTTGGGCACACATGCATACGTTGCTGGCATGAGTTTCAAGCCACTGGGTCTGGGACTTAAACCGCATTTGACCTTGTGTGAGTCCAGCACCTTAACCACTATGCTACCTGCTGGCCCCACGAATGCATATTCTTAAGTTTGAAGTTTTAAGGTAGGATAGTTACGAAATAAAAGTATTTGAATCAAAATACTGGTTTTCATATTGTCCCTTAGAGAAATTTCCACTCTTTACTACTTACAGTTGCTATCCGAAGAGTTCATCATATTTTTGTAAATTTTTTTTTTTTTAGATTTTTGTCATATGGCATGTGTGCTCACTGGAAAGAGGGAAAGTGAGAAATTACCCCCCTGGGGGATGACCATGCCACATCCTTTCTCCTCTTTTCTCCTCTTGGGCTCTTAGGCACTCATGTACATGTGCTCAGTGTGAGTTTCAAGCCACCAGGTCCGGACTTGAACATGGTCAGCCATGTGGGAGTCCAGGCCCTTCACCGCCACATTACCTGCTGACCCTGAGTGAATCATATTTGATGAAATCATATGCACTGATGTTGGAGCTATTTCTCCTGTCCTGCTCCATGCCATAGAGCAAAAGGGAAATGACTGGCTATGTGTGGATTATTTCATCTCCATTGGATAGAATAGAAGTACATTTTATTAATGCCCGATGTTATGTTATCGTCTAAGTATATGTATGTCATATTCATGTTTACATTGATATATTTGCCTTTGTTTTAAAGTAGATATTTAAAATTAGTGAGAATAAGACATTTCTTTTAATTTGTTATTACTTTTTTTATTTTTAATTTTGTTAGAGGGCATGTGTGCTCACCAGGAAAGAAGAGAGGAAAAGTGAGAAAGCACCTTCCACAGGGAATGGTCACATCTCAGTCCCTTTTCTATTTTTCCTCTCAGGATATTGGGCATGTACACACAAGTGCTGGGTATGTTTTTCAAGCTGCTGGGTCTGGGTCTTGGACCATGTAGTTGACCATGTGGGATCCACCTGCCTTAACCAAAAGCCACCAGCTGACCCATCCATGATTTATTTTACCTTATTTTGAAATAAAACAAATGTGGTTAATGTTGTAAAAACACTACTTGATTTTCTGTTTTTCACAACTAGAAAGAAAAAAATCCTGGCAAAATGTATTACATTAAGAAAATATGATGGTAATAAATGGGTTTAGGCTCTATGAGCATTAAAAGTGATTTGAACTGGATGGAGTGGTCTGTGCTTGTAGTTCCAGCAACTTGGGAGTCTGAGGCAGCAAGATTGTGAATTCAAGGCCAGCCTGTTCAATATAGTGAGACCATGTCTTTAAAAACCTTTTTCCAACAAATGACCATTTTCAGTAGTTATTAATACATTGAGTAGTTAATATCTGTGGAAATAGTATGGTGAAATTTTAGGTAAAGAGGGATCTATAATTTGAGTGTATTTTGCAAAGAGACTTATATTTTACCTTAGTTTTTAAAGTGAGTAGTCTTTGTATTGTTTCTATAGAGTTCTTCATGTATGTTTTATGTTTATTAAAAAATGAGTTAGTACTCAGGAGATATGTTAGTAGTATTGGAAAATTGAAAAGTCACCTAATTTCACATCTACAAATGAGAAGCAATAAATCAGGACTACTGAAAATTCTTACAATATTTTTCCCAACCTTAAGGGCATGCATTTTAAATTCTATATTCTAATGCATGCATTCTAACTATATATAGTAAAGCCTGTGACAGATTCCTTGAAATTTCTGTCCTTTTTTTAAAGTGAAATATCCTTCCTTTGCAACTCTTAACTGATAAAAGGAAATCGATTCCCTTCTTAATAATAATTTCTTTTCTTTTTTTCTTTTTTTGGACAGAGGTTCTGAAAGACTACATTAAGCCAGATGGAGAATGTTTGGAATTGTTTGCTCGGAATTTACAACCAGGTTGGACTAGTTGGGGCAATGAAGTTCTTAAATTTCAGCATGTGGATTATTTTATTGCCCTGGAGTCTGGAAGCTGACAATCATCTAAATTCAGTTAGTGGCATCTTCAGTGTTGCTCACCTCTTCACCCTTGATTCTAATTTATTTTTCCTTTTATTACCAACCAGTACACTTAGAAACGTAAACAGGAGCTGGTTTTCCAGGAAAGCGAATAGAAGTGATTAGCTTTCACGTAACTTTGAGGTGAATTTTCCTTTAGTTGCATGTCCTTTCACATTATTCTTGATTCATCACACATAAAGAGTCAAACGGTTAGAAAAATGGCAAGAGTATGTTATTACAATTCAGAAAGCATACATTGTGAACCAGAGTCTATAATCCTGCCTATGGGTGTATTTTGTTTGACCCGTATGGTATTGTAATAAAAATTCCAACCATCATTCTAAAAGACTGAAAAATTTCATGTATAAGTCCAGATTTCTGCTGTCTTTAAACATCAGAAGGTCTGGTTTCGTTAAGGCCTATGTGTTGTTTCCTGGCATCAGTCTGCAAGACCTAGTGATGGTGGTTCACTTAGGAATGGCCATGTACTCTTGGGTTTACCACTTCTTCCATATGGTTCATTTATATTATTTACTTGGTCCCCTATGACCTGAAATTGCAACTCCTGGTAAATTGTTACATTTTTGGAAAATGTATTGAAAAACCTCCCAGGTATTATATGAATATATTGAGTTTATACAGTATTTTTTAGTGAGTTTTAAATTGTACTCAAGGTCACTTCAGATACTTCTAAGTTTCACATGCCTTTCTACAGGAAAATGAAAGAATATTGCTTATAAAAATGTTTGAAATTGGGCCAGCCCCATGACATGGTGGTTAAGGTGGCTGGATTTCACATGGCTGATTTGTGTGGTTTGAATCTTGGACCCGGTGGCTTTTGAAAAACACTCTGGGCATGTGTGCATGTGTGCCCAAAATCTCAAAAAGAGAATGGAGGAGAAGGGATTGTGGTGCGGCCATCCCTCCTAGGGGGTAATTTCTTATTTTCCCTCTTTCTCTCTTTCATTCTCTGGTTTTTGTGTCTCTTGGCAGGCACATGCACTCTAGAAAATTTTAAATATAAGTCAGAAAGTAAACACTATTTATGATTATAAAAAAATTGGGAACCAGCAGTTAGCGTAATGGCTATGTCGCTGGATTCCCACGTAGTCGACCGTGGTTCGTGTCCTGGACCCAGTGGCTTAGAACTCACGCCAGGCGCATGTGTGTGCGTGCCCAAGATCCTGAGAGGAGAATGGAGGAGAAGGGATTGTGGCGTGGCCATCCCCCCGGGGGGTGATTTCTCGGTTTCTGTCTCTATGTTTCTCTCTGTCTGTCTGGCGAGCGCACGCACCCTTATAGCGAAAACCTCTAAAAAAAAAAATTTATATTATTTGTTGATTTGTTTACTAAACAAAGTATTTTGTCTAAACAGATTCTTTGGAAAACACGTTGCTTTATTATATATTTATTACCTTTTAAAAACTTGAGGTATAATTTCCATAAAATAAAATTCTTTAATTTTCAATGTAGAGTTCTTTGAGTTTTGAAAATACCATTGTCTGCCTACAACTGTCATCATGATATAGAACATTTCCTTCACCCCTAAAACTTCTCAAGTGTCCCTTTGCAGTCAGTCTTCTGCCTCCATCCTTGGCCCTGGCAGACAGTGATTTATTTTCTATCAGTAGTTTTGTTTTTTTCAAATTTTATATAAATGGATTTATACAATGTGTACTCTATTGTGCCTAGCTTCTTTCACTTAGCATTTTGAGAAAAATATTCATACTATTTATAGATTATTTACACATTTATCTACTAAGTAAAATGTTAGACTGAAATAATTTTGACATGCTTAACAATTTATTTACTGATTTTGTCTAAAAATATTTTGAAGTTTGTTTATCCTTTGAGTATATGACTAATAATAAAGGAATAATTTTGTATGTATAGGAGTAGTCTGATTTGTTATTTAAAAGGAAAAAGGTATTAAACTTGAAGCAAACTTCTCACAACCTCATTTGAAATTCTCTTAAGTTTCTTGTAGTATTTATAGAGTTTATATAGTTGGTGGATACATTTTACCCTCATCAGGTTTTTGGACTTTTATTTTTGTACCATAAATACTGGTACTAAAATAGTTAAATAAAAATTTTTTATTCAATGAGTCTGGTTTTCAAATGGCAGGAGTTCAGGTCTTTACTTCTCTTCCTAAATTGTAGTCTCTGGATCTTGTATATAATGCCAGTTTAATTAAGTATTGGGATCTTCTTTGAATAAAGGATGATTTTGTAAAATGGAACAATAACATCCCTTGTAAGAATAGGGGAATATGAACATTAAACTTTGACTTCATTACCACTCAGTTATTGCCAGCTAACCTGATGAACTTAAATACTGTAGAAGGCATTTTTTACTCAGAGCTTTTTGTATTACATTTATAACTGGTAATAATGTTACTTTATTTTATTCATTAATTTTTAAAATCAAATCCTTTTTACTAGTTTAAGGTGTTTTAACATTCTTGGTAATAACTTGGGCAAAGGGATGGAGATAACATTTACTGAATAGTATGTGTTATTCTGTACTATGCTATATATAAATACACATGCACACACATATGTGTGTGTGTATATATGTATGTATATGTATACATACGTACATAAATATATATATGCATTCCTCTTCATTACCTCTACTTGAGAGGTAGATAATGTCTTCATTAATATTGAGTTGTTGGAAAAGTCATGATGCATTTTTGCAGCAGATGGCAATACTTCATTTTTGGAAGTACTAGAGTCATTTGCACCTATGTTACTACTATGTCATTTTTAGCTGACGCTCTAGCTTTATTCTAAAAAAAAAAAATTAAGAAGTTTAGTTGAGTTTTGGAGATTTTACATGTTGAAGGTGGAAGACTAAACTGCATTTTCATTTTATTTTATGGTTTAACTCCCATAAAGGGAAGAACACGCGTCAAGCTTGTGAAAAGTTGAGTTAAGTTTATGGTGACAATGCTCTCTACAAGAATATCAGTGCCAATGATGGCTCACTAAATTCCAGGTTGGTGATTTTTATCTCAACAATACTCCTCAGTCGGGGAGGCCCACTGAAGTTGATGACAACAAAATAAAGACTTTGATCAAGTCAAACCCCTGTTACGTGACATGAGAGATTGCATAAACATTGAACATCCATCATTCAAGTGTTCATGACCACCTGAAGAAGCTGGGATAGAAGCTCAATATTTGGATTCCTCATGAACGTAAAGAAATTCATTTGATGGCATGTATAAACATCTGCAATATGCTCATTAAACATGAGAAAAAAAGATCCTTTTTTTTGAAGGAACCAATAACTGATGATGAGAAGTGGGTTATTTACAACAATGTGGTATGCAAATGGTCTTGGTCCTAATGTGATGATTAGCCTCAAACATTGAAAGCAGACATTCATCAGAAGAAGGTTATCCTCTCAGTGTGGTGGGATTTTAAAACTGTTGTGTTTTTTGAGCTCCTACCAAGAAACCAAACAATCAATTTGAATGTGTACTGTTGGCAGTTGAATAGTTTGAACAAATCCATTATCCAGAAATGTCCAGAGCTTGTTGATTGTAAAGGAATTGTGTTCCATCATGACAATGCGAGACCACACACAAGTTTGATCCCCTGTCAAGAATTATTGGAGCTTGGATGGGATGTGCAGCCACACCCACCGTACTCGCCTGATACTGTGCTGTCAGACTTCTGTTTGTTTCACTCTCTTCATAACTTGCATGGTGTAATGTTCAATTCAATGAGGCTGTAAATCAGCACCTAGTTCTGTTTTTTTGCTGGTAGAGACAGGTCCTTCTATGAACAAGGAATCATGAAGCTCACTGAAAGATGGCAAAAGGTTATCGGACAAAATGGACAATATGTCATTTATTGATCTTTGTTCTTTATACAAATAAATGACGTTTAAACAACAAAAAATATGTCATGAATTTTCTGACAACTCCAAAATTGAAAAAACTGAAGCCAAGGAGATTGTTTTGGTGTAAACACATATTAAGTATTGAAAGTAGGATTAGCATGCATACTTTTCTCACTCCAAAGACCATGCTGTATTCTGTAGAAGAACTTGGAAAACTGAGCAAATGACCAAAGGATTTCTAAAGTGAAGTCACTGGGGCCAGCAGATGGCATAGTGGTTACATTGTTGGACTACCACATGGCTGACTGGTTTGAGGCCTGGACTCGACTCATTGAAACTCATGCTGGGCGTGTGTGTGTGTGTGTGTGTGTGTGCCCAAGATCCCAGGAGAAGAGATTGTAGCATGGCCATCCTTCCCATGGGATGATTTCTTACTTCTCACTATGTGTCTCTCTTTCTCTCTCTCTGGCACACTCACATGCCTTAAGGACAAATGAATGAATGAATCAATAAATAATAGAATAAAAAAAAATAAAGTGAAGTCATTGTACTCTAGCCTGTCCCCTCTAGCTGTAGAATTTAGTTTTATTTGACCTTACTCAGAGGCCATGAAAATCAAAATGGACTTCCTGGAAAACGCACCCATAAAAAGTGTCCCTGTCATTTCCCTACCATACAGTTAACTCCTAACTCTATTCAAAAAGTTTAGAAATTGTGCATCATAAGATCATATCCTTAGAATTCCTGGCCTTTCTCTTGACAGTCTTTCACCTTCCTACACAGTATCCATTAGGGGAAAAAATAACCACAGAACATTTAATTACTCTTTCAGGAGTGTATCTTCTTTAATTTGATCCTCTTTGTCACTCATCTTCCTTCAGTCTTTAGTATTTGTACTCTCTAGTCAAAGGTTGACTTATTGATAGTTTCCTTTCATTCTCTTGGCTACGGTAGGGGCAAGGGTCCTTTATTTATTTATTTATTTATTTATTTATTTATTTATTGTTTATAAGGCAGTAAAGCCAGTGTAGCACAATCTGTGCCATTTAAAGCCAACTTAGCTAGGGTTGAACTGGCTTTTGACTTTGGGCAAAATAGTTAAGTTCCTAGGACTCAGTCTGTCCATCTTTGGATATGGGCAATAGTAATATTACCTTATAGAGCTAATGTGAGGATTAAATGAATTCATATGTGTAAGGCACTTAGAATAGTGCTTGGAGTATTTTAAGCACTCAATAAATGTGAGAACCCCTTGTGTATTTTTCAGTTTCAGTTTTAAAAAAGTTCTTTATCGCAGTCTGGACTCAAATTCAGGGAATTCACCAGAAGTTAAATGTCAGCTCCATCTCTGCCTGAGCCTTAAAATTGCCCATAAAGTTTTTCTCTCTAAACATCCCATTTTTTTTTTCTTTGTTTTTTCCCCCATAGAGTACATGTGCTTCCTAGAGAAAGATATAACAAGGAAAAGTGAGAAATACCGCCCCCCCTCGGGGGGGAATGACCACACAGAAATCCCTTCTGTATTTTCTTCTCTGGATTTTGGGCACACATGCACCTGGCGTGATTTTCAAGCTGCCAGGGCTATACCACAATTGGTCATGTGGAATACATCATCTTAGCCACACTACCTGTTGGTCCCATAAACATTCTCTTAAAAAAATCTATTCATTATTATTTTTTAATTTGCTATAGGGCACCAGAGAGGGAGAAAGTGAGGAAGAAAGCCACCAGGTCTGGGACTTGAACTGCAGTCAGCCATGCGGGAGTCCTGCACTTTAACCACCATACCTCCTTTTTTTAAAAAATTCATTCTTAAGGGATCTCATTCTTTAATCTGTACCTGATTTCATACATGACAAAGCAATGAAATCTTCCTTTTTTCCCATTGTGGTCCTACCTAAAAACAAAGTAAAAACAAAACGAAGCCATGTGTGGCTTTGGGTTTCATTTCCTGATTACTTGCTGTCATGCTGGCTCTGAGCTGTGTAGCTGCTCTGTATTGCTTTTTAAAAATATTTTTAAAAATTTATTAATTTAAATTATTATTTATACATTTAATTGCTATACATCATTTAGATTGTAAAGAGACTTTACCCAGCATGACATACACCTCAGTCAACCCAGTTGAGAATATATGCACATCTTCAACAAATAATAAACCATATATGTGTCCAACAAATGCCTTACCTCTTCATTTTTCCCCAAATTTCCTTTCCTATGCTCTTCCCATCCCCCACTCTTTCTACTTTGACTCTAGTGTCCATAACAAATTTTCCTGCTTATATATGTCCTTCAGTCTTTCAGTCTCTGCCAGAGTGCTGACAGTCGGTATATGTTAAGGGGAGATGTACAGTGTCTTTTTCATAGCCTGATTTGCCTCACTCAGCAACAGATCTTCCATATTCATCTACTTTCTATCAAATTCTAGGGCCTTGTCTTTTTAATGGCTATATAGTATTCCATGCAATATATGTGCCACACTTTTTCACCCTTTCATCTGTTTGTGGACATTTGGGTTGGTTCCATGTCTTAGCAATCATGAATAAGGCTGCAGTGAATATAGATGTGCAAGCACTTTTCCAATTGAGTGTTCTCCTATCCTTTGGGTAGATACCCAGGAGTGGAATTGCTGATCATATGGTAGTTCTATTTGGAGGTCTTTGAGGAACCTCCGTATTGTCCTCCATGGTGGCCAATTTACAATACCACCAACAGTATAAGAATCTTCCCGTTTTACCATATCCCCTCCAGCACTTATCATTTTTGTTTTTTTAATCTTCTCCATTCTGACTGGGGTTAGGTGGTATCTCATTGTGGTTTTGATCTGCATCTCCCTTATGATGAGGGATGTTGAACATTTCTTTATATGCTTTTAAGTTATTCATATATCTTCCTTAGTTGTTTATTCAGCTCACTTTCCCATCTTTTAATTGGGTTAAATTTTCTTTCCAAGTAAGCTGCTTAAGTTTCCCTATATTCCTTTTTTAAAAAAAATTTTTTTAGAAGTTTTTGCCTTAGGGCATGCACACGCACCAGAGAGAGAGAGAGACAGTGAGAGGGAAAGTGAGAAATCACCTCCCAGGGAGGATGGCCACACTGCAATCCCTTCTCCTTCATTCTCCTCCTGGGATCTTGGGCATACATGCACACATGGTGGTGTGATTTTCAAGCCACTGGGTCTGGGACTCAAACGCTGGTCAGCCATGTAAGAGTTCAGCAACGTAACTGGTAGACCATCTGTTGGCCCTGTTTTTTGTTGACTTTTACAGGTGGTTATCAGTGACTTTTCTAATTTTTCTTCTATATTCTGCAACTTCAGGCTCATACCACAATTTCATTTTCTTGGCTACTGTAGGTTCAGGGTCTTTTAATACATCAAAATAGATGCATTGAATTTTGCTGCAGGTATTATGAACTTAATCCCAAGAGATTTTCCAGTTGGTAAAACATAAAATAAAGGCCTTTCTTTAGGTGTTCTGAGAGGCACTAATGGGAATATCTCTTCTTGGAAGTAAGCATTTGAGGAAGGTCAAGATCATCACCAGTTAAATAATTCTTAAAAAAAAAAAAAAAAAAAAAAAGGGCCGACAGGGGGGGGGGGGGGTAAGGGGCTAAGGGCCAGCAGGTGGAGTGGTGGTTAAGGTGCTGGAATTCCCACATGGGCTACCTCGGTTTGAGTCCCAGACCTGGCAGCTTGCTTTCTAACTCTCCCTCTCTCACTCTCCCTTTTCTCTGGCAAAACTCATATGAAATCAATCAATCAATAAAATAATTATTAAAAAAAAAAAAAGAAAAGATCATCACCAGCCAGTGATCTTGGAGGAGGACATAATACAGAAGGGCTTTTTCTCACCCCACATATTACACAGATGCCCTCTTCATAGGCACAACCCTAGCAATGACGAGAACCTGATTGGTGCACAGAACTTTTACAAATTGTACAAGTGAAGAACTTATTCTTTCCATGTGGATTGAATCTTGCTTTTGTAGAAGTCAAAGTTTTATTTTCACTCAGCTTTCTTCTACCGCTTTCTGTGGTACTTCTAGCATTGTTTCTCCTTGTGTCTGGAGTGATAACAATTCCAAGTTTATTTTCACATTTTTCACACACCATCCTTCCACTGATAGTTTTCCTAGCTACAAAAGCAGTAGCAGCTTGAAAACATCCTGTGTGATGTTTTTAGACAGGTTCTTGCTGTGCTGTGATTCTCCTGCCTTAGCATCCCAAGTAGCTGGGAATGCAGGAGCATGCCACCACACCTGACTTTTATAATAGTTGTCTTTTGAAGAGAAAAATTTACAAATATTAATGAGTCCAACTATTTGTTTATTTTTTTATGATACGTGCTTTTTGTATCTTATTTTTTAAAAAAACTTTATTAAAGTCCAGTTTATTATGATTTTTAGTTTTGTTTTCTTCCAGAAGTTTTATAATTTAGTTCTCTTTTTTTGGAGAGGTTTTTTTGCTATAGGGCGCGTGCGCTCACCAGAAAGACGGAGAGACAGAAAGCGAGAAATCACCACTTAGGGGGGATGGCCACACCGCAATCCCCTCTCCTCTATTTCTTCTCTCGGGATCTTGGGCACACATGCACACGCACCCGGTGTTGAGTTTAAGCCACTGGGTCTGGGACTTGAACCGTGGTCAAACACATGGGAGTCCAGCGAAATAGCCATTATGCTAACTGCTGGTCCCTATAATTTATTTCTTAAATTTGATTTATTATCTATTTCTAGTTATTTTTGCATATGGTGTGAGATAAAGATTAGTGTTCTTCCTCCCCCTAAAGTATTAATATATTCCATTGATAACAGAACTAATGGTTGATAAAATTTTCAGGTCTGCTATTGAGTTGCCTTGGCATTATTTTCAAAAACAGTTGAAAAAAATATGTGTCTTGGGGGGCCAGCAGGAGGCATAGAGTTTAAGGCTCAGGACTCCCACAAGGCCAACTATAGTTGAGTCCCTGACCCGGAGGCTTGAAATGCATGTTGGGCATGTGTGTGTGTGTTTGTGTGCCCCAAATCCTAGGAGGAGAATAGAGAAGTGATTGCAGCATAGTCAGTCTCTCGCCGGGGGTGGGCGGGGGGTGGGGGAGGTTGAGTTCTTGCTTTTTCTCTCTCTCTTTCTCTGGCAAGTGCATGTGTGCTATTGCAAAAATCGCTATATAAAAAAACATATGTCTAGTGCTGGACTCTCAGCTTGGTTTCATTGAGCTATATTTCTTTTTTAAAAAGAATTATTCTATTTTAACTTTATTATTATTATCATTATTATTTTCCAGTTTGGACAGAGAGAGAGGAAGTGAGAAAGTAAGCCACCAGGTTCGAGACTTGAACCGTGGTCAGCCATGTGGGAGTCCAGCACCTTTAACCACCATGCCACTTGCCGGCCCCATCATTGAGCTATATTTCTTTATGACAATTTCAGTCTTTTTTTTTTTTTTCTGAGGATAAACATATTTTAATGACTACAAGAGGATTACTGTAGTAATTATTTGTTTCTTAATAAGCTTAAACACATTAACTTTCATGCTTTAGATTGCTTTACAAAAAAGAGTCAGTGGTCCATAACAGGAATAACTATATCAGAACAACAAAAGTATTAAGTTATTTATTAATGTCCTTAACTGAGTGACTCAGGTATGAATTTCCTCATTATCCCTGAAAGGTCGAACCAGGACTTTTTTATTTCAGTTTCTTTTATACATTCAATCACATTATTTAGCTTGCAAAGAGAATATTCCAACATGTGTACATTTCTCCCCAGTCCAGTTGATAATACTGTATAGTTATCTTCAACAGATAATACCACATTTCTTTGTCTCATTAATACTGAGCCTATTTTTCTCCTTAAAGTCCTTCCTCAGACTCTCCTTCACCCACACTCTTCCCACACTATATCTGATGTTCACAACCATTTACTCTGTTTCTGTATCCTTTAGTCATTCAGTTCTGGTTATGAGTGTGGACACTTGGTATATATTAAGTAGAGACATACAGTGTCTCTCCTTCATAGCTTGGCTTGCTTCACTCAGCAGTAAAATTTCCATATTCATCCATGTTCTGTCAAAAGTCGGGACTTGTTTTTTATGGCTGAGTAGTATATGTAACACAATTTTTCTTTAAAAAATAATTAATTTATTATTTTATTTCATTTTCTTTTATACATTCAATCACATTATTTGGCTTACAAAATGGATATTTCCACAGGTGAACATTTCTCCCTAGTACTATAAAACTATAAAATATCTTCAACAGATAATACCACATTTCTTTGTCCCATTAATGCTTTGCCTCCCTATTTTTCTTCTAAATGTCCTTCTTCAGACCCTTCTCTTTCACACACACTGTATCTGGTATTTACGTCTATATACTATGTTTCTGTATCTTTTAGTCAATCCGTTTCAGTCATAGAGTGCAGACACTCGGTATATGTAAGTGGGGACATAGAATTATGGGCATTTGGGTTGGTTCCATGTCTTAGCAATTGTGAATAATGACACAATAAACATCGATGTGCAAGCGCTTTTTCGATTAAGAATTCTGTCGTTTGGGCAGATACCAAGGAGTGGGATTGCTGGATCATATTGTAGTTCTATTTGTAGATTTTTGAGGAATCTCCAAATTGTTCTCTACAGTGTCTGGATCAATTTACATTCCCACCAGCAGTGTAAGAGAGTTCCCCTTTCACCACACCCCCAACCCTAGCACTTATCTTTTTTTTTTTTTTTTTAATCTTAGTCAGTCTGACTGAGGTTAGGTGATATCTCATTGTGGTTTTGATCTGCATTTCCCTTACAATGAGGGATGTTGAGCATTTTTTCATATGCCATTACACGAACCGCGGTTGACTACGTGGGAGTCCAGCGACATAGCCATTACGCTAACTGCTGGTTCCCGGAGTGATTTTTTTCAGCTCATTTTCTCATATTTTAATAGAGTTGATCATCTTTTTTTCGGGACTGCTGCTTGAGTTCCTTGTGTATTCTGGTTATCAGTCCCTTTTCTGATACGTAGTTTACAGAAGTATTTTCCCATTCTGAGAGCTTTCGATTCACACTAATTACTGTGTCTTTTGCTGTGCAAAAACTTCTTAGTCTGATGTAATCCCACTTGTCTATTTTGGGGATTATTGACTGTGCTTTGGGGGGTCTTATTTAAGAAGTCTTTGCCTTACCCCAGTGTCTCCCAGAGTTTCCCCAGAGTTTTCCAGGAGCGGTTTTATAGTCTGAGGTCTTAAGTTTAGATCTTGGATCCACCTTGAGTTGATTTTTGTCAATGATGAGAGATAGGGGTTCAGATTGATCTTTCTGCAGATGGATATCCAGTTTTTTCAGCACCATTTGCTGAAGAGGTTTTCCTTTTTCTAGTGGATTGATTGGGTACCCTTTGTCAAAAATCAGTTGGCTGGGGACCAGCAGATGGCATAATGGCTATGTCACTGGACTCCCATGTAGTTGACCATGGTTTGAGTCCCAGACCCAGCGGCTTAAACTCACACCAGGTGCTTGTGCGTGTGTGCCCAAGATCCTGAGAAGAGAATGGAAGAGAAAGGAATGCGGCATGGTCATCCCTCAGGGGATGATTTCTTGCTTTCTGTTTCTCTCTCTTTCTGATGAGCGCACACGCCTTGTAACAAAAACCTCTAAAAAAAATCAGTTGGCTATATGTTTAGGAATTTATTTCTGGGGATTGTATTCTGTTCCATTGGCCCACCTGTCTATTTCTGTGCCAGTACCATGCTGTTTTGATTACTAGAGGTTTGTGGTATATTTTTGGGTCTGGGAGTGAGATGCCGCCCACTCCACTCTTCTAAGCACCAAGAGTCGATGGTTTTTGCTATAGGGTGTGTGCACTCACCAGAGAGAGAGAAAGTGAAAAATCCCCCCCCCCCCAGGGAAGATGGCCACGCCACAATCCCTTCTCCTCCATTATCCTCTCCGGATCTTGGGCATGCACACACATGCACCTGGCGCGAGTTCTAAGCCACGGGGTCTGGGACGCGAACCGCGGTCAACTATGTGGGAATCCAGCGACATAGCCATTGGGTTGTATGAGATTCCCAAAGTGTAGCAATAATGACAAAGGATTGTTTTATCTACATAATTATAAGTAATTTTCAATCTTTATTCATTTTCTGCAAGTTGTTGAGCTATTCCATTTTGTTGCTACTTATCATTCTTTCCTTGTCATATCATCTGAATGACCTTTTCTTATTCTGAGTGTCTTAGTTTGATGGAAACCATAAAGACAATATATTCTAAATTGAGGGAAAACTTTATAGCTGAAAAATTGGAGCAAACATATGAGCACAGGCTCATATACTGATGGGAGTTAGACTCCCTGATTCACTTGGGTAGATTACCTTTTATTATTTTTTTTCTTAATGCACAGTGACATGTAAACCAATAATTTTACATTGAAATTTTAACTGAAATTAATTATCAAGAAGTCAAAACATTGATTATAGATGGGTGAAGATTGTTGTATTGCAGTTTTCTCATGTTGAGATTGGGTTAACAATGGAGATGATATAGATACATATATATTTGAAGATGTTTCTTTTGATCCATCTGATAAACAGTTCTTGACTTAATTTGGGATTTCTTAGTCTACTCCTGATTAAGGATGATAATGATGAAATAAAAAATGATCTGAGCTGTCATGTGTCAGGCACTTAGTAAGAGCTTTCATTTAAGAATTTACTTAATCCGGAACCAGCAATTGGTGTAATGGCTATGTCGCTGAACTCCCATGTAGTTGACTGTGGTTCGAGTATGGACCTGTTGGCTTAAATTCACACCGGGTACGTGTGTGTGTACCCAAGATCCCAAGAAGAGAATGGTGGAGAAGGGATTGTGGCGTGGCCATCCCCCCTGGGGGGGGTGATTTCTCACTGTCTCTCTGTCTCTTTCTGGCGAGCGCACATGCCCCATAGCAAAAAACCTCTCCCCCCCAAAAAAAGAATGAACTAATCCTTACAACATTTGTGAAGCAATATTGTTATTCTGCTGTACAAATATAATAAGAAATTAAGTGATGTGTCCAAGGCCATTGTTGAGATTTTGACTGAATTCCAAGCAGACATTTAAATCACCTTTTAAATTTATTAAGAATTGTTTTTAATCACCAAGTGTATGGTTTATTCTGGTGAATATTCCATATGTATTAAGGGGAAAAAAAGTATATTCTCTTATGGTTGGAATGCTATTTAAAAGTTAAATAGGTGAAATTGGCTTTGTGTGTGTGTGTGTGTGTGTGAGTTTTATTGTTATAGGGCATGCGCACTTACCAGAAAGACAGAAAGTAAGAAATGACCCCCAAGAGAGAGGGTAACACTTCAATCTGTTCTGTTCCACTCTCCTCTCAGGATTTTTGGCATGCATGCACATGTGCCTGGCATGTGTTTCAAGCCTCTGGGTCCAGGGACTTGAACTGTGGTTGGACATATGGGAGTCCAGCGACATAACCATTATGCCATCTGCTGGTCTGGAAATTGGCTTTTAGTGTTACTCAGATTTCCTATATCATTACTGATTTTATGTCTCCTTGTTCTATTGATTACTGAAATTTCAAGGTGTGTTTTTAGAAGTTTATTCCATGAATGAGAGAGACAAGCAGAAAGAAAGAGAGACAGATACAGTACCTCTAAAGGGTCCCATCATTGTAATTTACTTTAAGCATTATCTAGTACCAGATTATGGGCACATATGTTCCAGCATACTTAGGGGGCCTCTCTGGACATGAACCTGTAATCTTCCCATGTGGATTTGTCCCATAGAGCATCATGTTTTACTACCATACCATGGTCTAGACCCTACCTATACTTTTTTTATTTTTTGAGAGGTTTTCGCTATAGGACACGTGCGCTCGCCAGACAGAGAGAGACAGAGAGATAGAAAGCGAGAAATCACCCCCCAGATGGGATGGCCACGCTGCAATCCCTTCTCCTCCATTCTCCTCTCGGGATCTTGGGCATGCACGCATACGCGCCTGGCGTGAGTTTAAGCCACCGGGTCCAGGACTCGAACCGCGGTCGACTACGTGGGAGTCCAGTGACATAGCTATTACGCTAACTGCTGGTCCCGACCCTACCTATACTTTTTGATTTGTCTACTTTTATTTCTCTTAGCTTTTTTGCTTTATGAATTTCAAAGCTTTATTTTATGGATATATACACATTTAATATTGATATGTTTGTTTATTATTATTAAATACTTCTCCTTACCCCTGCTGATATTTCTTGTCTTTATATGTACTATTTCTAATATTAACATAGACAGTTCAGCAAGTATCTTCATGAGATGTCC
>NW_006159655.1:851397-862387 GCF_000334495.1 Tupaia belangeri chinensis | reverse complement strand
TTTTGTTTATTAACTTTAAAAAATAACCATTTATTTTTATGCTATAGGGCACCAGAGAGAGATGGGGGGTGGTAGAGGGAACGTGAAAAAGCAAGTTGCTAGGTCTGGCACTTGAACTGCATGTAGTTGGCTACGTGAGAGTTCAGCATTGTTTCTTTTCTTTTTCTTTCTTTTTTTTTTTTTTTTTGAGTTCAGCATCTTAACCACCATGCCACCTGCTGTCCTATATTATTTATTATTATTATTATCATCATTATATTATTATTATTTTCAATGAGAGAGATAGAAAAAGAGGGAAGGAGAGAGAAGTTTTTTTGTTTTTTTTTTTTTTGACAGGGTCATGAGTTGCAGTTCTCTGTCCCAGCCTCCCAGTTAGCTAGGATTACAAGTGTTTACCTGGCCTTTTTAGGTTGATTTTGATCTGAATCCAAACCTCCCATGTGGTCCCAGTCTTGCATAGTCAGTTATACACTATTGCTTGTGCCACTGTGGCTGGGAACATCCTTTTATTTTTAAATGATCTTTGTCCTTTTTATTAAAGTGGGTCTCTTATTGAAACGACGTTGTTGGATCTTGCTTTTTAAAACATCTCTGCTGAAAATCTCTTTTAATTGAAGTGTTTAGGTCATTTACATTTAATATAATCAATGACATGATTAAGTTTATGCTTACCATTTTGTTATTATATTTTTCTATTTGATTCATTTATTCTTCCCTCTTTCACTTTTAGTCAATTTCTTTCTGATTCTTTTTCATGAGTTCATTTTATTGTCACTATTGGTTTACAAGCTGTAACTTTTTTATAATAGTCTAAGCTTTCTAACCTCTAACTTTAGCTTATCACAGTCTACCTTCAAATGACATTATATTACTTCATGTATAAGAATCTTATGATAATATATTTCCATTACCCTTACCCATTCTTTGTGTTATTGTGGTTTTAGATTTTATTTCTACATATAATTTCTACAACATATTACCATTTTTGCACTAAACATTCAATTGAGGGGAAAAAAAACCTTTTTACTTTTGCCTATATATTTACCATTTTTGGTGCTCTTCATTTCTTTGTACAATAGATCCAAGTTCCCATTTGGTATCATTTTCCACTTAAATAGCCTTTTTTCTTTTTTTAACCATTTGTTTTACTGACTGTTGATAACCACTTCTCTCCCCTTTTGTTTGCCTGAGTCATTAATCCTCTTTACTTTTGAAAGGCAACTTTTTTGGCTATCCGATTCTAGATTATTTTTCTTTGGCACTTTAAAGATTTACGCACACGCGCCCGGCGTGAGTTCAAGCCACCGGGTCCGGGACTCGAACCGCGGTCGACTACGTGGGAGTCCAGCGACATAGCCATTACGCTAACTGCTGGTCCCAATCCTCTTTACTTTTGAAAGGCAACTTTTTTGGCTATCCGATTCTAGATTATTTTTCTTTGGCACTTTAAAGATTTTGGACACCCTCAGTGAGTCCTGTAGTAAGTATATTGGATTAGTCAGGAACGAAATACATAAAAATATAGAATATGTTTAAGGAGATCAAGTCAGTAAACAAGATAAATAATTTATTATTAGAAAATAATAAGTTCCATAGAGAAAAATAAGCAGTGAAAGGATGGGCAGAAAGCTAGAGGCTGAAAATTTTAAGTTGTGTGGTTAGGAAGGTCTCCTGCGTAAGACTTGAAGGAGATGAGAGATCTAGACATCAGATACCTGGAAAGAGAGATTTCTAGACAGTGGAAACAATAAACACAAAGGTTCTGAGTGGAAAGCAAGTTTGGTAGGTTTGAGATATAGTAAGAAGGCCAAATAGGTAAGACCGAGTAAGAGAAAGTTCAGGTAATAATACCAGGTCTTAAGGGTTTAATAGGGGCTAGCAGGTGGCCTGGTGGTTAAGGTGCTGGACTCCCACATGGCCAACCTTGATTTAAGTCTCAGACCCAGTGGCTTGAAAATCACTCTGGGCCTATATGTATGCATGCCCCAAATTCCTAGAGGAGAATAGAAGAGAAGGGATTGTATTGTAATCTTCCCTGAAGGGGTGATTTCTCACTTTCCCTCTCTCTGTCTCTCTTCAGTGAGCACATGCACCCTGTGGCAAAAACCTAAAAACAAAAAAGGGTTTGTAGGCCATTGAACATTTTGGAGAGGTGAAAAGTCATAGGAGGTTACAAATGAACTATTGACCTGATGAATGTGTCAGCTGATGAATAATAGGGCAAGGATGATTTTTGCATGCCTATTTTGAAAGGTATATTAAGTAATATGTGCTAGGTTATGCTGTATCTTATGAAACCACCTGAGTGGTTTACATTAACAAAATTTATTTCTCACTCCACATGTTTGTCACTGCAGGTTGGCTTATATGGTTCTGTTCAGATCACAGGTTATATTCAAACACTACCTGGGTCTTATTCTTCATCTCAGGCTAAAGGGACAACCCCAAATGGGACATGCCCTTCTCATTGCAGAAGGCAAAGGAGAGTGACCTGCCTGAATCACATAATTGAATTTGAAGTTTCCAGTGGGATCCAGCCTAGGTCATATATGCACCTATTCCATTGTCTAAATAAGCCACATGGCCAAAGACAACAACAATAAGATGGGAAGAATCTCCTTTCATAGCATGGCAAGGTCAGTCGTATGTAATCCTCTTAGGAGGGAACAAGTAATTGCATTCCATTCTCTCAGGTATGATCATGATTTTTCTTACTCAGAAGCCATTTCTCTGCACATCATTGATTCTACCATGCAGCCTGATGCCGGCTAGGTATCAATTCATGGAACACTTACGATAATAGAAGAGGGACTACAGTAGTAAAATTCATGTATATGGTTTTGTTTCTGTTGTTTTATTTTTTTAACTTGCTACAGGATATGTGAACTCACCAGAGAGAAGGAGAGAGGGAAAATAAGAAAATACTCCCCAGGGTGGATAGCAGTACTGCAATCCCTTCTCCTTCATTCTTCTTTAGGGATTTTGAGCATGCACACACACGTGACTGGCATGTTTTTCAAGCTGCTAGATCTGGGACCCGAGCTGCATAATCAGCCAAGTGGAACCTAGATGCCTTAACTACCACACCACTGTGTGGCTTTATATCATTTTTATAATATGTCTAATGTCCCTGGAAAAAAGATTCTTAATATATTATTTTAGAATCAAGAGGAACATGGAGATTACTAGCTCAACCCCTTTATTTGAAGGTAAGTAGGCTTGAGTTCAAAAGAGGCAGATTGACTTGTTTAGGTCCTATTGCTAGGTAATGTCAGAGCAGACAGGAGGTCTGGGCTGAGTGCAATGGAGAGGATGGTCTTTTTATAACATAATTTGATTAGGTTTCTTATTATAGTAGACAGATCCTAATTGATTTTATCCTCAAAATATTTTATATTTATAGAGGCCTTGCATCTCAAACTTGACCTAAAGAGGATCAAATAAAAATGGCTACTAGAAATGTGGAGGGGCTTAGGGAAGATATAGTGACTGCTGTAGGAGTCCATGGAGATAGGGGACAAAGGGAGATGGTTGTTACTAGGCAATATATAGGCATGGAATGACGGTGGCAGGTTCTAAATGCAAGCTCAGTAGGAGAAAATTGTCAAATCACCTTTTTTTCTTTTTTTATTGCTCCAATTATGGATTATGGTACCGTAGCAATGGCGTGGGTGTTTAGGAATCTTTTTGTCTTATAGCCAACTATAATTTCACTGCCTCTACTTTCTCCTATTTTTGGCTCATGATATGCCAAGGAAGACACCCTTGTTAGGAAACCAGCCATCCAGTCCTGTATCTGCTGGAGACTCAGCAATGATGAGAAACCAGAATGGATAGGCTTCTGGATACCCTTAACTCTTCCGAGAAAGCAGGCCTTCAGGTGGCACAATGACAAGGGCATGGAATTTTGGAGTTATAAAACTGACCTACAAATATCAATTCTGCCTATAAAGAATACATTAGTTGGAGACGAACATTGTAGTGTTGTTGGAGGGTTGAAGGAGAAAGACAGAAAAATGTTTCATAATTGCTATAGCTGTTAATTATATTTCTTATTTTTGGTTATTGTTATTGTTTCAATAGGATTGCAAGTGGAGTTTTCTTTCTGTTGATAACATTTGATAGCAATTCTTCTCCAAAAGCCAATCTTTAAATGTATTTTAATTCAATTTAATTAATTAAAGTTAAGATCTTTTTGTCTTATAGCCAACTATAATTTCACTGCCTCTACTTTCTCCTATTTTTGGCTCATGATATGCCAAGGAAGACACCCTTGTTAGGAAACCAGCCATCCAGTCCTGTATCTGCTGGAGACTCAGCAATGATGAGAAACCAGAATGGATAGGCTTCTGGATACCCTTAACTCTTCCGAGAAAGCAGGCCTTCAGGTGGCACAATGACAAGGGCATGGAATTTTGGAGTTATAAAACTGACCTACAAATATCATTTCTGCCTATAAAGAATACATTAGTTGGAGACGAACATTGTAGTGTTGTTGGAGGGTTGAAGGAGAAAGACAGAAAAATGTTTCATAATTGCTATAGCTGTTAATTATATTTCTTATTTTTGGTTATTGTTATTGTTTCAATAGGATTGCAAGTGGAGTTTTCTTTCTGTTGATAACATTTGATAGCAATTCTTCTCCAAAAGCCAATCTTTAAATGTATTTTAATTCAATTTAATTAATTAAAGTTAAGTTTGAGAGGCACTCAAGGTATTCAATAAAAAGAGGTTTGTATTGTCTCAGCTTATCAAAAATTAAACCAAAGACAACAGCTTAATGGACATGTTAAATATGAGCAGGTCCAAAAAAATTCTGCTTGCAAATTAAAAAAAAAATTAGTCATTTACATTTCTTGTGATTGTTTTTTTCACTTTGACAAATTCAGAACTGAATTTCATAAAAGAAAACATGATTAAAATGATTAAATTAGTATTTTAATGGCTTTGTCTAGACTCACGTAACTCATATGTTCCCCTTACTCTTAGAGAAAAGGAAGTGAATATATAATGGAATCCTTAGGTACATGCAACTAGATTATGGGTGTTACTTGGCATAAAAAGGAAATTATTATTATCTAAAGAACTGGGAACCAGCAGTTAGTGTAATGGCTATGTCGCTGGACTCCCACGTAGTCGACCGCGGTTTGTGTCCTGGACCTGGTGGCCTAAAACTCACCCCGGGCGTGTGTGCGTGCGTGCCCAAGATCCCGAGAGGAGAATGGAGGAGAAGGGATTGCGGCGTGACCATCCCCTCTGGGGGGTGATTTCTCGCTTTCTGTCTCTATGTCTCTCTGTCTGTCTGGTGAGCGCATGTGCCCTATAGCAAAACCCTCTCAAAAAAAAAAAGAATTATTTAATTTAATTTATTATTTTTCAATTTTATCAGAGAGAGAGAGACAGACAGACAGACAGAGATAGTGAGTGAGTGAGAAAGTGAGAAAGCAAGCCACCAGGTCTGGGACTCAAACTGTGGTTCGCTGTGTGGAAGTCCAGCAACCCAACCACCATGCCACCTGTCAACTCCAAGGGGAAATTATAAGGAGGTTAAAAGTGCTTTTTTCTATATATTTTTTGAGATAGTCATTATTTTGGATCTCTTTCTCTGCCCTTTCTTTACAATCCCCTCTCTTTTCTCTCTAAAAAGGTGGCAAAATGGGCCCAGGATTACTAAGTCTCTCACTTGGGGAGATCACCCTTAAAAAGCATAGGGGCACTAAAGTGAGTCCAGAGGACAAATTGAGAGTCTAATCTAGCCTAGACAAAGTAGTCTTTGCATTTACACTCCGTCTGTGTTAGCTCATGACAATTGCAGAGGTCTTAGGAGTTTAGGATCTCAAAATGACTTCGTGATAAAGTTAGGCAGTTAATAGAGGAATCAGGGTCTTGAGATTCTGTCGACATTTTTATTTGTTAAGACTAAGAAATCCAATGTGCTTAATATTATATCCCACTATGATGTTAAGCATATTGATGGGAAGTATCGTTTATTATCTTTGAGGACATGTTCTATAGCAAATTCATTGCTCTGAAAATTTTAATTAAAGAAAATACACGTCTGTTCTCTTGGAATTTAGTAAGTAAAAGAACATAAAGAGGAAAAAATATGAGAATAAAAAGCTTAGGTTAAAAGAAGTCAAGCATTTTGATTATGCTTGTACATAACATGTCTCAAGGTTGTTCTGTTCTGTTACATACAATAGGATGGCTGAGCTCTTGCAGTCTTCAGCTTCCTTCCTATTTCTTTTTGCATGTCTAGCTTCAGCACAGTGCTTCATACCCAGTTCTTAACATCTAAGAACTCAGTAAATACACATTTAATTCTGGAAAGGAGACATTTGTATTAAAGTCGAAGGTTAAGGTTGGGAAAGGGGAGGTCTTTGATGGAGTGAACAGAAATTTTAGTCACCAAGTATAATGCATTATAACTTAAAACTTTCCAGTGTACAAAGAACTATTATATAGTGTCTTATTTTTCCTCACAACTCTGTAAGGAAGATACTCTTTTTGCTAAAGATGCCCAGATAGAAGTGACTTGTTTACTACCTTATTAGCTACAGTGACAGTCAGATCTCAAACTCAGTTCTCTTTTCCAAATGGAAGAAAGAGTTTTCCAGAAGGAGAGGATTAACAAAGGCTTCAGGACTGCAGAAATATTATGGAAGATATATTGGTAATAATGCAATAGCATTTATTGCTTTCCTGAGAAGGGCCCATATCAGTGTCATAGAAATATTTGAAAACAGTTAAAGATGGTCAGGTTTCTGAAAGAATGAACACTCATACTTTCTTTTTTTTGGGAGAGGTTTTTTTTTTTTTTTTTTTTTTTGTTTGTTTGTTTGTTTGCTATAGGACACGTATGCTCGCCAGAAAGACAGAGAGAAACAGAGAGACAGAAAGCGAGAAATCACCCTCCCAGGGGGGATGGCCATGCTGCAATCCCCTTTCCTCCATTCTCCTCTCAGGATCTTGGGCACGCACGCACATGTGCCTGGCATGAGTTTAAGCCACCGGGTCCGGGACGCATTGACTACATGGAGTCCAGTGTCATAGCCATTGCACTAACTGCTGGTCCCAGCACTCATACTTTCTTCATGGAGGGTAAATTCTTAAGTAGAATGTCTTCTATATTTATTTTATTTTAAATTTTATTTCTTTCGTGAGAAGAAGGTGAAAGAGAGAGTGGCAAAGAAAGACAATTACCTCCAACAGGGTCTAGCTCTTCTAGCCTTTTCATCCAGGTCACCAGGTGTATACAGGTTGACGAGGGAACTGAACCCATGATCTTCCATATGGATCCAGATTCATTTGAGCAATGCATTACAATTGTGTCACTTGGCTGACCCTCTTCTCTATTTATTAAAAGGAGAAAGTTAATGATTTTACTAGCTGTATAAGCTATTCTGTGACATTAGCTCAGTTGTAAATGTATATTGCCAAATACTTTAAAGTTGTTAAAGTGATTGAACTGACACTATTAAGCATTAGTCAATTCTTTTGTACATAGAAATAATTATTTTGTGTAGTGTTTAAGAGTTACACATTTGTGCCTCATTTCTCTCAGGTATTCACAAATATTTACTTAAGGTCATATATAATAAGAATTGTTATGTAAAATGTACTCTAATTAGGATTTTACTGAATTTCTTATATCACCAAGTATTTTTTTAAGAGATTTTTGCAATAGGGCATGTGCCCTCGCTGGAGACAGAGACAGAGAAAGAAAGCAAGAAATCCCCTCCCCCCCCTCCGGGAGGATGGCCATGCCTCAATCCCTTCTCCTTTCTCCTCTTGGGATTTTGGGCATGCACACACACATGCCTGGCATGAGTTTAAGCCACCAGGTCCAGGATTCGAACCGTGGTCGACTACCTGGGAGTCCAGTGATGTAACCATTACGCTGTCTGCTATTTCATCACCAAGTTTTTTATGTTATTTTTTTCCCCAGTGTTCCATAGTTTAATTCTGGAATATCTGTGGAAATCAGTATTTCATAAAACTTTCTTTTGTAAATGTCAAGAGATTTATGTTTACAATTATATAACTGCTGTCATTCTGATAGTCACAATATCCCTTGCCCCTGTCTCAGTAGTGCAAAGAATGCACTCACAGTATAGAAATGTAATGCCCACAGGGGTGAAGTAAATATGTGGAACTTGTCCCCACCCCCTGAGACCTGGAGGATTTAATATATTGATATAGTCTATTTTTACAATATTCTTAGTATTTTACTTGTATTATCAGTTATTAGAGTTTGTTTTAAATCCTTGATGTATGACATAATTGTTTTGCACAAACTCAAGAAAAAGGACCAAAAGATGACATGAGAACATTTCAGAAGTTTTCTCTTCAATATTTCAGCATATTTTTGTTGTAGTTCATTCTGTTGCTGATAACAGATAATACTTGAATCTGGGTAATTTATGAAAATTATAAAACTACCAGGAGCCAATTATAGAGTTCCACTCTAATGACCTCAATCTCTTCCCACATTTCAATACCATGGATTAAGTTTTCATTCTCTTAATCCTACAGATGAATTTTGTGGGACAGTCAAATCATAGAAATCTTCATAAAGTGGGACATAGAATTATAAAGTACCTAAACTTGGTAAACAATCTATTTCATTCATTAGTTCACCTTTTTTTTTTTTTTAATATACCTACTTATCGGGACCAACAGTTAGTGTAATGGCTATGTCACTGGACTCCTATATAGTTGACTGTGGTTAAAGTCCCAGACTGGCGGCTGAAACTCACACTGGGCATGTGTGTGTACTTGCCCAAGATCCCGAGAGGAGAATGGAGGAGAAGGGATTGCGGTATAGTCATCCCCCTTGGGGGTGAATGTGTGATTTCTCACTTTCTGTTTCTCTGTCTCTGTCTTTCTGGCAAGCGCACATGCACAATAGCAAAAAACCTCTTCAAAAAAAATATTTATACACACACACACACACACACACACACACACACACTTATCAGGCTATGTGGTGAGGTTATAGTGTAGAACAAGGCAGAAGCAGTTCTTGGCTTTTGGACTTATAATTTAATTATTTTTAGTTTATTATAGTGCACTCACCAGAGACAGGGAGAGAGTGGGAAAGTGAGAAATCAGCTCTGGGAGAGATGGCCATGCCACAATCTCTTCTCCTCCATTCTCCTCTCATATGTACATGTGCCTGGCATGTTTTCCAGGCCACTGGGTCCAGCACTGGAATGGCACAGCCTGCCATCTTAACCTCCATGCCACCTACTGGTCCTTTATTTATAATTGTCAGATTACAGAGAGCAGAATAAAAGCCAGCTAATTAAAAAGATTTTTTTTAAAGAGATTTTTGCCTTTGGATGCATATGCTTGCTGAAGAGAGAGTGACAGAAAGAGTGAGAGGGAAAGTGAGAAATCACCTCCTGGGGGATGGCCACACCACAATCTCTTCTTCTCCATTCTCCTCCTAGGATCTTGGGCATGCATGCACATGTGCCTGGTGTGAGTCTCAAGCCACTGGGTCCAGGACTTGAACCACGATCGACCATGTGGGGACCCAGCAATGTAACTGCTATGCCATGTGCTGGACCCAAAGCCAGTTAATTGAAAACTTATGTGTAAGGCTGGCCTCATAGCACAGCAGTTAAATGCTGAGCATAGGGAGCTGGATCCCACATGACTGACTGCAGTTTAAATCTAGTCTCTGTGGCTTGAGAAATAATCCCAAGATCCTAACTGGTTAGAGAAATGGAGGAAAAAGGATTGCTGCATGACCAGGTCCTCTTTGGGGAGAAGGGGATCTCTTTTTCTCTTTCTCTGTCTCTTATTCACACATGCCCTCTGGCATTACAAAATAAAACAAAACAAAAAATAATACTTGCGTGTACAGATAGAACAGCAGTCGTGTGAATTTGAGTGGTAGCATAGGCAGCATTAGCTTACTAGCATTTTGTTATACTTTCTTAAAAGTCACCAGAACATTGATTACTTTCATTCTGACATGAGCTTCATCTTTAACACACAACCCAGTCTATGAGCAGCTCTATTTTGTTGAAGCATAAAACCTTTTAAACCGGTATTCTATAGAGCCCAGATTGGTTCTCCATAATTTATCAGGTTCTTCCTGGACTGTAGTAACAAAGACCATCCAAGTTTGAGCATCATTCAGTATTTTATGCTTCTCAGCATAGTAACC
The DNA here is from genome assembly GCF_000334495.1 of Tupaia belangeri chinensis. Taxonomy (NCBI): domain Eukaryota; kingdom Metazoa; phylum Chordata; class Mammalia; order Scandentia; family Tupaiidae; genus Tupaia; species Tupaia belangeri. Next base: position 852,207 of record NW_006159655.1, on the reverse strand, counting down.
TGTGATGCATTTTAGTTACAATGTGACCAGTGAATCTCACATTGTTTCTTAGCTTTGTCATCTCCTACAGCCCTGAGGTATTAGTCCCTTTAGGCCTGTGCCCTTACCAGTGTTGCTCTGAGCTTGCAGCCCTTTTCTCTCAAACCATCCCTTCCACTATCTCTTTTGCTGGGCCTTCCTCTGTGCCTGTTGGCCCTTCTACATGCAGGAATCCTTCAGATTAACAGGAATACTCATCCCATGTCCCATCTTCCTCCTCCATTGTCCCTGACACCCATGATTACCCTCAATGGCCTCCACCCCCCCCCGGATTCCACAATTTCAAAACCAAACTCATTGATGTTCAATGAATAGATTATCATAATCAGTCAGATGTGAGTTTGTTTTTTGCTGGGAGTGAAGCTGAGTCCAAGATGGGAGGTACAATACACAGACAAAAATGATTATATAGATAGTGAGATATTTTCCTTCATGGGACCTGACACCCATGAACTGATTTTTCCTTTTCCTGGGAAGCAGATTAGATGACTAGCCTGTCACCATGACCTGCTGTACTTAAATGAGGTAACTAATGGTCTTTGTGTTCCTTCTAAGAGATGGGGTACATAACCAACAAAAGAAAACATTATCCCAGTGAGACAGAAACTATATACAAGGACATTTAATAAAGTTCTTGAAAAAATGAAATGAAAATGAGTTTATTTTGATTCAAAAATTTTGATTTTGAAATTGATGCATAATTGTTTCATAATATACATTTTCTATAGACTTTTTTTTTTGAGAGGTTTTTTTTTTTTTCACTATAGGGCA
>NW_006159655.1:846780-851379 GCF_000334495.1 Tupaia belangeri chinensis | reverse complement strand
GAGACAGTGAGGGGGAAAGTGAGATATCACCCTCCAGGGGGGATGGTCACGCCGCAATCCCTTCTCCTCCATCCTCCTCCCGGGATCTTGGGCACGCACGCACACGTGCCCGGCGTGAGTTTTAAGCCACCGGGCCCGGGACACGAACCGCGGTCGACTACGTGGGAGTCCAGCGACATAGCCATTACGTTAACTGCTGGTTCCCTATAGACTTTTGAAAGATCCCTCAAAAGAGAAAATTTGCTATAAGATTTTTTTTTGGAGAGATTTTCACTGTAGGGCGCGTGCGCTCACCAGACAGACAGAGAGAGACATAGAGACAGAAAGCGAGAAATCACCCCCCAGGGGGGATGGTCACGCCGCAATCCCTTCTCCTCCATTCTCCTCTCGGGATCTTGGGCACGCACGCACACGCGCCCGGCGTGAGTTTTAAGCCACCGGGTCCGGGACACGAACCGCGGTCGACTACGTGGGAGTCCAGCGACATAGCCATTACGCTAACTGCTGGTTCCCAGATTTGCTATAAGATTTTTAACCACATAGCCATTAAGCTAACTGCTGGTTCCCTATAGACTTTTGAAAGATCCCTCAAAAGAGAAAATTTGCTGTAAGATTTTTTAACCTCTCTGTTGCTTATGAAAGGCAGGGCCTAGAAGTACTGAGTGTACATTTGTCTCCTACTAAAAGTTGTTTTTTGTAGAGGGAAAAATTTTTTTACTATACGGTGCATGTGGTCATTGGAGAGACAGACACAGAAAGGGAGAAATTACCTTCCGGGGGCATGGCCACACCACAATCTCTTCTCCTCCATTCTCCTCTTGGTATCTTGGGCATGTACACACACATGCCCGGTGTGAATTTTAAGCCACTAAGTCTAGGACTCGATCTGCGGTCAACTACTTGCAAGTCCAGTGATGTAACCATTATGTCATCAGCTGGTCCCGCTAAAAACTCTCAAATTTAGTAATCATGGTTGTTTGCTTTAGTGTTTTTTTCATTAGCCCATGTACGGTAGGAGAAAATTATAACTAGACTCACAGCTGGAATCATAACTTCTTGCCTAATTGAAAAACTGAAAGGATGGGAACTTTATCTTCCTACTTCTACGTCTACTTCCTAACCTGCATCATAAGATTGTCTAGTCATATGCATAAAGTATTATCTCTGTCTAGATCAAGTACCACCTTTCTGTCACTCACCTTTGAAGCTCATTGTCAAGGGAGTTTACACCTTTCAAACACAAGAATGTTTTAAGTGTTATAGAATCTCACCTCTAGGCAGAGGGCAGGAAATGTGCAGGCAGTGTTACTAGGTCCTGAATGTGATGAAAAATAAAGAAGAAAAAAAAAATTGCTCTCTTTTTTTAAAAAGTATTTTTAAATATATTTTTTAATTTCAAGAAAAGCAGTTTTGGCTTTAATAAATCGAAATTTTAAAAAATGCTAAGAGCTTTGCTCAAAACCGAAAGCCAGAAAACAGGTTAGGATTCTGTTAGGTACATGAACCTACAGGCAACTCAAGACCAAGACAAAAATCCCTAAATCTGGAAAACAAAGCCTAGAAGAAAATCAGTAATGTTTTTGTCAAAAGTCATCAGATTCTATTTCACCAGTTCAGTCTCACATACTTAATCTGTCTTCTGTTGTGGTCCAATCTTTCTGTTTAAATTCTGGAAGGTAACGAACGTTCAACTCTGGACTTCTCCATTCCATTAAGCTGGCCATTTTCTTAGTTGTTTTTGAACTCTTATTTCTATGTGTCTGACTTTAATTTTCCTTATGTAGCTAGCAGTCCTTTCAGAACTTCTTGGAGAGCTGGTCTGGTATTGGTAAATTCTTTCAGGTTTTGTTTCTCAGAGGATGTTCTTGTCTTTTCTTCCCATATGAAGGATAGTCTTGCCGAGTACAGTATTCTTGGTTGATACTGTTTTTCCCTTAACGCTTTGAATATATTTTCCCATTTTTTGCTTGCTGACATTGTTTCCGATGAGAGGTCTGCTGTTAGCCTGATGGGATATCCTTTGAAGGTAACTTGACGTTTCTCTCTTGCCAGTCTTAGTATCCTTCTCTGTCTGTGGTTTTGGTCAGTCTGACTATAATGTGTCTTGGAGAAGATCTTCTTGGGTTGATTCTATTTGAGATCCTTTGTATTTCTTGGGTCTGGATTATTTGAATGCCTTTCTAGGTTTGGAAAGTTTTCTTCCAGGATTTCATGGAATAGATTATGAATGCTCTTCGTAATCTCTTCACCTTCTGGGGTACCGATTATCTGGATGTTTGGATGTTTAATGATATCTAGTATTTCTTGTATATTGTCATTTTTTGGACTATTTTCTCAGTCTTCATGGTGAATTTTTCTATGGCAGAAATTCTGTCTTCTGTATCAGAGATTTGATTTTCTTTATGATCAAGTCTGCCTTTAATACTTTCAAGGGAGGTTTTCATTTCCTGTATTACAGCCTTCATCTCTAATAGTTTCATTTGATTCTTTTTTATGGTGTGTATTTCCTCTTTCAGATCGTGCAAGAACTTCCTCACCTCCTGGAACTCATTGGCTCCTGGAACTCATCAGCTCTTTCCTCGTGTATTCTGGAGTCCATTGTCTCTCTTCTCTTGCATCTCTGTTAGCTTTGTCACTATTAATATTCTAAATTCTTTACCTGATATTCCTGTGAGTTCCATTGTACTGTCTGTGGATGAAGAGGAGTTATTCTTTTCTCTTGGAGGAGAGGTATTTTCTTGCTTTCTGATATCCCTTGTGCCCCTGTGGTGATTTCTGGTCATCTGATGGGTTGTGCATTTCTTCCTAATTCTTGAAGTTCAGTCTGAGTGTTAAGAGGTGTGCAGAAGGTGATCTGCAATATCTCTTCCGTTCTGTTTTTCACCCTTCGTGTGTCAGATTCAGTAAGAATTGAGGAATATTCTGATCCTAATAGCATTCAGATGTTTGGATACTGTTCACTTAGTCCCATCTAGACATTCAGTGCATGGAGGTTGAGCAGCCAAGGGATGAAGGTAAAAAAAAGGAAGAAAGAAAGAAAGAAAGAAAACAGAAGGAGATGAAAGAAAAAAGACAATAAAATAAAATAAATAATTATTAAAAAAAGCAAAAAGAAAAGCCATTTAAAAGCAATATTTCACGACTCAAGTTCAGAGGCCATTTCAGAAGGACCTGGGTTTGTGTCTTTCCTAAATGGGAAGGGGGAAAGGCATCAATTACCAAGTTAAAGGAGGGGCTTGAGAGCCCAGAAAATACTTTACCTTAAAAAAAAAAAAAAAGACACAGAGAGACAGAAACAGAGAGAGATAGAAGAATACAGAGGTTGCCCTACCACTCTAGAAATGAATCTGAAGGTGAAATTTTAGCAGAACATCTTCATTTTTAGTCCCTGAAAGCAGTATTTCACAGCTCAAGTTCAGTAGCCATCTCAGAAGGGCCTGGGTTTGTGTCTCTCCTCCTCTGATTCCTTTTTCTTTATTTTTCTTTTTTATTTATTTGCTAAAGAGAATGTGCACTTGCTGGAGGGAGACAGAGAAAGAGAAAAAGAGAGGGAAATGAAATGGAGAAATCACTCTCCAGGTGGATGGCCACACTGCAATCCCTTCTCTATTCTACTGTCAGGATTTTGGGTGCTCATGCTCATGTGCTGGGTGAGTTTTTGAAGCAGACTGGGGACTTGAACCATGCAGTTGGCTATGTGGGATCCAGCTGCTTTAACCATCACTCTACCAGCTACCCTGAAACGAAAATCTTATGACAGATTTTTTCTCATATAATTTTTGTCTCACTGAGAGCAAAACAAATGGTCTTGATAATCTTAGCCAAAGAAAGAAGATATTTCTGGTTTTTTTTTTTTTTTCGGAGAGATTTTCACTATAGGGCGCGTGCGCTCGCCAGACAGACAGAGAGAGACATTAGAGACAGAAAGCGAGAAATCACCCCCCAGGGGGGATGGTCACGCCGCAATCCCTTCTCCTCCAATCTCCTCTCGGGATCTTGGGCACTCATGCACACGCGCCTGGCGTGAGTTTTAAGCCACTGGGTCCGGGACACGAACTGTGGTCGACTACGTGGGAGTCCAGCGACATAGCCATTACGCTAACTGCTGGTTCCCGATATTTGTTTTTGAAAAACCCTATGACAACTTGACATTTAAAAATTCTTTCAGTTTGCATTTTAGTTTTATTTATAACATACTCTAGTATTCAAATATTTAATTTTTATTTAATCAGATCACTTCTCTCCTTTGAACTTTTGCCTTATGTTACGAAATGTATGAAACTTGTAATACTACAATTTATTTGTTTGCTTGTTTTTGTTTTTGCCAGAGGGGGTGTGCACTTCCTAGAGAAAGACAGATAGAGGGAAAGGGAGAAAGTACCTCTTAGTGGGGCATCAATTTAGGATCTTAAAAGAGTCAGAGACTGTAGCAGACTCCATTCTCTGTCTCTCCTCTGAATGCTTTTCATCCACAACTGTTAGTTATTGGTTGCAACAACAAAAAATAACTGATTAACTCAGGCTAAAGAGAAATTTATTGCAAAGGTTATCAAATAATAGATAATCCAATAATAGAATAATTCACTTAACAGGAAAGAG
>NW_006159655.1:838831-846767 GCF_000334495.1 Tupaia belangeri chinensis | reverse complement strand
GGCTTTAGGGATACAGAGAGTATTGAGAATTCTTTCTTCCACTTTTGATGCTTCAAGAACCATGAAATATTATGATATATCCTGTGTCCTACTTATTTAAGTCATTGCTTGTGCTGTAAAGACATTCTCAAGTTTGCTGCATGTCACATGACTGTCTCAAGGTCAATAGTGGGACATGGAATTGGTTGATCCTAGGCCACATTTCAGTGTTTTCTTTGTAAGGGACAGGGGAAGGAGAGTCTACCCTTTTTCAGATTTTCATGACTTTCTTTCAAAGTCTCCATCCCTAAAGTCTCCACCTGCCAAATGACTACCATTTCTCCCCATGAACCAGATCTCGGAAGCAGTGAGGTCAGTATCCATTCTGTCTTTACTACTACACCAGAACCTGTGTTTCTCCTTCAAGTGAGACCTCTTTGCTGCAATCTGGCTAGAATAATACCTTCACACAGTTCTAGTTGGAGTTGTTTACTAAGTTTTCTTTTCCCACATTTATTAGAAATGTCATATAGCTCATTAGTGTATTAGATTATTAGAAAAGTCATGACATATTTTTCTATGCAAATTTTTTTTTCTCTGAAGAATATGTCATGACTTTTCTGATGACCCAGTAGTTCTACTTTTGTCTTGAGTAATGACTTAATCTATTAATGCACTAATTGTCTAACATTATCACATTACACTGAAAACTCATCTTTTACTTGGCTTTATAGTATGAATCATTCTCCATTTTAATCCTTACTGATAATATGTTAAACTATTAGTAAATTTATAATCTTTATTTTTTAAACTTGCATTTATTCCTGAATTATCACTGTTCTCCATGTTTCTCAAGCCAGAAATCAGTAAGTCATTCTGAATCCTTTCCATTCCTGGACTCCCATATCCACTATAGTTACTGTAGATACCATGGCCTTATATTTTTTAAAAATTCATATCATGATTCTGCTTCTCTTTCATTGCCTTAGAATGAGTTTAGATTTCTTCTCATGTAGATATCTACAATTTCTTTTTAACTAGTTTCTGTTTTTAAAATGCATTCTTTTTAGTCAATCTCACGTGCCAAAGTAAGCTTCCTGAAACAAGTCTGACAATTTATTTTCTTTGTTGGAATCCTTTTGTGGTCTTCCTTGCTCTCAGATTAATCTTTTAAAGAAAAGTTTGACCTTGATATGATCTGTGACTTTTTTTTTAAAAAGGTTTTTTGCCATAGGGCATGTGTGTTTGCTGGAGAGAGACAAAGAGAAAGTAAGAAATCACACCCCAGGAGAGATGACCACACCACAATCCCTTCTCCTTCTGGGATTTTGTGCATGTATGCCCACATGCTCCATGTAATTTTCAAGTCACCAGGTATGGGACTTTAACCACTGTTGGCCACATGAGAGTTCAGTAACGCCACCTGCTGGGCTCCATTATAAAGATTTCCTATAAAGCCTCTATGTACCTACCTATCTAATGTATTTAAGCCTTTATTCATTAAGAGGAATTTAGGAGATTATTTTCAATAGTAAAATTGATGCAAAATGAAACCATTTGAATGGTACATTAAAACAAGCTGGATCCCATGTGACCAACTCTACAGTTCCAGTCCGGTGCCCTGCAGCTAAAAAACTTGCCAAGTACTGTGCGTGCCTAAAATCCTGAGAGAAGACTGGAGGAGAAGGGACTGCTGTGTGGCCATCCTCCCACGGGACGCTTTCTCACTTTCTCTCTCTCTCTCTCTCTCTTTCTTTTTTTCTCTCTGGCAAGCATACATGCCCTGTAGCAAACTAAAAACAAATAAACAAGCACAATTTATGTTATAAGGAATTTAATCTGTGGAATAAAAAGATTCCTTAGATTGAGATGTGCATTTTAGTCTATTTTTACCAAGAGTCCACCAACATTCCCATATTGAGGCAGTTTCTGTCCATGACTAAAACTATATTTAGTTTTTGGTGATATTTCTGATAAAAGGCAGACATTTTTCTTAATTTCAAGTTTATGACATCTGCCAGTTGTCTTTAGGTATAATATATGCACATAAATACATATACATGCATATATTTCTGTTATTTTACATTATTATAACAACATTTAAGTAAACCTACATAAAATAATAGCTGAAAAGAAAACAAGTTAAAAATATAGAAATTAATTAAGTTTTCTTAAGTAATTAATTATATGAGCATTTAACAAAATATCTTATTTGTGCCTAGAATTGCACTGAGTAGGGTATAATTCTGATTATCTGGAATTTGTAATCTAAGTGAAGAGATAAGACATATGATAACAATTAAACTTGCAAGAAGTATGTGATTAAATGTTGGTCTCAATGGCAATGAAATAAGTACTGCATTTCAAATAAGAGAGAGAGATGAAATAAGCTTCCCAAAATGTATAAAATGAGGCAGAATTTTTGGTCTTTGTGTGCTTCACTATACCCTGTGGTGAGTTTTTAGTTTTATATATATATATATATTTTTTTTTTTTGTGATTTTTTCTATCGGGCCACAAGCGCCCGGCGTGAGTTTAAGCCACCGGGTCCGGGACTCGAACCACGGTCGACTACATGGGAGTCCAGCGACATAGCCATTACGCTAACTACTGGTCCCTAGTTTTATATTTTTGATAAGGCCCAAATCAGAAGCAAATTCCCTAGGTGGTTAGTTTTTTAAACATTTAATTTAATTAAGTTTTTTAAAAAGGTTTTTGCTGTAGGGTGTGTGTTCTTCTCAAATAGAAGATAGCCTGAGCTCAGTATAGAAATCTTGGCTCCTGGTTTGAAGGACTGATACTGAGTGACAGGGCTCAGATCTAGAGTCTTTGGAAAATACCTAATTCCTTTAACCTGTGGGCTCTCATGAACTTATAGACAAGTAGACACTTTGGACTTCTGTGGGCATTTCCAGTTGCCTTTTCCAATTTGTCTTACCTCTGCCAGGGTATGGTAACAGATTTAGATGTCTAAATCATTTGTGAGGTGTATTCCAAGTGGTGAATGATTCATTTTCCCCACACATTAGTGTGCTTGTCCCACAAAGGTGATACAGTCATACCTTATAATTAGAGTGGAAAAGAAAGGGATAAAATGTAAAATATTGCACATATCTAATAGCCTAGGGTTTTTGTGCTTGTTGAGGATGTGAAAGCACCATTTGTCATGTGTGTCCTGATGGGAAAAATGGTACAAAACAATTGTTCTAGTAGAAGGACAGAGCCATCTCTCTCTGGTCTCATCTTTCCTTATTGGGAGAGTTTTTTTTTTTTTTTTTTCCCCCTTTTGTCTAGGTCTCAAATCTGCTTTTTGGTGGCTGGTCAAAATTGCTTTCCTTTCAGCCTCTTGAATGCCAATTCAATTATACCATTTCTCCTCAGGGCACCCAACCCTTATTCCTCATGAAGTTTTTCAGCTTTCTTTGCAATTTTGCCTCTTTATTTTTATTCTCCACGGCTTTTTAGTTTGGCTCCTCATCTGAGAATCAACTTCTGGTCCACTGTTTCAAATAAATACTGATATATTGACCAACTAATTATATTTTAATCCCTCCAGCCTCAGGTGTCTTGGGATTTCTCAAATTGCTTTTGATTTGGAGAAAGAATTTTTTAAAAAATGTTTTCACTGCAATTACTTAATGATTCAACATTCATAGAAACTTAGGCTTCAGAGCCAATAGCCTCAACATAGGTCTAATTAAGCTTCATGTTACCCTTGTGAAGTAGGGAGAATAAAAATGTAGTGAGGCTGTAATAATTTTCTCCCAAGCTCAATTAAAAACAAAGTTTTAAAATGTTAGAAGGGTGCTAATCTGTATGATTGCTCCAGGTTTCATTTGAGAAAGAATTGTGGCTGCTAACACTGTCACTAAAATTTGTGAATCTATTTTCATAATCAGAGTCCCATGGGATGGAGCACAGATTTAATCTGTATTTGGTGCTTACATGTTTTCCAGTACATTGATTAATACTGTCCTCTCAAGTGGAACCTGATCAGGGCAACCTGCCAGAGGATGATTCTCTATGCATTTCACCTGAACTAATATTGGTAGAAATCTTAAAGACTAAAGAAGAGTTGATAAATATGCTACAATTAAATTTGCCTTGTGAATTGAAGAATGAAGCAAAGGATAATGAACATAGTGAAATGATTTTATGTGTTTTATGCATCATGACACATTTGTGATTAAAATCGATCCTGAAGGTAAGTTTGTATATACTAATATAATGACTGCAGGAAAGCAGAGTGTGTATTAAATATCTACAGGACATATTTCCCAAATGGAGAATGTGGAAATTTGGCTTGTTTTACTTCCTCCACAGCTGTTTATCAGAAACTAGACATAGGTTTATAAGCAAACCATACTTTTTAGCAAATAGGAATATATATATATATATATTTTTTTTTTGCTATAGGGTATATGTGCTCACCAGAGAGGTACAGTGATAGAGAAAGAAAAAAAGTGAGAACCTACTCCCCCAGGGGGGATGCCATGCCACAATTCCTTCCCCATTCTCATCTCTGATTTTGGGCATGTACATACACACATGCCTGATCTGTCTTCCAAGCCACCAGGTCTAGGACTCAAACTGTGCATTTGGCCACATGCTATACAGCTACCTTAACCACCATGCCACCTGGTTGGCCTTGTTTTTTCAATAGAGGGCACATGTACTTGCCAGAGAGCGAAAGGCAGAGAAAGCACTCTTCAGTGGGCCCTTGTCTTGCCATGATCCTTTGTCTTCCATTTCTTCATCCTCTTGGGATTTTGAGCTTGCGTGTGCATGCAGCCAGCATGTTTTTCAAGCAGCTGTGGCCAGAATTAAGACTGTAGTTGGCCATGTGAGATCTAGGTTTCTTTGCATAGTCTTTTAAATGCTGTGCCATGGGTGGGCCCAAATTGGTTTTATTGATGAAATGTATGCATATTAGATAGATAGATAGATAGATATTAGATAAGTCTTATCAGTTCATTCCAATAATACATTTGTAAACAATATTTTCTAAATAGTTTTAATTTCAATGACTCAACTAAATAACATTTATCAAAATTCTTCAGTCATATGAGGATCCTTCAAAATCTTGGACAGTTCAACAATTGTTGACCATAACAGCTCAAGATTGTATGACCACTGCAGCCAGGGCCACTTCAGGATTTAATAATAATAACTTATGTTTGCAAAATTTATTGACTCAATGACAGATTATAATGTCACAATCTTTTTTTTTTTATCATTTGTTCCTTAAAACAGTTCTGTGAGGTAGGAATAAACACTGCTATTTTACAAATGAGGCAAATGGAAGCAAGCAATACTTCTACTGCCTTTTAGTTTAGATTATAAGGACTAGTTACCAATAATCTATTAAATGACTGATGGCCCCAAATGAACTATATTTTTAAAAACATTATTTGTTTTACATTCATTCACTGACATCATCACAGTATACAAAATGCGATTTCCTATCGAAAATACACTGTCAAGTTGCTTAATCATACAAATTATCAACAAATAATTTTCTATTTCTTGTTTTATATATATAAATTTTTTTTCTCTTATTTTTCACTATCTGCCATTTCTACCCTCTTCCCACTCTGTCTCTGGTATCTACAGTTGCTTTTCATTCCTTCCCCCCCAACATTTTATTGATTCACCCAATATCTTAATTAATCTAAATACTTTCAATAGTAAGTTCAGCTGATATATACACATCTGGGAAAAAAGTCTGACTTTAGGTGTGAAACTCAGTGAGTAGAATGAATGTACTATATAGTAGTACCTAGCTGAGGCTATATAGCTTACTATGGTCATTAGATGGGTATTTTTAAATATATTTTTTATTTTCAAAAATAGTTTTAGCTTTAATAAATCAAAATAAAAAAATGTTAAGAGAAATTTGCTTAAGACTTAAAGCCAAGAAACAGGCTAGGATTCTTTTCAAAGAGTAGGTACATGAACCTATTGACAGCTTAAGACAGGACAAACAAAAATCTTTAAATCTGGAAAAACAAAACATAGAAGAAAACCAGTAATGTTTTTGTCAAAAGTCATAAAATTCTATTTCACCACTTCAGTCTCATGTACTTAATATATCTTCTATTGTGGTCTGATCTTTCCATTTAAATTCTGGAAAATAACATTCAATTCTGGACTTGTCCCTACCATTAAGTTGGCCATTTTCTTAGTTGTTTTTGAACTCTTACTTCTGTGTGTCTGTATCTAGTTTTCCTGGTATAGCACTCCCTTCCGAAATTCTTAGAGAGCCGGTCCGGTGTTGGTAAATTCTTTAGGTTTTGTTTATCTGAGAATGCTCTTGTCTTTTCTACCTATATGAAGGATAATCTTGCCAGGTACAGTATTCTTGGCTGAAATAGTCTTTCCCTTAACACTTTCAATATATTTTCCCATTCTATCCTCACTCATGTTTCCAATGAGAAATCTGCTGTTAGCCTGATGTAATATCCTTTGTGGTAACTTGATGTTTCTCTCTTGCCAATTTTAGTATCTTGTCTCTGTGGTTTTAGTCAGTCTGACTATAATGTGTCTTGGAGAAGATCTTCTTGGGTTGATTCTTTTTGAGGCCCTTTTATTTCTTGGGTCTAGATTTAAAAAAAATTATTTTATTTAACTCTATTTACTTATTTAGTTTATTTATTTTAATTTGACCAGAGAGGGACAGAGAGAGAAAAAGCAAGCCACCAGGTCCAGGACTTGAACTGAGGTCAGCCATGTGGGAGTCCAGTGCCCTTAACCACCTTGCCACCTGCCAGCCCCAAGGGTCTGGATATTTGAATGCCTCTCTAATTTTGGAAAATTTTCTTCCAAAATTTCATGGAATAGATTATTAATGCCCTTATTAGTCCCTTCACCTTTTGAGATACTGGTTATCCAGATGTTTGGATGTTTAATGGTATCTAGTATTTCTTACATATTATTCTCATTTTTGGGAGGCTATTTTCTCAGTCTTCATGGTGAATTTTTTTTATGGCAGAGATTCTGTTTTCTACATCTGAGATTCAATGTTCTGCATGATATAATCTGCTTTTAATACTATCAAGGAAAGTTTTGATTTCCTATATTACAAAGTTCATCTCTAACAGTTCCATTTGATTCTTTTTTTATGATGTGTATTTCCTCTTTCAGATCGTGCAGGAACTTCCTCACCTCCTGGAACTCATCGGCTCTCTTCTCTTGCATCTCTGTTATCTGTGTCACTATGAATACTATATATATATATACTATATATATATTTTAATTTTTTACATTAATTCACTATACATCATTACAGAATGCAAAGTGAATTTTCCATCCAAAATACACTGTCTATTGGCACAGTCAATCACATCAACATACATGTTATCAACAAATAATTTTCCATTTCTTATTTCCTGTATATTTTGCCTTTTTTTTTTTTTTTGCCATTCTTGATTCCCTATCCCTCACCCTCTGCCATGTCCCACCCTCCTCCCACATTGTTTCTGGTATCCATGGTTGCTTTCTATGCCTTTCACCCCCATTTAATTGATTCGTTAATGAATTTAATTAGTCTAAATATTTGCAATAGCAAGCACTGTTGGTATATACATATACATGAACACAAGTCTGACTTTAGGCATAAACCTCAGTGAGTAGAATGAATTTACTATAAAGTAGCACCTAGCTGGGGCTATATAGCTTACTGTAGTCATCAAATACGCATTTTTAAAAGAAATTTCATTAAAAACAGTTTTTGTGTTTTTTTTTTCCTCCTGAAACTTTTTTAAAAATTAATTAATTTACATTCATCCCCTAAGCATCGTCACAACATACCAAATGTGGTTTCCCATCTAGAATAAACTGCAGAGTGGCATAATCGTGCATGTTATCATCAATAATTATCTATTTCTAGTTATACATATATATATATATATGTGTATATACACACACACACACACACACACACACACACACACACACA
>NW_006159655.1:832712-837903 GCF_000334495.1 Tupaia belangeri chinensis | reverse complement strand
TTTTGGGGCAATTTTCTCAGTCTTTGTGGTGGGTTTTTCTAGGCCAGCCATTTTCTCTTCTACGTCTGAGATTCTATTTTCTGAATGATCTAGTCTGCTTTTAATACTTTCAAGGGAGATTTTTGACTTCCTGTATTATAGCCTTCATCTCTAATGGTTCCATCTGATTCTTTTGTACAGTGTGTATTTCCTCTTTTAGATCTTGCATGAATTTCCTCACCTCCTAGAACTTGTCAGCTTCTTTCTCCTGCCTCTTCTGCAGTTCTTTGTCTCTCTTCTCTTCCATCTCTGTTAGCTTTGCCATTATGAATGTTCTAAATTTTTTTATCGGACATTTCCATGATTTGCATTGAACTGCTTGTGGATGAAGAGGAGTTATTCTTTTCCCTTGGAGGAGAGGTGTTTTCCTGCTTTCCCATATTTCTTGTGGCCCTGCAGTGATTTCTAGTCATCTGATGGATGGTGTGTTTCTTTCCAAACTAGAAGTTTAATATGAGCATCGAGGAACGTGCAGAAAAGGAAACTGAGAGAGAAACAACAGCAACAACAACAAGAAAAAAAAAATAAACAGAAAAATAGAAGAAAAAACTAAGAGGAAAAACTAAGAAAAAACCCCAAATAACTAAAATAAATTAATATTTTAAAAAAAAGAAAAAAAGGAAAAAATTAGAAAACTGGCGTGCCACGTGAAATGACTAGTTCTCAGGAGCCATGAAGGTGTCTTCAAGAAGCCCTGTTCCCTTGCCTCTCCACGTGAGTTTGTGTGCTGGAGGCTGAATTATCAGTGGAAAAATCTTCATTTCTCTGTTTCTCCTGAAATGACTAGTTCTCAGGAGCCATGAAGGTGTCTTCCATCACTATGAATATTCTAAATTCTTTATCAGACATTTCCATGAGTTCCATTGTACTGTCTGCAGATGAAGAGAAGTTGTTCTTTTCCCTTGAGGGAGAGATATTTTCTCGGTTTCTCATATTTCTTGTGCCTCTGTGGTGATTTCTGGTCATCTGATGGGTTATATGTTTCTTCCTAATTTCTTGAATTTCAGTCTTAGCGTTAAGAGGTGTGCAGGAGGAGGTGATCTGCAATCTCTCTGCAGTTCCATTTTTCTCCCAAAATTCAATGGGAGTTGAGGAATATTCTGACCCTAATTGTATTCAGATGTTTGGCTACCGTTCACTTAGACCTGTCTAGAAACTCAGTGCATGGAAGCACTCTAGTATGGGGTTTGGAGGGTGAAGTCTCAGCAGAAAATCTTCATGAGTCTTAGTCCCTGAAAGCAATAGTTCATAGCTCAAGTGCAGGGGTCTTCTCTGAAGGCCTGTGCTTTTGCCTCTCTACTATAGAATGCAGTCTGGAAGGTGAAGTCTCAGTGGAAAACCTTCATTAGTCTTAGTCCCTGAAAGCAATAGTTTACTGCTCAAATGCCTAATTTTTTAAAAATAAATTAAAATTAGCAGGTAACTAGAGAATTCTCATTCAGTAAAGTTGTAGTAAGGAGTTGAGGAGTCTGGCTACTATGTAGTTCCTAGCAAATCTGCAAACCTCCTGTTGAAACTGTTGAAATGTGGATAGTTGTTATTTCCACTGTATCAAAGAGACACAGTTCTATATCATCCACATTTTCTTGAATATAGTATTATTTCTATTTGCTGGATTTTTGCTTCGTAATTATAAATTACTCTTAAGAGTGTTGTGAGATGCTTGGTTAACTTTATAATGGACCTGTGTATTTGTAATACCTGTGTTTTTGGCTCTTCCTTTTTATCATTAGTAGACATTAAGTTGTGTATGCTGACTTTTAAGCCATCGAGTTATATATGCATTACTAAACTGTGGATACAAAGATATAGTTATGGATGCATAAGGGATGGGTATGCCTTATGGTCTTTGGCATTCTTTAAGTGGACAGCATTAAAAATTGAGCACTATCTGTCTTCAGGAGTCCTTAGTTGGAGAATTTCAGGCATCTGATTGCCTTACATGAGGACAGTAGTTTACATAATATCCAGGCTTTTGACATGATTATGATGAGATAGAATCACAGTAGGGGGCCAGAGCCACCATCAGTTTTATTTGTGAATGCATGAAACTGTTATTATTTTTCCCTGAAGCCATGATTTTTTACACATGCCTAAATTTTTTTTTTTTTTTTGGTAGGGAGATTTTTTTTTTCATTTTTTTTGGGAGAGGTTTTTGCTATCAGGGGCCTGCACTTGCCAGAAAGACAGAGAGAGACAGAGAGACAGAAAGCAAGAAATCATCTCCCAGGAGGGATGTCCACGCCACAATCCCTTCTCCTCCATTCTCCTCTCGGGATCTTGGGCCTGCACGCACATGGGGCCCAGCGTGAATTTAAGCCACCGGGTCTGGGACTCAAACCACAGTTGACTACATGGGCGTCCAGCGACATAGCCGTTACGCTAACTGCTGGTCTCCAGTAGGGAGATTTTTGCTATAGGGTAAGTGTGCTCACTGCAGAGGCAGAGAGAGACAGAGAGACAGAAAGTGGGAAGTCACCCCCCACCCCCCACCCTCCATGGAGATGGCCACACTGCAATTCCTTATCTTCCATTCTCTTCTCAGGACTTTGGGCAGGCACACACATATGCCTGGGTGAGTTTTAAGCCACCAGGACTTGAACCATGGACGACTATGTGGGAGTCCAGCAATGTAACCATTATGCCATCTGCTGGTCTCCACATGCCTAGAATTCTAAAATTACAGTGTACTCTAGACACTTGCCAGTCTGAACTACAGAGAACTGCAGAGGCTGAGATAGAACCAGTGAGTAGAGCTCCTGATGTTCAGTTAAGGGAGTCTTTCTTTTTTTGTTGTTGTTAAATTACTTTTTTGTATAGGAAATAAATTGACATGGTTCAAAACCACAAAAATTACAAAGGGCTTATAAAAATGTGCCTTCCATTCCATTCCTCAGCCATTCACTCCCGCTCCTTGGAAGGAAACAATGCTGTCCATTTTGTAAATATATTTCAAGAAGTATTTTATGCATAGGCAAATATGTATGCAGATAATGTCCCTCTTCTTTTTCCATACAAGTGGTAACATACTTTTCACATGGCTTCGTACTTTTTTTTTTGGGGGGGGGATTGTTTCCACTGTTTATTTTCGACAAGTTTCCGACAAGTTTTATGTTAAGCAATTCAAAGCACTTTGTGATGGCAATCTGGATCCCATTTCTTTCCAAGAATACACCTTTCTGTCTTACCACTACATAATTCTTCACCTCTGCCATTCTCCTGTGGTTAGCCAACACTTAATCCTCATATTACCAGCAGATGGTGTAATGGTTACATCACTGGACTCCCATGTAATCGACCATGGTTCGAGTCCTAGACCTGGCAGTTTAAAACTCATACTGGGCATGTACGTGGGTGCTCAAAATCCTGAAAGGAAAGTGGAGAAAGGATTGAGGCATGGCCATCACCCTGGTAGGGTGATTTCTCACTTTCTGTCTCTCTGTTTCTCTCTGTCTTTATGGCAAGTGCATGTACCCGATACCCAAAATCTCTCTACAAAAAAAAAAAAAGTTTCTCTACATATATATTGGGTTGTCAGAAATGTCATGATGTGTTTTTCTATGCAAAAGTGTGTCATTACTTTTCCAATGACCCAATATATTTGAAGATTATTTATTTTCTTCAATGAGAGTGATAGAACTCTCAAAAAGGTGGTTTTTTAAGACTGCAATCCACCTCTAGTACAAGCCAGCCTGGATTGTGGGCCCATATGTGCACACCCAGCATGCTCAGGCAAGTTGTGAAATATGAACCCAGGCCTTTCCCATGAGGGTACACTTGTGTTACTGCTGCACCACTGGTTGGGCCCCTGTAAATGTATTTTTTAATGAGGATGTTGTGTACTATAATCTCCTACCGTGAATTAACTTATTTATAAATGTTTTAGCAAGTCAGTGTGAGAAATAAAATTAATATTTATGCTGTTTATAATATTTACAAGTATTGCTTTACTAGTGTAGTGTTAATTTATTGGATTTTTATTTCTAGAGTATATTCTGTCAGGTTGGGTACTTACAGTGTTATACTTTTATAATAAAATATCAAAATGTTGCATTACAGATTTTATGACAAAAATCGAGATATATTTTGGTATCCTTAGCATTAATAGTATAATACCCAATAGTATAGACAAATCCAATAATCCGGTGGTGTCATTCCAGACCTTTTTGGATTAATGAACTTTAATGAAATTTGACTGAGGTGTAGTAGGTAGCCAAACTCAGACTGATGTTTTAGTCAATCTCGTCAGCCAAGGTCACTTTACTGTTTTATATAGTTTTTATGTTTTTAATATGGTTCCTTACAGGGTTATTGAATAACTGTGCTAATGGATAAAAGATAAGATACTATTTTGAGACAGCAGAGTATAATACATAATATGTGATAGAAAGCAAATAAAAGAAATTAGCTAGTCAGGAATCCTGTTGTCCTTTATTCTTGGTGTCCTGAGAGTACTTTACTTCCTTTAAATTAGTTTACCGTACTATTGGTAAAATCATACATTTTTCTCTCCTGTCCTATTCAGAGGCTGAGTCATGATCATGTTTTCTCTTCTAGTGAGATTATTAAAGGATCAAGGCTAAATGGATGTCAGTAAAAAACAGGACTTCAATAAATGGAGGAATTCTAGAATCTTTTATCAAGGAGTGGCCAGTTAGGTTTTAAAGAAAATATCAGTATATGATGTTGAGGCAAAGAAGGGTGGATGGGTGAAGGGAGGTGAATTGAGAAGAAAGAAGGGTGAATGAATGTAAAGTTTTGTTTTTTTGCCAGGTTCCAAGGTATGCACCTGTACTCCCAGCTGTTCTGAAACCTGAGGCAGGAGGACTGCAAGTTTGAGTGCCAGCCTGGGCAACATACCAAGTCCATGTCTCTGGAAAAAAAAAAAAAAAAGAAAGAAAGAAAGAAAGAAAGGAAAAGGTTCTTTTTGTTTTCTTCTTCTGTACTGTGGTTAGAATTTGATCTTCACTTATCTTTTCTTTTGCAAGTCAGAAGAGGAGAAGGAAAAATTTGAAAACTTTAATGATACAGGTCTATACGAAGTACTTTACCAAAAGTATGCTGTTGTCTAACCCTGAAAGCAATTAGAATCTGAGGCAAGAATATGGATGCAGGTGAGGGAAAGCGGAAAGACAATTCATGGGCTCTTCAT
>NW_006159655.1:828528-832642 GCF_000334495.1 Tupaia belangeri chinensis | reverse complement strand
AAAAAAAAAAAAAAAAGAAAGAAAGAAAGAAAGAAAGGAAAAGGTTCTTTTTGTTTTCTTCTTCTGTACTGTGGTTAGAATTTGATCTTCACTTATCTTTTCTTTTGCAAGTCAGAAGAGGAGAAGGAAAAATTTGAAAACTTTAATGATACAGGTCTATACGAAGTACTTTACCAAAAGTATGCTGTTGTCTAACCCTGAAAGCAATTAGAATCTGAGGCAAGAATATGGATTCAGATGTGGGAAAGAGGAAAGACAATTCATGGGCTCTTCATCAGGCTGCTTATCACTCTGGACAGCTAAAGCTGAGTCCTACTGGACTCTGAGAAATCATGTAAAATGCACCTCTGAATCATCCATTTGTGTGACAGAAGAGTGGCATTTATCCACTGGCTCCCATTTGCCAGTGCACCAGGGATTATCCATGGGTTGTAATTCGCTCAGGTTTATAGATTGCACATGTATGAACGTGTAATGTCAGAGAAGCTCTGGAGCAGAAGGGGAGAGATGTGATATAGTGGAGGGGAGGAGCTGCCAGCAGGACTGGCATCATAGGCATGTAACTGTGCAGCCGCATAACACCCTGTGCTCAGTTCAGTGCACTTACACCATTGCCTTGAAATTCTTACTAATTTTCAAACAAGGGGCTTCGTATTTCTATTTTGCACTGGATCCCTCCCAGCCCCCAAGTTACATAGTTCTTCTTGGGTGTTGGATTACACTGCATGAAGCTGGTGATTACACAACGGCTGGAGTGAAAATGTTCCAAGAGTGTGAGGTAAGGCTTATAGGTGACTGCTATACTGATTTAGTGTTTATAATATCCTGGAATTAGGTGCTGTTACCTCATTTGAAAGGTGAAACATATTCAGGTAAGGGGATTTTATAATGGTCAATTTCCAGGGCTGGTGGAAAATGATGGAAAGTATTCAAACTCAGGTCTATCTGAATTGAGTCTTGATTCTTTCTACTACACCTGAGAAAAATGAGGAAGCACAACTCATTGTAGTTGGTAATGAATTAACCAGCTCTTTTTTTCTTTTTTCCCTTCCCTTGTGTCATCTGATCAGACTGTGAAATTCAAAGGTATGTGTTCATTGTCAGCCACAGGAATGCTCCTGCCATATTCTAACACACTGGAAATGTTGCCTGGTGTGTCTCATACTGACCTGGGAGTCTGAACCCACAGTCAGCAAGTGAATTCCAGCACGCTAGGGGTTGTGTAATCTAGGCTCGGCCTATCTTGGTGTTTTTTAGAAACAAGTTGTACATCTGAGGGAATGAGTGAAAGGAATGAAGCCAAAAGGCCTCAAAAGATGGAGGTAAATAAATATTTTTATAATAGTACAGTTAGAAATGAAACTATGCCTCATATGGACATATGGAAAACATTTCTTTTAAAAATAGACTAAAAATCTTTTAAAAATGTAATTTTTTTTTAGAGAAAATAAGTAGTTCTTATATTTTTCTCTGCTGTTAACCAAGATTTCCATTCCAAGCATTGCTTCTCACCTTGTTTTCTTTGGAAGATGTTCTTATTTTAAAATCCAAGTCTTTAAAACTTTTGTGGCTTAACTATTCTTGTAAATAATGGGTGTAAAGAACACCTTGGTACCACACTAGGAGAATCAGTAAAAGACATAATGAGTGGGAATATCGAGGCTTACGCTTTCCTCCCCGATGGGTGGTTGATGAGTAAATATGCTACTGAACGGAACAGTGTGTCTCTCAGAGACAGAGAACCAATCCAGTCATACCTTTCCTTAGTAGCTGACATCTTCCTGAAAAATTGTGTCTAAGTTGAAACACATAAAATGTCCTCAATTTTGTCCACTACAGGTGTTGGGTATACAAGTGTCTATTACTATTCTCGGTACTTTTTTGAAGTTTAAAAATTTCAAACTAAAAAAGGGAAGCATGTGCCAAGGCAATATTTTTTTTCCTTTTAATTGCTAGAGGTATATGTGAGAGATACAGAAAGAGAAAGAGTTAGAGGGAGAAAGAACTCCTCTGTGGGGCATAGTCACACTGTAATTCCTTTGCCTCCATTTCTACATCATTGGGATTTTTTTTTTGCTTCTATATCTTCTTTTCTTTTCTTTTTATTTTTTAGAGAGGTTTTTGCTATAGGGCGCGTGCGGTCGCCAGACAGATGGAGAGAGACAGATACAGAAAGTGAGAAATCACCTCCCAGGGGGGATGTCCACGCCTCAGTCCCTTTTCCTCCATTCTCCTCTGGGGATCTTGGGCACGCATGCACATGCGCCAGGAGTGAGTGTTAAGCCACCAGGACCTGGACGCAAACCGCGGTCGACTACATGGGAGTCCAGCGACATAGCCATTACGCTAACTATTGGTTCCCTTGGGATTTTTTTTTAAAAATGTAATTGCTATAGGGCGCGTGCACTTGCCAGACAGACAGAGAGAGACAGAGAGATAGAAAGTGAGAAATCACCCCCCGGGTGGATGGCCACGCTGCAATCCCTTCTCCTCCATTCTCCTCCATTCTCCTCTCGAGATCTTGGGCACGCACACACACACACCCCTGGCATGAGCTTAAGCCACCGGGTCTGGGACGGAGACCATGGTCGAATATGTGGGAGTCCAGCGACATAGCCATTACACTAACTGCTGGTCCCCATCATTGGGATTTTGAGTACACATGCACAGATGCCTAGTGTGGTTTTTCAAGCTGCTGGGTCTGGGACTCAAATGGCATGGTTAGCTATGTGGGATATAGCTCCCTTAACCACATGGCCACAGGGCCAACCCCCAACATTGTTTTTTGTTTGTTTGTTAGTTTTTCTTTTTATGTTTTTTTTTTTTTTTTTTTTTGGCCATAGTGCATGTGTGTTTGCTGGAGAGAGAAAAACCAAGAGAGGGAAAGTAAGAAATCATTCTTCAGAGAGATGACCACATTACAATCCCTCCTTTCATTCTCCTCTTGAGATTTTGGGCATGCATGCACATGTGCCTGGTGTAATTTTAAAGCTGCCAGGTCTGAGACTCAAACTGTGGTTGGCTATGTGGGAATCCATTATGCCTTAACCATTACGCCACCTGCTGGCCCATTTAGTGGTATTTTTAAATACAACTATTTGCCAGACCAAATAACCAACCAACAAAAACTCAAGGCTTCTGGTATTATTCAGGAGAGATATCTGAATAGGATCAACTCATCTAACTGACATTTGTGGTTCTTAAGGTGGGCAGAAGAGGTATGTAGACCCTTTGAGGTAGATTCTGCATGTGACCTGTTTTTATATGGGTGTGCCATAGTATTTTTGCTTGGGCCAATGACATGAATATTTTTATAACAAGTGCAATACAAGTGACTAGGCTACAAGTTCTTTTCACTGCTGGTAAAACTGTATTCTAGGCAGCACACATTCTGTTTAAAATCTCTGGAGAACTTCCACTTGAATACTTGGCAGGAAAAGAATGGCAAGCTTATCCAAATGAATTACCCCCTTGAAAGGAAAAAGAAGAGATGAGCCTGGGTGTGATTACCCCAGTTTGAAATGTTCCTAAGTGGTCTCACTATCTCCGTAGTAAGTTTTTATTTCCTCTTTAGTCCCCTTTGTTATTCTTCTGGACAGATCTAACAGGGAAAAGAAGACTTTCCTTTTTTTTTTTTGAGAAGAAGGCATTAAAGAAGGTGGCTTTATGGTCCCTGTCTTTCCTAATAATTTATCAGCAATGAAAACCCTAACAGTGGCCACGGTGACTGCTGTTGTAAACAGTGTGCTCTTTTTGGTGTCACAGTTTATCCAGGAGTGTTGGCTGACTCCTCTTCCTTTCCTAGAAAATATAGTTTGTGCTGGTGAATTTGTTTCCTGGCAAGTGAATACCTTGGGATGTGGAGTATGTGTAGCTAGAGACCGGAGGATTATCTTTATAACGTGACAATTACTGTTACAGGTAATGCTCACTATTTAAAGATGAATATTGTTTGGTTTTACTTGTTTAAATATTTAGCTACCCCAAATTATCACTGCTTTTTATGTATGTTTGTAAGTATGTAATGTATGTATTTTTTTTTTTTTAAGATTCTTGTCATAGGTAAGGTATGTGCGCTCACCAAAGCAAGAAAGAGAGAGAGAAAAGAGGGAAA
>NW_006159655.1:826302-828515 GCF_000334495.1 Tupaia belangeri chinensis | reverse complement strand
AGAGGCACAGAGAGACAGAAAGCGAGAAATCACCCCCCAGGGAGGATGGCCATGCCACAATTCCTTCTCCATTATCTTCCTGGGATTTATGGACACACATGTACATGTTCCCAGTATGTTGTTCAAGCTGCTGGATCCAGAACTCGAACAGCAAAATAGGCTGTTTGGGATCTAGCACCTTAATCACTATGCCACCTGCTGGCCTTCACTGCTTTTTATTTTAAGGTCGAAATAAACAAGAAATGGGGCCAGCAGTGGCATGGTGGTTGAGGTGCTAGATTCCCACATGGATGAACATAGTTTAAGTCCCAGACCCAGTGGCTTAAGAATCATACCAGTGAGTGTATGTGCATGCCCCGAATCCTAAGAGAGTAGAGGAGAGGAGATTGTGGCATGGCCATCCCCCCGGGGAGTGATTTCTCACTTTCCCTCTCTGTCTCTCTCTAGCAAGTGCATGTGCCCTATGGCAAAAACTAAAAAAAAGGGAAGGAAAAAGCAAGAAAGACGTAGAATCAATAGATAAAGATAAGTGAAGCCTAATGAGTTTGATTTCATACCATGGGTGGGAGAAATTTGCAAACCACAGCCACATTTTAGTTCACATTGGCTTCCAGGTAAAAGATGTGAGGTTCCTGGCCCAGCTGCAGTGGCATGTACTAGTAAGACACTGCTATCCTGTAGGTTGGTAGCCACATGAGAGGACTGGGTAGCCCAACCTACAAAGTCGGACAAGGATCATGACACAGTGAGACACTGTCCTGAAAAACAAAAGAAAAAAGAAGTTCTTGTCCTTAGATGTTCATTTATCTTTAATTAAAATTTTTTTTCTTCTTTTTTTTTTTTTAAAGTTTTCCTATAGGGCACATGTACTCACTGGAGTGAGACAGAAGCAGAGAGAAAGAGAGAGAGAGAGAGAGAGAGAGAGAGAGCGAGAGAAAGTAGAGAGAGAGAGGGAGAGAGAGAGAGAGAGAGAGAGAGAGAGAAAGTGAGAAATCACCTCCTGCTGGGATGCCCACACCACAATATCTTCTCTTAGGATTTTGGGCACACTCACATGCA
Source organism: Tupaia belangeri chinensis (assembly GCF_000334495.1). NCBI lineage: Eukaryota > Metazoa > Chordata > Mammalia > Scandentia > Tupaiidae > Tupaia > Tupaia belangeri. The sequence continues at coordinate 827,456 of NW_006159655.1, read as the reverse complement.
CCTGGCATGTTTATCTTTTTCTTTCTCTTTTCATTTTAATTTGACCACCAGAGAGGGACAGAGAGCGTGAGAGAGAGGGGGGAGAGAGAGAGAGAGAGACAGACAGTGAGAGAGAAAGTGAGTAATCACCCCCAAAGGGGGGATGGTCACATGGCAGTCCCTTCTCCATTCTCCTCCTGGGACCTTGGGCACACACCACACAGGCCCAACGTGAATTTCAGATCATCTGCTGGCCTCGCCCAAGCAAGTTTTTCAAGCCAAAAGGTCCAGGATTCAACCGTACAGGAGGTCATGTGGTATTCTGCTGCCTTAACCGCCACACTGCTCTGCTTCCTGGCCCTGTGATTAAAATTTATTTTACTAGTCCCTTTGAGCATTTGTATGCATTAATATTACAGAAATACATGTATACATTTATATAGTAAAGGCCTGGTTTAATAAAAAATGTGAAAACTAAGTGATTCTCAATTTACTGTTTGATATCACCTCATGTAGAACTCTAATCTATTGCTACCTGCTAAGGACCTCTTCTTCAAAAATAGAAAGCAGAGGGCCCAGCAGGTGGCATGATGATTAAGGCTCTGGACTCCCATGTGGCTGACCACAGTTTGCCTCTCTCTGTGTCTCTCTCTAGTTGAATTACAATAAATGAATGAATAAATAAAATGAAATAAAATAATTCTTAAAAAAATAGAAAGGACAAATGACAAAATATTCTAATCAATGACCAAATTGAAAAATTATTATGTTGTTTAAATTGTTTCTCAAATTAAAAATAATGAATCTTGGGCCAGCAGGCGGCATGGTGGTTAAGGCGCTGGACTTCCACATGGTTGACCATGGTTTGTGTCCCAGATCCTATGGCTTGAAACTCACACTGGGTGTATGTGCATGTAGGCCACAATCTCAAGAGAAGAATGGAGGAGAAGGGATTGTGGCATGGCCATCCCCTCTGCAGGGTGATTTCTCGCTTTCTGTCTCTCTGTTTTCTTCTGTGTCTCTGACAAGGGCACAAGCCCTGTAGTGAAAATCTCTCTTAAAAAAAAAAAGTAATTGAATCTTTGGCTTTGTAACACTGAATGTTAGTTGACTAGTTCTCACTCCCATACCAGCTGACTGGCAGATCTAGACACTTCAGGGTTTTTCATGTAAAA
>NW_006159655.1:812312-826275 GCF_000334495.1 Tupaia belangeri chinensis | reverse complement strand
ATTCCTGCTACTATAACAAAATACCTAGATCTGGCTAATTTATAAATAACAGAAATTTATTATTCATAGTTCTGGAGACTAGGACATGCAAGATCAAGTGCCAACATATTTAGTGTCTGGTGACATCCCTTCCTCAGAGATGGGGCGTCTCTGTGTTGCTGTGTCCTTGCATGGCAAAAAGGGGAAGAAGTGACAAAAAAGACACCCTCAAGCTTTTAAATAAGGGCACTGATCTCCAGTCATCTCCTAAAGGCCCTATCTATAAATAGTATTGCATTGGGGATTAAGTTAAAACGCAAATTTTGGGATGAGCAGATGACAAATTTTGGGATGAGCAGATGATGTGATGGTTATATTGCTGGACTCCCACATAGTTGACTATGGTTCGAGTCCTAGACCCGGTGACTTAAAACTCATGCTGGACGCATGTCTGTGCGTGCCCAAAATTCTGAGAGGAGAATGGAGGGGAAGGGAATGCAGTGTGGCCCACTCCCCAAGGGGTGATTTCTCACTTTCTGTCTTTATCTCTTTCTGCTGAAGCACATACACCGTATAGCAAACATTTCTCTCTAAAACACCAAAAAACCCACAAATTTTGGAGAGACATAAACATGCAAATTAATTATCCTGTGTATCAAAACCTTTTTCTTTGACGTGTAGACCAGCACTTTCACTGTCATGTAATGGAAACTGTCATCTTTTGGACTATAGTGGTAGACCTAGGGGACAATCTGATCACACTGAGCTAGTGACAAGATTCCCTCTGGCCTCAGTGGGGTGGTGGAGCTGTGGGCTCTGAGACCTATACTTGCTGGGACCAAGTATACTGTACTACTGGCAAAGTGAGTGGTTAAGTTGGTCTGCAGATACAGGCAGAGATGAGAGATGGCAAGAGTGGATGAGTTCCGGTTCCTGATTCTGGCCCTATTTTTACCTTTTCGGAGACTGATTTTAGTGACCTCCCTTCCTTTTTTTTTTTTTTTTCTCTTCTTTTTCCTAAGCCGTTTAGGACTCCCCCCCACCCCCCTTACACACGCACCCTGCCCCATGCAACCATGCAAACTAAGAGTATTGGAAAACAAAACAAGAGACAAATTTAACAAAGTTTATTGAACAGAAAACAAGAGATAAGTTAAACTTAACAACATTTATTGAGCAGGAAACTTCTAGAACCAGACAGCATTCCAAACCAAAATGGTTCAGGATGTCCTCACCTACAATATGGTGAGGTACGTTTTATACCCAGAAACACTAGAAATGCCATGTGGAAATTACCTGATTGTTAGTGTTAGCCTTATTTGGGTTTGTCAGCCTTTGGCCTGGGAGTAGCCGAATTTGGCTGCTGTGATTGGCTAAAGCTCAGTTGCTAAGTCACCAGGGTGTTTTAGTTAGCTAGGTTGTACATCAAGCTAGGTTGCTGGTCACTATATATAGAGACTACTTTGGACCAAATGTCACCCCAGTATGTGGCTAACTTAGGCCAATTTAATTTAATTTAACAGGAGTCTATAAGGGAAAAAAATTAAGTCATGTACAGCATTTTATGAATTTTATCAACTCTTTTATTTATTTATTTTTTGAGGGTTGGGATTACTTGCAATATTCTCTTTAAAACATCTTCCTCCAGGCTTTTGTTCACCAAAATTTCTCCTTTTGTGTGAGCCCAGGGAATTCCTCCAGATGCACTTTCCTCTCCATCATTATCATTGGGCAACTGGGATTTCTTCTCTTCCACTCACTCAAACAAAACATTTCTTTCTCTCTCTCTTTTTATTTTAAGACTTTTGCTGTGGGGTACATGCGCTCACCAGACAGACAGAAAGCAAGAAATCAACCCCCCAGGGGGGATGGCCGTTCTGCAATCCCTCCTCTCATATTCTCCCACATTGGGCATGTGCACACATGTGCCTGGTGTGAGTTTAAGCCTCTGGGTCTGGGATTCGAATTGCAGTCGACTATGTGGGACTTCAGTGGTGTAACCATTATGCCATCTGCTGGTCCCAACATTTCTTTATTTTTTTAAAACAATTCTGAGTAATTTCTTGCTTCTTCAAGAAACCAAAGCCTAGGGAAGCCGCGCCTATTGCAAAGGGGTTTACCAGAGCATCCCCTTAGAGGCGATGCTCTCGCTGTAGAGGAATTTTTTGTATTGACCTTCAAGAGAACACAGTTTCTCTATTGGACAACATCTGCAATGTTTTTACCATTTTCCTCATTAACTCAGTAGCCTGTTGTCATTTTCAAAGACCTATATTAGCACATTTTATTGTAAATAACCAATTTACACCTATTGCTTTCTTCTTCCCCAACCCGTCTGATTTTTTATGCAAACCTAAACGCATTTTACACCAGGTTTTACCACTTACTGCCCAGGCCAACTAATATCATCTGAATCTTTTTTCGTTAAAGTCCTTTAGAAATTCTACACATTTTAAAAAATGATTTAATTGAGAGAAATGTTTGAAATAACTTGTGATTTATTTACTAAAACTAAATACACATACCACATTTAGCAATTTCTCTCTCCCACCTTCTCTTACTTTCCCCACCTGTTCTTGGCAACTATTTTGCTGTTGAAATGGAGGTGTGTCTGAGAGGGCAGGCGATTAGACAGGAAGAAAGAAAAAAAAATCTTAAAATATTTCCAATGTTGCTGAAAAGGGTAATTCTGAAGGAAGATGACTCATATAGCTCCAGCCTGGGGCACGGTTCTCCGTCCCAAGGTTTAATAAGAATGCTTGACGATGCAGGGATAGTGTTTAAGGGGTTATCTCTTTGTGCTTTCAGCAAAGGAGGCATCAATATTTGCTCAATTGCCCTGACCATGCTGGATCAAAAATAGCTGTAAATTTTTTGCCATTCCTCCCATCAGGAGGTGGAGTCTGTTTCTCCTTCCTGTTAATTTGAACTGACTTTATAACTTTCTTTGGCCAGTAGAATGCAGTAGAGGTGATGTATGATTCTCAGCAAGGACTTAAAATTCTTTCAGAGTCTGCTTACTCCCACTTGGAATGTTTCTCCACCATACTAGAAATTGAAGCCCTTCTGCCAGAAAGGCTGTACAGAAGAAAACTGAGGCACCCTGACCAAAACTCTGGCTTGCTCATAATGAGTGAGGTCAGCCGAACTGTCAGATGACTAGAACCACCAGAATGACCTCATGAATGAATGCCAGGAACTGCCTACTGAAGCAAACCAAGTTGCAGAGTTATCAACAAAATTTCCCTTTAAAAAAATATCCAGTAGAAAAGAAAAATGGATGATATGGGGTAGGGAGGGAGAATTGCAGGAACAGTGCTCTATAGTAGGAAAAAGTTGGAATCTAATCAAGAAAGTCGCAGGCTAGGAGCATGGAGAGTTCTTCTTGTGTAGCAGAAAGAAAGGCAGCATATACAAATATATGTGGAGATGGGAGTATTTGGAAATTCTTATTACTTCAGTTTTCTCAGTGCCAAGATACGAGCTTGGTAAGAAGTCATAGAATTGGAGGTTAAAGGAAGCCATTTGAAGAGAGGGAATGTAATTCAACAGGGTTATAGGAATGCACCAGGATTGCAGGATAGTGTAATTACACTTAACCAAGAACTGTCAGTTATATGTTTTCCTCCAGCCACATTCAGATGATTGGGTACAAATGTAGAGTAGGTAGAAAGTGGATTTAATTGTGATTTGGACTTAGAGTATGACAGAGTTAGGGAAGGTCAAGATAACTGAGCATATATATTCAAGGGACTAACTAGAATGATGCCGTGAAATGAATACAACCCCATAGGTGAAAGTGAAGACCTGGGGAGGGCAAGGACTTGGGAAAATGTGTAAAATAAATGCATTTAATATAATCTTATGAAGAAAGGTAATGATGGTGGAATTTTCGGCATCTGACACTAGTACTCATTGTGATCTTGGGGAAATAAGTTTACTGATTTGTACAATCACCAAATTGGACTAGCATAAACTTGATTTCTTCGCAGCTCTAACAATCTGTTGTTCTATGATTCTACATAAAATAGCACATAATGTAGACACTAAAGGGGAATAGATCCAGTTATGTAAAGATGATGCTAGCAGGTGCCAGCAAGTGGTGTGGTGGTTAAGGGTGCTGGACTCCCACGTGGCTGGCCATGGTTTGAATCCCGAACGTTGCGGCTTGCTTTCTCACTTTCTCTTTCTCTCTCTCACTCTGTCCCTCTCTGGTCAAATTAAACTAAATAAATAAACAAATAAAGTTAAATAAAATAATTATTTACAAAGTAATTAAATATAAATAAAAAATAATTATTAAAAACATGACACTAGCAAACCTCTGCTAAGGTTTCTCATAACATGGTTAGGTTAATTAGACAGTAATTATTTCCCTCACTTGTCTGTTGCATTCTTTTTAAATGATTGCTGCACACAAAAGTACATTTGGAAGAAGTGTGACGGGACTTAAAAAAGTTCGGGAACCAGCAGTTAGCGTAATGGCTATGTCGCTGGTTTTTAAATGATTGCTGCACACAAAGGTACATTTGGAAGAAGTGAAAAAAAACAAAAAAAAGTTCATAAGAAATGGCAAAAACCTTCCTTATAAGAAAGAAGTGGAATTAAAGTATGAGTTTATTTTGGTGCAAACATTTTTGAAATTCATGTATAGTTTTTCCATAATATATGTCTTCCACGAACTACTTGAAGACTCATCACATTGTGAGATATAATGGAGCAAATCTGGAATAACTGGAATTACAGGCTAGTAGGCAAATAGGTAGAAATCAGGGCTTCTTACCCAGCTTTCATTTCTGTTTCGCATAAGTCATTCTGTGTACTTTTACTATCATTTATTATAAGTTCAAAGAGACTTTGTACTTCAGTTAAATATATTTTTTTAAAGATTTATCTAAGTTTTTAATGAGGGAGCCAGCAGTATAATAAATCTGGTTCAAAGGAGAAGAGAAAATGTATTTATAGTCACTGAAATAATTAATACCGAATGAAAGATTGCTCTATTAGGCACAAACATAATCAATGTCTTCTAGAGTATCTAAAGTAATATACATATATATTTTTTGTATGTTTGTTTTTATTTTTTATACATTCAATCACTGTATATCATTACAGCATGTAAAATGAATTTTCCCAGCATGAATACACTGCATATTAGTCCAGTTAAAGATACTATCATACATGTCATCATCAACAGATAATTTTCCATTTTTGTGTCACTTAAATATTTAACTAAACCAGAACTGGACACAGACGTTTTGGAATAGAAGATGTATAATTGTATTTTTTTTCCTCACTTACTCACTAGAATCTAGACTGGATAATAGCAGCCATGATGACATTTTGGGAGAGATGTAAACAAATAAAACATCCTCCTCTAACATTTTAATGACAAATGCTTTTATTTTAGTTAAAAAAGTAACTTCTAATACCCATGCTATTACTCTTTCTGTTAATTACAGCCACCACTATATCTGATTGACAGTTTGATTGCAGTTTCTTCAAATTTATCTTCATTATTTCCTGTCTCTTGGTGTACCTTATTTACCATAAAGCAACCAGGGGTGATTTTTTTTGAAACGTCAGGTAATTTGGTTCTCTGGCTGCACTCCTCTACTGACTTCCCATTAAGTTAACAATAAATTGCAGAGTTCTCATGTTTGCCTTAAAAATCTTACAGGAACTGGCTCATAGCTTTCTCTCTGACTTTGTCCTGAACCAATTTCTGCTTTGTTCACTCTGTTCCAGACACATCGACCTTTGGCTATTTCCAAAACATGTAGAATTCTTCACCTTTTCAGGATTTGGTACCAATGGATCTTTTTACTTGGTAAGTTTTTTTCAGATCCCGGCAGGACTAGTCAATCACTATAAGAACTTATATTTTTGTTTATCCTTTTCTTCTCTGTCTTCCCTTGAGCTGGAAATAGATGGAAATACATGATATGCATTTGTCTGTCTCATTGAGATAGCCCCTGTGTCTAAGAGAGTATCTAGTAGGTGTTCAGCAAATAGTTTTTAATTGGGAACAGAGGTACCTCAAAGGAAGATGGAGTAGAAGGCAACTGTCTGAGGGAACTTGAGAGTGTGCTACCCCATTCCAAAATACTGACTGTATTGGCTGCCCCATGACTATTAGAGTTTACGTCTTCAAGTCTTAAATATTTGTAACCTACAAGATTCCCCATTTAAAATGCAAATAACCCTGAGAGTTTACTTTTTTTTTTTTTGAGGGCTATTTTTGCTATACGGCATGTGTGCTTGCTGGAGAGACTGAGCGAGACAGAGAGACAGAAAGTGAGAAATCATCACTCAGGGGGGATGGCCATGCCACAGTCCCTTCTCTTGGGATTTGAGCATGCATGCACACATACCTGGTGTGATTTTTAAGCTGCTGGGTCTGGGACATGAACTGTAGTTGATTACATGGGAGTCCAGTGACATAACCATTATTCCATCTGCTGTTCCCAAGTTTACTTTTTTTTTTAAAGAATTATTTTAATTTAACTTTATTTATTCATTTAATTTTTAAAAATTTGCCCAGGGAGAGAGAGAGAGAGAGAGAGCGAGCGAGCATGGCACCAGGTCTGAGACTTGAACTGTGATTAGCCATGCAGGAGTCAGCACCCTTAACCACCATGCCACCAGTCAGACCCCTGAGAGTTTACTTTTAAACTTTGTATAAGCCATGTTTTGGTTCTTAGGAAAAATAGGATGTATAATATGTAAGTGGTAGAGTGTCATGAGTTAGGGTTAAATTAAAAAAAAAGCAGAGCCGAATGCAAAGGCCAACAGAGAGGAAAATGCCACAGAGGGACTAAGGAATGAAAAGGTGGTGGGAGGAGAACTACACCAGAATTTTGTTTAGAATAGGAATATTTTTATTTCCCAGTCTATAAGATAGTGGCATTATTGATGATTGGTAATAAATATTTACAAGTAACTGAAATTCCTATTTTTTTTAACAGATTCTTGATAGTTACAAATAAATTGGTGAGGAAAGGTAAGCTGTGGATTTGCTAAAAAAAAAAAAAAAAGAAGGAAAAACAACCATTATATAATGTAAGACAGTGTTAGCTTCACAGTATGAGTATTTCAGGGGAAGATTTGGTATCTTATAATGTTGCAGTTACTATGGTGACAATGCATTTTTAATGACACCATTAAATTGTAGTATAACTACTTGTAACTAAGGAGTGCTGAAAAGTTACAGCTGTGTTTTTTGGAGTTTACATGTCTTTTTTTCCAGGATGATTTTTAGTGACTTTAAAATAAAAATTATGCATAACAGAAAAACAATTTGGTATATAATATATGCACATTTTAGAAGTAGAAAGAACTTTAGAGAATTTTAATTTTCCCCATTGAACATATATATTATATATATACATATATAAATATATAAAAAATATATATGCCTACTTTACAGAAAAAGATCTGGAGACAGAGCTTAAGTAGTTGTTGACAGCTTATTTGTCAAGTGACAGAATTAGGATATGATCTTAGGTTTTCTCATTACCCAATTTCTTTCATTGCATACTGCCTCTCCCTAACATAATAGGACACAATACATTCTACATTCTTCCTTTGTAAAAAAAATAATTTATTTCTTCCATTAGTGAGATAAGGAGAGAGAGAGAGAGAGAGACAGCACTTCCAACAGTGTATTTTTTTTTTTATAGACCACAGATTAATTTATTTTTAACATCCATCATGCCATGAATTCATAGGGAATAGGTTCCGGTAGCTCAGGCTCTTTTCCATTGGTTCTCACAAAGTGTATTTCTCTGAGTGGAACAGGCTGACACTTTTAGTTGAACCCAGGTACTTTTGTCTGTGGCTTCTTTCTTTTTATGGTCATTTTCCTTCACACGTTTTAGGAAGCTATCTCTGCTCTTAAAATGCTTAATATGCTCAATACGCACATTAATTCCCTTGGCAAGAATCTTGCCCTTAACTTGTTTGTTCACAACAATGCCAACAGCATGCTGGGTAACATTGTAGACTCTTCCAGTTTTGCCATGGTAACATCTGTGGGGCATTCCTTCTTGAACAGTACCCATTCCTTTAATGTCTACAATATCACCTTTCTTGTAGATTCACATAATGTTGCCAAAGGAACAACTCCATGTTTTCTAAAAGGACTAGAGGACATATATCAGGTGCCTCTTCTCTTTCCTTTTGTGTTCGTCATTTTGGTTAATTACTGGAAGATGGTGGTTCTGGCCAAAAGGCTCAACAGGGTCTTGATGCCACAAATCACCCCTAGTTTCAGTGAGTCCTGGGTCATGGTCATGCATATGCCTGGAGTACTCAAGGAGGTTTTGGGACCTGAATCTGAAACCTTCCCATGTGGGTCAGCCTTGCAGTTGCCTTTTACTGTTATACCATCATTTCAGCCTCTATATTCTTTTCCTACATTAAAATTGGTAAGAAGGTGTTATGATGTGATGAAAGATTAGCATCTTTAATTTATAAAGAGCACATGTAGATCAAGAACAGTATCAAGACCCAGTTGAAATTTGAGCGAAGGAAATGAAAATATACAGAACAAAAAGTACAAATGATCAATATAAATTAAAACTATTAATTCTCCTTAGTCATCAATGTAGTAAAAACAAAAACAATAAAAGTTATCATTTTTTACCCAACAGGTTAGCACACATAAAAAATAAGCATAAGGGACCAGTAGATGGCATAATGGTTACGTCACTGGACTCCTATGTAATTGACCTTAGTTTGAGTCCCAGACCCAGTGACTTAAAACTCAGGCCGAGCATGTGAGTGTGTGGGCTCAGAATCCCAAGAAGAGACTGGAGGAGAAGGGATTGTAGGGTGACCATCCCCTTGGGGAGTGATTCATTGCTTTCTGTCTCTCAGGCAAGTGCATGCACCCTATAACAAAAATCTCTCTTAAAAAAAAAAAGCATGATAATATCTATGTAGTGAAGAGGCAGCGGGATAAACAGATTTCTTTATGCTACTGTGGTATAAATTGGTGCAAAAATTTTGGAAGGCAAATTGATAATTTGGATTAAAGACACTCATTACCAGTAATTCAAATTTTAAGAAAACAGCTCTCTTTAAGGCAATAATCAGGAGTACTCATTAAGATTTATGTGTAAAAATATTTATCCAAGTGTTATTTAAAATAGTAAAACATACAAAATAGTAAAAAGCTGGAAAGAGCACAAATGTCCCAGTGATGCCCAGCGAAGAACATTATGATAAGATTGTCTGGTGGCCTAAGAACACTTTGCTGTCTTTGCTTGGTTCAACTAGTGTTCTTTATCATTTTGTAACCATGAATTACAACATAAGTGTACTTACACCTCACATTTCTCAGGTGTCAGTGTTTTTTAGAAGGATAACTTTTTTTTTTCAGGATGATTATTTCATCATTTCTGAATTTTGGTTTTGTCCAACTTTTAAGTTGTAATAACAGGTTAGTAATAGAAATAATAAATAACCTCCAAATTAACTTACCCCAGCATCTACATTCTTTATTAACTTTTAATCCATCTATCAATTTAGTGTTTTGTTTGTTGTTTTTAAATTTGCTATAGGGGACATGAGTTTACTGGAGAGTGAGTGAGTGAGAGAAAGAGAGAGAGAGAAATCGTTACCCAGCAGGGGATGGCCATGCTGCTATCCCTTCTTTTCCACACTCCTTTTGGGAATTTGGGCACACATGCACACGTACCCAGTGTGTTTTTCAAGTACCAGGCCCATGGCTCAAACCATGCAGTTGGTCATGTGAGATCCAGCTTTTTAACCATTATGCCACCTAGCTGGCACTCAATTTAGCTTACATTTAAGATGTATAGCTCCAGACAAAAAGGTTTACATTTGGTTCCTGAATATGTAAAATCATTATTTAAGCATTTCCTGAGATCCATCTTTCTCTGCTGAGTAGGGAGAGGAGGCAATGACATGCTTATTCTTCTTATTTAAAATGATGATGCTGTTCAGTAGATGAGGGTTAGATGGGGATGCAGAAGACATAGTCTAATTTCACCTTAAATTTTATTTCCCACATAATCTACAATGGTTTATTTTATATGTCAACTTTACTGAGCTATGGAAGCTCAGACAACTGATAAAACATTACTTCTGGGTCTGTCTGTGAGGCTGCTTCCAAGATTAGCACTTGAATTAATAAGCTAAGTATAGAGGATCCTTCCTCACCAATGTGAGTGGGCATCATCTGGTCTCTTGAGGGCTCAAACAGGATAAAAAAATGAAGAAGGATAGACTCACTCTTTTCTTGAGCTGAGACATCCATCTTTTTCATGTCCTCAGGAAGCAGAGTTCCTTGTTCTCAGGCCTGTGGACTCTGAGACTTACATCATTAGCTCTCTCTCCACCTCCCACCTCAGCTGTAGGCCTTTGCACTTGGACTGAACTGTACCACTGGCTTTCCTGGTTCTCCAGCTTGCAGATGGTATACTGTGGGAATCTCAGTCTTCATAATCACATACAGAGCCCATTCCCATGATAAATCTCATGTATCTGTAAGATACATATATATTGTCCCATCAGTTCTCTTTCTCTAAAGAACACTGGTTAATTTATATCTTCAGCTAAGATTCACTTAATCTCATAATACTTTTTCCTATACTCTTTCTACTCTTATTTATTTATTTATTTATTGTCATGCATTATCCTAAGTTGGATCTCTAAAGCTTTTTTGGTAAACTAACTTAGATCTTGAAACAAAGGAAGAATTCAGGAGTGAATTTGGAAAATAGGAGTAAATTCTGAAACATGTACAATAGCTAGGAAAAAATAAGGCATGAAACTTAGGAATGAAATTTAGGAATAATAAAATAATAAATAAATAATAAAATAATTAAAAAAGTCATAAAATTTAGGAAACCATGAAAATTAAATATATGCAAAGAAATTCAGGACTGAAGAAATATGAGCTTGGTTTTGTTGAAGGAAAACTGAAGATAATCTAAAATAATAATAATTATAATGAAAAGATAAATATCAGAAAAAAACAAAAAAAACAAAAGGCTTCTAAATATTGAATGTAGAAGGCTCTGGGGAACGAGGAATCATAAAGAAGTATGCAGTGAAGTAACTAATGGGGAAGATTTTTCTGTTTTGTAGAAAATAGGCCAGGATGAATCACACTTATAGACTAAACTTGGCTTATTTACTTGGAGTCTGAGAAAACAGCTCAGGGCTATCTGGTGAAGAACACCCTTGGAAAATTACATGTAGTTATCATTTTGTTTGATAAACTACATTCTGCTTTTGTTCTGAGACTTTTAACATTAGAACATAGCTGTGTTTGTTCAGAGATTTAAAAGATTTTTATTAGGCTTTATTTTTTAGAGCAGTTTTAGGTTTATTGAAATATTGCACAGAAGATACAGAATTCCCTTATACTCCCTCATCCCCTGCACAATTTTCTCTATTTTTAATATGTTGTATCAATGTGGTATATATGCTACAATTAATAAACCAATGTTGATGGATTATTATTAACTAAGTACATAGTTTACCTCAGGGTTCACTCTTTGTGTTGTATTTTCCTGTGGATTTGACGAACGTATGACATATATCCACCATTATTGTTTGATACTGAGTACTTTTGCTGTCCTAAAAAATCCCCTATGCTCCACCCATTTATTCTTCTTTTCCTTCTCCTGACCCTCTGGGAACCTTGCATCCTTTTATTCTCTCTTTAGTTTTGCCTTTCCAGGATGCCAAATAGAATCAGATAGCATATTTATATTGGCTTTTTAAAAACTTAGTAGTAAAATTCCTTCATGTCTTTTCATGACTTGATAGCTCATTGCTTTTAAGTGTTGAGTAATATTCCACTGTCTGAATGCAACACAGTTTATCCATTCACCTTCTAAGGGACATCTTGCTTCCAAGTTTTGGGAATTCTAAATAAACCTGCTATAAATATTCATATGCGGGTTTTTGTATGGATGTAAGTTTTCAAATCATTTGGGTAAATATTATGCAGTGTAATAGCTGGATCATATGGTAATAACATGTTTAATTTTGTACGAAACTGACAAATTGTCTTCTGATGTAGCTGTACTATTTTTGTTTTTCAACCAGCAATGATTGAGAATTCCTGTTGCTTCAAATCTTGTCAGAATTTGGTGATGTCCGTGTTTGGATTTTAGCCATTCTATAGATGTGTAGGAGCATTTTAGTGGTATTTAATTTTCAATTCCTTGGTGACGTATAATGTTGATCACCTTTTCAGTTGCTTACTTGCCATTTAAATCTTTCTAATAAGGCATCTATTCAGATCTTTTGTCCATTTTAGTATTGTGCAAAGTTGTTTGTTTTCTTATTGTTAAGTTATAAGTGTCCTTTGTATATTTGACTACAAGGCCTTTATCAATTACGTGTTTTGCAGAAATTTTCTCTCCATTGGTGTGTTATCTTTTCATTCTCTTAATAGTAGATGTTAATGAAATTCAACTTATCAGTTTCTTTCATTTATTTATATGCTTTTATTGTTGTATTAAACAACTCCTTGCCAAACTGGAGGTTGCCTTGCTTTTCTCTTGTTTTCTTCTAGAAGTTTTTAAGTTTTGTGTTTTACATTTAGGTTTATAATTCGTTGAAAGTTTATTGTTATGAAAAAGTTAAGGTCTTTGTCTACTTTCTCTACTTATTTATTTTTGCATGTGGATGTCCAGTTGTTCCACCACCATTTGTTGAAAAGACTATTCTTTCCTGATTAAACTTCCTTTGCTCCTTTGTCAAAGATCAGTTTACCATATTTGGGTGGATCTATTTCTGGACTCTCTTTCCCATTTCATTTGTATTTATCAGATTTTTTCCAGTATCATGCCATCTTGATCATCTTGGTCACTGTAGCTTTATAGTGTGTAGCTTATACCTACTACTAGTCAGGGAGCATCAGCCCTCCATCTCTTTTGTTTATCAGTATTTTGTTAAATATTATGGGTCTTTTACCTTTCCATATCAACTTTAGAATCAGTTTGTTTGTAAGCTGGTTTCTCTAAAGAAAGAAAGCAAACATTAGAACCAGACTCTGATATGACAGAGATTTTGGAATGATCAGACTAGGCATTTTAAATAAAATTACTAAGTAAAGAGCTTTAATGGGAAAAGTGCACAACATACAAAAATGGGTGCATAATGTAAGCAAAACTGGAAACTCTAAGAAAGAATCAAAAGAAAATGCTAGAAATAAAGACAACAAAGATATCACAATAAAAATAATGTTTTTGATGGGCACATTAGTAGATCGGAAATGGCCAAGGAAAGATTTTGTGAGCTTGAAGATAGATCAACAGAAACTTCCGAAAGTAAGAAGCGAAGAGAAAAGAATGAGAAATTTGGAACAAAATATTGATGAACCATGGAATAATTACCAACTGTGTAAATATGTGTAATGGGAATACCAGAAGAAGGAAAAGAAAGGAATAGAAGAAATATCTGAAGTATTACTGATTGACAATTTTCCAAAACAAATAAAAAATTTAGGAAGCTCAGAGACTACCAAGGAGGATATACACCAAAAGATTTATACCTAGGCATATTATATTTAAATCGAAGAAAAACAAAGACCAAGAGAAAATCTTAAAAGAAGCCAGAGGGGAAAAACACTGTACTAGAGGAGCAAAGATGAGAATTACATCGTACTTCTCTATATAAACCATGAAAGCAGAAAAGATACTGTAGTGAAATATTTAGTTTTGAAAGAAAGGAAAACATCAACCTATTTGTTGTTGGAAAAGCCAAGACACATTTTTACATAGAAAACTGGAAAAATATGTCATGACTTTTCCAGTGACCCAATATAATCCTATATCCAGCAAAATCATCTTTCAAAAGTGAAAGAGAAATAAAGGCTTTGTAAAATAAACAAAAATCAAGGGAATTTGTTGCCAGTAGCCAGGCCATGCATAAAAGTGAAAAAAAATTCTTTAGAAAGAAGGAAAATTATATAGGTTAGAAACTAAGACTTTATATA